>NC_056504.1:13054095-13084935 GCF_014905685.2 Nematolebias whitei
AGCAGATGGTTGGGGTTAAGGGCCTTGCTCAGGGGCCCAGAGTGGGGCAAATGAGGGTGGAGGCAGGTGAGGGTGTTTCACAGTTTTCTGCCCACGTTTTGATGTTGACAGTAACGGGAGTTGAACCTGCGACTTTCCGATCACAGGCCCATCTTCTCTAACCTCTGCGCCACTACTCCATCATAGAGGTGTTTCATCATTTTTTTTTTTACTCTGGAATCTGTATTTAAAAAAAAAAAGTATATTTTTTGGACTCCTAAAACACCATTTCTGTGTAAACATGAGGCTAAAAAGTAAAAATTACATAAATAAACTAAATGAAGTGGCAAAAATTGTTTGCATATTTACAAAACGCCATTCTCATGTAGATGGCCACCCAGAAGTCACAGTGATGCCCACTTTCTTCCTTCTCAAAACACAGAAATGTAGGCCTGTTTTCCTGTTTGACATTTTTTCTGTCTCTAGTGGCCTAGTATTTTTTTTTTAATATAACAAAATATATACAAATACAAAATGAATGTCATTAACTGCCTTTACCACTTCTGCACCTCCCTATCTGCCAGCTGCATGGGGGCTCCCTCAGGCTCAGCCCTATCTTCAAGTCTAGCCAGCTGTGGCTTCCCCCCCGAAGCAAAACAGAAACAGTGAAAGGCAAAAAACCCAGAGCCCTTGGAGAAAAAAGGGAGACTGAGTGAACGATGGACCAAAGGAGTCATTTCCTGCTGTTTTTTTCTGACTGCACAACCAAAACTAAGTCAAGAGAATGAAAGACATTAGAGGTGGACTACTCTTGAACACACAGTGGGCACACACTCAGAAATTTAACTCGGCACAGAAAGTGTCACCTGTTACAACAATTAAACATTTTGAAGATGCCTGACTGGACTAAATAACTGCACACACCTCAGTACTTGGAGGGATTATTAATGAATGCGTTGACATTTCTTTTAATCACCATGCTCTGTTAGCTGTCGTCCAGAGCTGTAGGAGGTGTGAGGGAGAGAAAGAAAAAAAGGGGACAGATAATAAAAAACATAATGCATCAGCATAAGGTGGATTGTGCATGGTATGGCAGAAATACGGCAAAGATCCCTGGGGGAATAATTCAGCCCCTGTGTAACACGGCAGCCTAGGAGGTCCGGCTAACATTAACATACATTATACGCAAGATCAGATTTACAGCAGGACACCATCACATGCTGTCTGCATCTCTGCCCCATGTACTTTGTTGATCTGAATGCATAATCAGCTGGACTGTAGGAATCAACTGTATTATTAAAGCAACTGATGTTCAGCTCTGTGTTTGGAAAAAATATATGTGCTTCTTACAAGAGAATATGTTTAAGCTCATATAAAGTCATAAAAAACAAAGAAAATTTAAATATATTGTACATTATCTCCTCAATTCAGTGGCTACCTGATCTCATTAAAAACATTTTAAGGATGTGCTTCAAATATTTACGCAACATATTAACAATAGCTGTGTATTAATTCACTGCTTGATGTGAATTAGTGGCATTCAATGAATCAATTAAGTCAGCATCAGTTTGCAAGCTGCATTATATGCTAATAGCAAGGGGAACGGAAAATTACATTTCCTTTAGCAAAATTTGCATATTGCATTGGCACTGGCAACGCACTCAGTTCTTTGGAAAAGAAAGTGCTTACTCCACTCCAACAGCTAAAGACAGCTGAGAAAAATGTTCCTCCTACCACTGAGTTTAAAGTTGTGTTTTTCTCAGAAATATATTATCCCAACTTGAGCATTTTCTAATAATTTCCTAGACAAATGAGTTCAACTACAGAATGATCGTCTATGCAATGTGTAACATATTTGTCTTGCTCTTATAGGTCTTACATCCTCTTCATTACATTCATGTTGTATGTTTTGATATTTGGATTGCATTTTCCCAAATATATATATATATATATATATATACACTTCCGGTAAGATGGCGCCCATGTACATCATAGGCGTAGCCAGGATTTTATGAGGGGCGGTTCGTTTGAAGAAAAAGTGGACCTGTAGGACTACTCTGATTGGTTCATTGGCGGTGGTACACATAACTTCAAATGTGTAAACAAGCTAATTAGCTAGCTAGTTAAAACACTGCTGTGTGAGGTAAATCTGTGTTACCAAATAGGCGGTTGTGAGTGGAGAAAGAGCAACACACTGAGAGGGGAATAGCGTGTGTGTCCAGTCTTCTATTCAGAACTCATCCCAGACACGAACGAACACTTCGGTACTCCCGAGTCCCGCCCGAACATACACAAAAAAAAAAAAAAAACACCGAAGAAGAATGAAAGACGTCATCCTCTTAAAGGCACAGTACCACTCCTTAACTCTAACAACATAAATGCAAACTAAGCCCGCAAATAATAACATTACTTCAATTGCAAAAATAACTCATCTTTTTACTTTGCTTTGTTAGACATTGTTTTTTATGAATGAAATTACTTCACCTCGCAGTTCTATATCTCGCGGGAGTTGTAGGTGGGACTTCATTGGCAAAGTGGGCGGTTCGTTCGAACCCCCCGAACCCCCCCTGGCTACGCGCATGTACATGGCTTGCAAACCACCTCTGCTGATGGTGTTCGGATTATTTGTGTTTTGTTCGTTTTTCATCTGGGCTTAAACTCACTTCTGGTGTATGACCGACAACAGCTTCTGGATCTTTGTTTTTCTTCCACCGATGTTGCATATTTGGATCATTATGAGCATATCGCTGGAAACTCCCCCCTCCACCCCCCTTCCCCCGCTGCTGTCAGACGTGCCTGTTTACCTCCGCTGCACTCCTCACCTGCCTGCCCGGATATATCACTCCAGATGACGGGGAAAACGTGCTGGGTGGCTGGTAAAGCTGAAAGCCCTGCGCGCTGCATCTTCCTCTCCAGCTTGTGGTCATGGTTTCCATTGCCAGCTTCCCGCGTGCCCGGACCAAGTAAACAACGAAGGTGCTGTTATTGAAAATCTGTGGCCACTGGCGCACGCTCCCTCCACCGTTGCTGGGTTCACTTTGGACAGTATCCGGATGTGTTTGGTCAACGCAAGATCTGTAACCAACAAAACTTTTTTCCTCAGGGACTACTTTCAAGAGCACGATTTGGACTTTCTCTGCATCAAAGAGACTTGGATGTCTTCGGGTGAGTCCAGCGCCTTGACAGAATTATTGCCAACGAACTGTCTGTATTTTAACGCACCACGGCCATCAGGCCAGCGTGGTGGTGGATTATTAACAATATTCAAATCAACTTTTAACTGTAAACAACTGCCCATCCCAGTTTCCCGCGCCAGCTTTGAGCTGAGCGTCTTTGAACTTCGCCTTCGACTTTATGCGCACTCGTCTACCACCCACTTCGATCTAAGGATTTCATAAATGAGTTTTCTGACTGCTTGGCTGAGATCACTCCAAAATATAATGATGTTTTCATTATTGGAGACTTTAGTTTGCATGTGTGCTGTCAGGAGAAGCCCTTGGTTAATGGCTTTTTAGATTTATTGGACTCATTTAATCTAACTCAGCATGTAAACGGTCCCACCCAAGAGCGTGGACAGACACTGGACTTTGTTTTAACTCGTGATGTGACTGTTAGTAATCTTGAAATTGATGATAATGTTTTTCAGACCACATGCCAGTCCGGTTTGAATTCACCCTCCCCCATCTGACTCCTAAGTCGTGCATTCCTGCACGTAGTAGCCGGGCCATTAACCACTTCATTGCCACACGTTTCACAGATGTTTATAACTCTGAAATGATAATTCAGTCCCGGTGTTTCTCACCACCACTGAGACGCTGACATCCCAGTTCAACTCTATTTGTTTAAAAACTCTGGATCATGTCGCTCCTGTTAAAACTAGAAAATCAAAACTCAGAGCAGAACCTTGGCTGAGTGACGTCACCAAGGCCGTTAGGCAGCAATGTAGGAGGGCGGAGCGCAAATGGAGGAAAGACAGGCTGCAGGTCTCTTTTCAAATACTTAAAGAGAGTTGGTGCCGTTATCAGAAAACAGTAAAAGCTGCTAAATCAAAATTCTTCTCTGATATAATTACCTCAAACTCTCACAACCCATGTGTCCTCTTCTCTACCGTAAACTCTGTTCTCCACCTCACTGAACCATCACATCTGGAAGCCTTGACTGAGCTGTGCGAGAACTTCTTACATTCTTTTTGGAAAAAATTGCGACCACCCGGGCTCTCATTTCCCCTCCAACTTATGACCCATCCATCCCACCTCAAGCTGTAGCTCCTTTTGACCATTTTGAACCCATCACTCTATCTTCTCTAGAACAGGTCATGTGCAGCTTGAAACCTTCTGGTTCCCCCTTTGATGTGGTGCCCCCTCGACTACTAAAGGAGGTTTTTTCTACTCTAGGTCCGTCCATTCTTGCTATTGTAAATAGCAGTTTATCCACTGGCGTGGTGCCAAAAACCTTTAAATATGCTGCTGTCCAGCCTCTCCTGAAAAAAACAAACCTTGACCCCTCAGTCGTATCCAACTTCCGGCCTGTCTCCAGACTCCCATTTGTTTCTAAACTACTGGAGAAAATAGTCGAGTCCCAGTTGAAGTGCTTCCTGGAGGGTCACGCCATCTTAGAGCTGTTCCAATCTGGCTTTAAACCTCTCCACAGCACTGAAACTGCCCTACTGAAGGTCTTTAACGATATCTTTAGATCCACAGATACTTTTGATTCTGTGCTGCTTGTCCTATTGGACCTTACATCCGCTTTTGACACCATCGACCATGAGATCCTCATTACTAGGTTGGAGCAGTGGGTGGGCATCACAGGGTCAGCCCTCAATTGGTTCAGATCCTTCGCTGACAGATCCTTTTGTGTCTCCATCAAGGATTTTAGTTCTGCAGTGGCAGAGTTTAAATGAGGGGTTCAGCAGGGGTCCATCCTGGGTTCCCTCCTATTCTCTTTATACCTGCTGCCATTTGGTGCTATTTTCCGGAAACACAACATTCCCTTTCACTTCTACGCCGATGATTGTCAAATTTACTTCCCCCTAAGACTCAATGGTACATGCTCTATTCAATCGCTGCTCGACTGCCGGGCTGACATCAGGGACTGGATGGCTTTAAATTTCTTAAGTTTCAATGAAAAGAAGTCTGAAGTCATGTTGTTCCCTCCCAACAACACAATCACGAACCACTGCATCGACCTTTCCACTCTAACTCTGTCAGAAAAACAAAGAGTCACTAATCTGGGCGTGATAATGGATCCTTCCCTGAAACTTAACAATCATGTAAACATGATTGTTAAATCATGTTTCTTCCAATTGAGGCAGCTGTCTAAACTGAAGCCCATATTGTCCAAAAATAACCTGGAGACAGTAATACATGCATTCATTACATCTAGGCTTGATTCGTTCCTGTTTGGTATCAGTCAGACCTCCATTTCACGACTACAACTGGTCCAGGATGCAGCAGCCCGATTTTTAACCAGTATAGGCAAAAGAGAGCACATTACACCAGTTTTGGCCTCACTGCACTGGCTACCGGTTCACCTTTGAATCCAGTTTAAAATACTCCTGTATGTCTACAAATCGCTGAACAGTTTCGAGTTTACTCTTTGTCGCCTGCTTGCTGTGGATGACAAGCATCCAGATCATCAAAAAACTGCAGCTTAACTGAAGAGGTGAATTTATTTTGTTAGCAAAGAATAGAGTCCTAAAATGTATTAATCATTACTTCTGTAAATTGCGCTTTCACAAACTTATCAATAAAACTAAAACATTTTGTCAACGCGAAAGAGGAAAGAGGGGGCAGGTGTCGCTCTCGCTTGAGTTTACTCTTTGCTGCACGCGCGCTGTGAGTGACGTCCAGAGCGCATGGACATAAAAACAGCAGCGGAGGACGGAGGAGGTGACAGTCTGAGTTTATTTATCATGTCATCAGCAGAGGGGAGAGACACGGTTCATGCATGGCTCCCAAAATGACAAGGCAGCCATATTTGTACATGACTTTATTATTAGGAACGCATGCGACAAAATGAGAATGGTAAAGAAAAAAAAAACCTCCCTGCGGCAAAAACAGCATGTTTTCAAGGGTCACATGTGCCCCCCCGGCATTGCTCCGGGCTCCCCCAGGGGGGCACGCCCCACTATTTGAGAAGGACTGGCCTAGATGCAGCTACACACCTAAATGGAAATCAACAAGTTGCTTTTTGTACGTTATGCAGCAGCCATCTTGGATTTTGACGTGGCAACCCTGTTTTTGATAGGGACCTTTTTATATGCCAAAATGCAGCCACACACCGAAATGAAAGTCAGCATGTTGTTATTTTTCAAGTTTTCAAACTCACATATATACATACTATATGGTGGCAGCCATCTTGGATTTTGACATAGCAACCAAATTCTCAAAATAAACCTTCACTGCACAAAGATATAGCCACACACCAAATTGGAAGTTGATACCTCACTTCTTTTTCAAGTCATCATGCTCACAGCATGCTGGTGGTGGTTATTTCCATCTACCCCTCCACTCCACGACGGGGGATGACAAAAGACCCAATAATGCAGAGTTGTTCTTGTATGATCACTTGAATCCTTTGTCAAAACACTTAGATCATAAGGGGCGGGGTCCCTTCCAAAATAGAACAGTCCTGAGGATTGGCAGACGATGATGTCGCAGATTTCAACTCGTTGAATTTCTACAGGAAATTTTCAACCCTGGCAAATAACATAACCCAAAACGTCCTGGCATATTTTGATATTTTAATAAACAATTAGAGTGATACAGAAGTGAAAATGTGCACCTACTTTTCTGTCACTCAGAATTAAATTCCTCATTCCTTTGAGCTCCGCATCCTTTGCTACCCATCTGTCAAACCCACATTCTGACTCACCTGTAAGCCATTCACTCAGTCAAACTGCACCCAGCTCCATTTAAAAACTCAAGCTGACTCCCCTCTCCTCCCCTCCTCTCACCTCTTGCTTTCAGCTGGAGTCTGCTCCTCACTAACATCAACCAATGAAAAGCCTACCACTCACTCTACTCCATAGACGAGCTGACATTAAGGCAGATGGATTTTCTCTCAATCCGCTTAAGACATCAGACACTAAGTAACTTTGTTCCATTTTTTAAAAGACACATTTTAATACTACTGCTTTCATGTCTGAGTGCCTCCCCACTGTTATAGATATGGAGTCGGTAGACTGGCGCATGACAGGTAGTCAGACCTTGTCAAATGAGAGCGATGAAGTGCTTCTAAATTTAGTTTACTTACTTCAGTTTCATGAGGTTAATGTTGATAACATCTGCTTATGGATGTCTTGGCTGAAATGATTTTCTAAGTGCAATAGGTGAGTAATCAATCAAATGTAACAAAAGTAAATCTAATAAGATTTTGTGTCTAATTAAAAGATATGCTTCGAAATAAATACATACAAGGCCTGCAAATACATTCAGGTATTAGTCAGCTACACATGAAAAATAATTAAAATTTTAATTGTGCACAATTTTAATTAAAGTATTAGACAAAGGTAGATATTTGTTTAGACCCAAGGGCCTTATTGTGCATCTCTCCTCCTCCGGAAAATTAATGAATAATTTATTCCTGAAACAAATATTTGGGGGAGATTCCTCCTGACCACTCAAAGCCTCATCATCGCAAAAAGACTTGTGTTTTTATTCCATGACTTCAAAATGCCTCTGAAATACTGCCAAAACGTGCTCACAGGGTAACAAATGTAAACTTGACATTTGTCTATTTCTTTTTTTTTTTTTTAAAGAAAGTTGGGTAAGAAAGGGGTGAGATAATGGGAGGCATTTTGTCTGATGTGAATGTGTTTTTCTGTGTTTCACTCAGTGCATGAGCTCCATGTCGGCCTTATAACGCCCGTCTTTTCTCCCCGGATGCCAGAATGGCTAAGCCGTTTCAAGTCGACAGAGTTCAACTCTGGAGTGAACTGAACTCAAACCCTGTCCGGTGTTTTTTTTAAGGTCAAGTCTGCTTCTACAGCAGCTCAGAGTTTTTAGACACAATGTCTCATCTCTGCAATAACTAGATGGTTGTGTATCTGAATCTCTGCACTGATGTGGTTTGTTTTTTTGAATATAGAAAGTAAAATAGTTGAATTGAATGTCATAATTTTAGATCTTTTAAGCACAAGATCAACAGCAAAAATTTAACTGCATGTGTGGCAGTAATATAAAGTAGAGGTGCACAGATCACAATATTCTTGGCCAGTTCCACTTTTTGTAAAAATCTGTCCAGTTTTGGCTGATTACTGTTTCTCTTTAGGAACGTTTTTAACACTTTTTGTTTTTCAAACTACTGGATATATAAAAAGGACGGTTTTATTTTAGGGGCAGCACGGTGGCTCAGTTGGTAGAGCTGCCGCCTCTCAGCGAGCAGGTCGCCATTCTGGGTGGAGTTTGCATGTTCTCTCCGTGCATGCGTGGGATTACTCCGGGTATTCCGGTTTCCTGCCACAGACCAAAAACATGCATGTTAAGCTGATTGGTAACTCTAAATTGTTCCTAGGTGTGAGTGAGAGAGTGAATGGTTGTTTGTCTCGTTTGTGTCTATGTGGCCCTGTGATGGACTGGAGACCTGTGCAGGGTGTCCCCCGCCTCTCGCACAGTGATGGCTGGATATGGGTACCAGCAAGCCCCGTGACCCAAAAAGGAAGAAGCGGGTAAAGTGGATGGATGGATGGATGGATGGATGGATGGATGGATGGATGGATGGATGGATGGATGGATGGAATTTCAGAGATAATGAAGAAGAAAATATCAAGTTTAGTGTCTTTTACTCCTCAAAAATTAAAATCACAATAAACAGAATACCAACGTTCATGCTCATTAATCCAGGTTTAAATCCAGCAATGTTCAGTCAGGTCATGGTTTCTTCTGTTGCTGAGACGTTTTGTCTTTCATCCGACTGAAGAAGTCCTTCAGATAAAAGATAAAACATCTCAGCAACAAAAAAAATCCGTCCATGACCTGACTGAACATTGTTGGAATAAACAGAATAGTTTTCCTACAAGTACTGTTGTTGCTGAAATCAGTTTTTCAGGTCTGTACATCCAGATCAACATGGCTCCTGCTGCTTCATAAGGTTTTATGGAAGGTGAAAATCAGGCTGTGGCTTTGGAGGAAGCCGTTGTCATCTTCCACGCACACATATAAATCAGTCTTTATGTTGGCATCATCTCAAGGGCATGGCCACAGTCAAGAATGGGTGTGACACGGCTACTAAGAAAATAAAAGCAAAGTGTGCCATTGTGCAAATAAGATTTGATTGATATTTGTTTTCCTGCCTCCTTTACTACAATCTGCATTTCATCAAAAGGCCTCTCCCTCCAGGCTCTCAGAGTAGTTTCTGGCTTCATTGATAGAAAAGAAAGCCCTCTGAGGAAAGGAGCAGGGCATGTTTCATATGAGGACAGCTCCATTACTTCAGTACATGTAACATGGGTTTGGATCACAGAGAGAATGATGCATGATCCTTACTGTTCACCATTCATCACTGTGTGATGGCTGCAAATCAAACGCATGGTTTAGGCAAATATGACCTTACAGGCAAATCATAGTTTTCCACTATATAACACTGACAGAGCACGTCAAAAAGAGCGGAAATGGTTAACACCATCTTTAGTCCTTAAGTGCCTTCTTATAGCAAAAACCCAAGACAAATTGTAGGGAATAATGCAGGGATTAGGTTCATAATCAATCAAATAGATTAGAACCAGTGACAACAGTGCAAGCAGCATTGCCACATACGGTCTGCAGTCAGCCCTGGCAGGAAGTGTTGAGTGTTTTGGCTGTGATTGGCTACGGAGGGGGGTCTGCAGGAAAGAGGCAGCACGGCAGTCAGTCCTACATCGTAAATCATGCTCCCTGCTCCTTTTGATTGGTTTAAATCGAGCTTCTCTTCTGGGCCTTGACTGGGTCCCTGGGCTTATTAGAGCTTCACGCTGAGAGAATAACCAAGCTTCCTATTCATCAGAAAGGCCTTAAAAGGGAAAGCCAGGCCAGAGCGATTCATTTGGATCATCCATTTTAGAGCTGCTTACACATTATAAGAGCAAAACAATACACATCTGCCTCACTGCACAGCTGCTTTGCACAGGCATTTGCTGTTTGATTTAGTTTAGATTTGCAAGAATAAATTGTCCTGAGTTTCATGTTGTCACAATAACCATCATTGTCATTTTCATTCAGTTTGTGTCCTATTTGTTTATTCAGCTAAAAGTAGCTTTACACAACAGAACATGCTGTAATTCAACTCAGTGTGAACTTCTTTTTGTGTATTGCTGCAAAGAAGTAGATTGTATTCAGTGAGGACATAAATACAAACCTTAAACTGTGGCAGACAACATTTTGTTGGAAGTAATAACAAAGACCCAAGCAAGAAGATGATAAGTGAACAATTACCAGAAGAATAAACCTACACACGTCCGCCATCAAACCCAAGCAACAACAAAAGATCACAAAGAACACAAAAGGCTTCAAGAACGACTGTAATATGCAACGTGAATTGCATAGACACTAAACTGCTGCAGGCTCAACAATAGCTGTGACAAAAAAAGATGGTTTTCACTATCAATCCTGTTTGAATAGATGCTCTTTTATCTGATCAATATAGATAGTGGTTTGAACAAATCCAAAGGTCACTTAAATGCAACCCTGCAGGGAGCCTTGTCAGGATCGCTTTTATGCCCCAGAGCTGGTTTACATCTTTTTTTACTTTTTCCATCTGCTTTTGTTTCATCTGCACAGCCAAGAGATATTAGAATTGCTTGACTTTTCTCTCACCACACATTCAGTAATCATACAAATCTGATAGCACATCATATAGACACAGCTATTTGTCTGATTTCAGCTCGACATCTTTCATATCCATACATAAATACAAAGAGCTTTATGCCCCTGAATGCAGCTTGAACCTAATTCAGAACTGTCAACTAAGCCTGCAGGATGAGAACATGACACAAAACTTTTTCACATTCTGGCACTTTGTTCACCACAAATCAACAGTTGGTAGCAAAACTTTCACAGATTGCAGCTGTGGAGTATATGAATTGCTAAAATGGCACAGTCAAAAAAAAAGAAGAATTTGACGCGTTCCTCAGTGTTCGTGTTCTGAACAAAACGGTCTGCATCTTTATTTCCACTCATTTCCAACAAACAGAACCAAGATGCAAATACACAGACAATTTAAAAAGAAGAAGACGATGAAGAAACCAAAGAGAAAACAAGTTGATTCTGCTTGAAGCAGAAACCTTGTCTCTGATAAATATGGGCTGTGTTCATCTGAAAACAGGAGCAGTCCAAGCTTCTCTGCACAGAAGTTTTTTTTCTCTGACGAGAAAAGGAGAGAACTTTTGAAACATCTTAAGTTTATTCTTCACTGAAAAAAAATGGGAGTAGGCCTATCGCAATAAACAATAAATAAATTAATTGCATAATAAATGAAAATTATCAACCTCATTTCATTTATCGGCTATATTGTTTCTTTGTGTCTCTCTGTTTCTATCCATCCATCCATCCATCTATTATCTTTACCCACTTATTCCATTTTGGGTCACGGGGGTCGCTGGTGCCCATGTCCAGCAATCACTGTGCGAGGGACGGGATACACGCTGGACGGGTCGCAAGTCCATCACAGGGCCACATAGAGACAAACGAGACAAACAACCATTCACTCTCTCACTCACACCTAGGGACAATTTAGAGTTACCAATCAGCCTAACATGCATGTTTTTGGTCTGTGGGAGGAAACCGGAGTACCCGGAGAAAACCCACGCATGCACAGACAGAACATGCAAACTCCACCCAGAAAGGCCCCTGGACCGGGGTTTGAACCAAGGACCTGCTCACTGAGAGGCAGCAGCTCTACCAGTTGCTCTCTGTTTCTACTGAATTCAAATTCAAATTCAATTCAAAAATACTTTATTAATCCCAAAGGGAAATTATTTTGTTGTTGTAACTCGTTATCCTCATTTCATTAAGATATGTTATAGATGCTGATGGCTGTAGGCAGGAAGGATCTCTTGTAAAGGTCCATCGCACAGCGGATCCTAAGAAACTGGCTGCAGATGCCGTCAGGTCAGTCCACCCAGACTCGGCTGGCCTCTCGATTCCCCCGGGCTGTAGGACCGCCCAAATACCAGGCAGAAATCCTCCCAGTGCAATGGCCACTCCTACCAGCGGTCTGCTGAGCTCCTCGTCGCTGTGAACAGCCAACTGTAGGTGCAGAGGGATGATCCTGTCCTTCCGCTGTCATGAGCCATGTTTCCTGGGAGTTCCAGGATCTCAGTGGTCAGGCATTCGAGCACATCTGGCCTGTAAATGAGAATGCGTCCACAGAACATCCTTTTCAACTCATTTGAGGTTTGGGGCTGTAGTTGAGATATTATTTGAGCTTTTGAGATGTTAATCAGCTGTTGGTTGTAGAAAACTGCCTTGTTGCCATGGTTACGCATCATTACAAATATCCAAAAAAAAAAGTTTCAGTAAAAATCCTTCCAGCTGCACAGCATCTGATACCCGAGGAAACAATCATCCAAAAATATGTGATTTACATCCAGAAAAAGAGGAATTAAAGTTTCCAAAAGCAAAATCTCAGAATGAAAGTAATAGAGGAATCGAAACAGGAGCAGAGTAGGAGAAGGCCCTTTTGCCTAGTTCAGTCCTCATTGAGGGAACACTGCAGGTAATAATGTCCTGAGAGCGCACGCCGTAGCTGCACTCATGCAGAGACATGTAGGAGGAGATGTATGAAGGCAGCAGACCAAGAAGTGATTTAAAGATGAAAATGTACCAGTGAGAGAGTCTGCGTGAATTTAATGATGTCCAGTTAACCTGTGAATACTGGGTGCAGTGGTGGGTACGATATTCACAGCCAGTTATGAATCTTAGTGCACCATGATAGACAGCATCCAACATCTGCAGGGTTCTTATAGGAGCGTTCATGTAAAGAATGTCACCGTAATCAATGGAGGGAAGGAAAGTCACAGTTACAAGGCGTTTTCCAGCATTCAGGGTTAGATAGGATCTGTTTCTAAAAAAGAAACCCAGTTTAACTTTCAGTTTCTTTACCAAGTTTTCCACATGAAGCTTAAAAGAGAGATGCGAGTCGACCAAGATACCCAAATATTTATAGGAATCAACAAACTCAATGGGGACACCATTTGAGGATGAAATCAGAGGAAGAACTGCTGGGACCAACCTCCTATTTGAAAAAAGCATCCCTTTGGTTTTGTCGGCATTTAGGACAAGTTTGAGGTGGAACAAATCAGTCTGGGTGATGTTGAATGCAGATTTCAAAAGCTGGAAAGCATTTTCAACTGTTTTAGCTCGACAATAAACAACTGTGTCGTCAGCATAGAAATGTATGGATGCATCAGGGATGTTTTTACCTACATTACGTATGTAGATTGTAAAGAGGGTGGGTCCTAAGTCTGATCCTTGTGATAAACCATTGTTGACTGTTAAATAACTGGAGGAAGTACCATTATGTTGAACACATTGCCTCCGGTCTGAGAGATAGTTAGAGAACCAACCAATAGTGTGTTCAGAGAAACCAATTTCTGAGAGCTTATGACACAAGATGTTATGATCCACAGTGTCAAAAGCTTTAGACAAGTCTAAGAAAAGTGCAGCACAATAATCCTTAGCATCCAGTGCTTCAACAACATCATTAAGAACCTTCAGTGAAGCAGTGGTTGTGCTGTATTGTTTCCTGAAACCAGATTGATGGAGAGGTAAGATGTTAAATTAGTCCAGGTAATTTTTGAATTGAGGGTTTATCAGTTTTTCTAGAACCTTGGCTAAAATGCAGAGTTTAGAGATGGTCGATAGTTGTTCAGTGAGGTGGGGTCTCCTTCCTTCAGCAAAGGAAGAACAAAGGCTGTTCTCCAAGCGTCTGGGATGGAGTTTTGTCTTATGGAGAGATTGAAGATGTGGGTCACTGGGACTGTGATGATATGAGCAGCCAGTCTTAAGAAATAAGGTGGACATTTATCTGGACCTGCAGATTTTAAGGATCAAGATCTTTTAACAATTTATTGACCTCACTGACTGAGAACGGAGAAAAAGAGAATGTGTGATTAACTGAGGATTGACTTGTAGGAGGGATTTGATTTTATAGAAGTTTGGTTATTAAGTGAAGTGGCTGATTTTCCATCAGTAACTGTGTCAAATAAAGAACTAGAAGCAACAAAATGTTTGTTGAAACTGTTCAGGATCTTGTGCTTATTTGACACAGGAACAGAGTTAACGAGAAGTTGTGATGGGAGGTCAGATGATTGGGGGGTGCCTGAGAGAGATTTGATGGTTTTCCAGAATCTGTTGGGGTCATTTAGATTTTTGGAGTTCTGAGATAAGAAATAGTTGTGTTTTGCAGCTTTGATGGCAGTTGTACATTTATTCCTCATCTGTCAAAAACTCAACCAATCAGTGTTTGAGTCAGATTTTCTCGCTGTGGCCCAAAGATGATCTCTCCGGTGTAAGAGGTCAGCTAGCTCTGGAGTAAACCAGGGGCTGTCTTGTCACTTTATTCTGAACTGACAAAAAGGAGCATGTTTGTTCACAAAATAAATGAAACTACTATGAAAATAACAAAGTCCATGCTCAATAATCCAGGTATACAATCCAACATTTTTCAGTCAGGTCATCTGGACAGTTTCTTTTTTTGTGCTGAAACATTTCACCTTTGGTCCGGAAGGCTTCATCAGTCAAGGAAACACACAACACAAAACTGATTCTTCCCCCAACAGCTTACTCCAAAGTGGAACAAACCAGTTCTGCTTGTGATAAGATGGTCTCTTTGGTACGCACCCTCCTCCATTTCCGGCCGTCTTCTTTGTTGACAGTCTTGTCAAACTGTTTGAAAACAACAACTGTTGTTTTCAACCTGCTCATCCTGTTTTGTATTTGTAATTATTTTTTCTATTCTTAACATGTGTTTTTTTGGTCTTTCAGGTACACCTGGACCTACATCTGGACCTGCCATTCTGTGTTTGTTTGTCTCTCCTTCCTGTCCTCTCAAACCCAGCTGGTCAAAGCAGATGGCAGCTTGTCCTGAGCCTGGTTCTGCTGGAGGTTTCTTCCTTTTAAAAGGGAGTTTTTCCTTTCCACTGTTGCCACTGTGCTTGCTCAGAATGGGAGACTGCAACAAAGCCAAGATTCATCTTGTCTGCTGGATTCCTTAGCTAGAGAACTTTACTAATTGGGTTTTATGTATGTGAATGTTCCTGTAAAGTGTCCTGAGACAACTTTGTTGTGATTTGGTGCTATATAAATAAACTGAATTGAACTAACTATAAAATATTTATCTTACGCTACAAAAATATATATTCATATATTTCAAAATATTTTTATTTTATTATTTTATGTCTTATTCAAGGTAATGTGGTTAGTGATGAGATGTGGGGCAGCACCCTCGTGCCCTCTATTGGTCAGCCGCCACTGCTTTAGAGAGACTGGACTTTTTTCCACTTGACAAAGGTTAGTTTTTGAGGTGTTAGGGGTGCTATTCTCTTGGAATGTCCAATTTAGAAGAGACCTGGTAACGAGCCAGGACACACTGAAGAGACTATAGCCCTATTCGCACAGGATTAGGTTTACCTATGGAGCACATGCTATTTGTAATAATCACAGAGTTTGTTTGTGTTGTTAATCCCGTGCGAATCGACCATGTCAGTCATTTGAAAAGTGAAAATTCCCCCACAAATTACCTACTATATTTTGCCGAACTCCGAGGTCCTGTGATAATAATACTTCAATGTGAATTTTTAGCTCTGTGATTTGGACAGAAATGTGCAGGATCTGATACGTAATTAGGCGTAATTAGGTAATTTTGTTTTTATTTAAGCAAAATAATTTGGAAAAATGTAGAACGAGGCTATTTGAAATGAACGCGCTGCTCGCTTCAGCTTTATTTATTTATTTAGTTGTATTTATTTATTTTTTCTCTCTCGCTTCAGCTTTTATGCTTCTACTTCCTTCACCGCAGATGACAGGAGGTGCAGAGACACACGCATGATTGACCCAGCCACCCATTATATTTACCCATGTCTTCCTTTTCGGGTAGCGGGAGTCGCTGGTGCCCATGTCCAGCCATCACTGTGCGAGAGGCAGGGAACACCCTGGACAGGTCGCAAGTACATTTCAACTGGCGGGTCAGCTGGTGTGCGGCCGCTCACGTGCACGGTCAACTGTCAGCTTCATGCAGCTCTGTCCATCTGCGGTTAATGTGGCTTTTTTTAACCTCTTTAACCGGCCGGTCGGACCTGCCTCCTCCTCAACAAATAGATTAACACAATTTTATATGGTGCGTTCTTTAGTTTTCTTTAGTGCTGATTCGTAAAACCACATCAAAGCCTGAGACCGTCCGGGACCGCACATTATTATGGACTGGCCCGGTCATGACAACGCAGCGCGTTAACATCATATCTGGAAGATGTCTGTAAATTTCAGCTAAATCTCAGGCTTTGGTTATCCCATGCGAATGTGCCACATAAAAAGCAGACGTTGGAGAGTAATTTATTTATTACATGTGGTCCTTAAGTAAAACTAATCCTGTGCGAATATGGCTCATGCCTCTGGGCTAGCCTGGGAACATCTGGGAATGCTCTGGGAAGAGCTGGAAGATGAGGCTGTGGAAAAAAGATGTCTAGGTCTCTTTGTTTAACCTGCCGCCCCCCATACCCAACTCAGGAACAGATGGCAGACAATGGATGGATGGATGGATAGAAGGTCTCTTCTGTAACCTTTCTAAGCAACAAAAAACAATCTTTACTTCTGTTTAACACGTGCAAAAGGTATGTAATGGATTAATTTTAGGCTGTACCAACTTCTGTTTATCTCAGTAATTGGACTGAAGTTGTGCAGATTTATTTTTCTTTCGTTCTCAATTGGTTGATTTATATTGTTTGTTTTAGAGTTAATTATCTAGAGAGCATTTCAGTGGAGAGCGACATCATATTGTCAGTATTCAGCTTTTGTTTATTTTGAGCAAATACAAGTAATAAAAGATAAAAAATGAGAAACTGGATACGTAAACTCAAAATGAGTTTATTTCAGACTAGTTTATCCACATTTTGTTATTAAAATAAATCTATTAAGAATGTTGTTTGTTGTGCACTTATGTTAGATTAAAAAAAGAACAACTTGTCAAAACCATTGCTCCACAGCAGATTTATTTGATTTTTTTGTTTTTTTTGTTTTTGTGGAATTGTAAATGAATAAGTGAATGACGCTAATTCTGACATAGTTGAATAATTGTTCAGCCACTTTACTGGGTCTGTCAGTGCTATTCAGACTGAACAGAAACTGTGTTGTTGTACAGAATAACAAAAAGAAGTCTGACTTATATCAAAATATTAACAACAAAACCCAGTGTGGTGAGAAACAGCGCTGCATAAAGCGGTTTCTTAAAGCGTGAGGGCTCATTGATGCAGTCCATATTGATTTTTCCTGTCTGCTTACTCCTCCAGCATGCAGACGGAGCTCTCAGAGCTCAGTCTGTGCCAGCTGATAAACACGGGCTGCTTATGCAGAGCGAGGAGCCAAGATCAGGTGGGGACATTATTCAAAGGGTCCTTGTCTCATTCACAAATGGGAAGGGTCAAAAAAGGGCAGCAGGAACAGCAGAACACGAATCTGAGATGAGGTGACAGGTGAGGAGTGGCAGGTGAGGAGTCCACGAGGAGACAGGCGCCCGTGTCGCTGGGCTGTCGGAGATAATGGGTTCAGAGGTGGGCCAGAAGTCAAACAAGAGACACGTTAATCAGAGCCCCAGACATGCAGTAAAATATATACAGAACTGCATTCAGAACTATGAATGACACAGAATAGTAATGCCCAACTTTGACCACATCCATCAAGGTTTGCAGCCACTTGCACAAAACAAACTAACAGACCAGTTATTTATTTCAATAAGTAATAGAGCCCTCTTCAAAACTCCTAATACTTTTTTCATTATTGTGTAAAACACGAGTTCAGAGTATTTATACATGCAGTGAATCAGTTGTTTAAACCACAGGACAGCTTGAACGCTCCTGCTCAATAACCCCAAAATGGATACAGGCACAGGGAAGCCGCAATGAACACCGGTCCATTAAACTGTCTGCTTTATTTAAAAGAGATGAAAGGAGTTCACCATCATTAAAACCTACTTGACTATGGCTCTATAAAACAGGACAAAATTCATCCAGTTGAACAGCCGGCATAAGTCACCAATTTGCAGGTAAAGCTGCCAAAGTCAGCTTCTTATCAGCAGGTAAGATTTTTCAAAAATCTAGTCAGTTATTGCAAAAAACAATATATCATGCATATCCACAAGGGTATTAAAAAGGCAAATCTTGACTGAATCAAGAAATCTTATTTTTGCTTGATGAAAATGTAAATGGTGACCTTTTTATTTTAGGACTTAAATGTGAACAGACTCTCTTTTTTAAATAAATATTAATGTTGTGCAGCCAGTTGTGATACATAAAATGCACAGTAGCCTAAAATTATTTTCAGTAAAAACAGAATAATTTACTTCTAATGGGCTGCTCTGGTACTCTGACCTTTTCTGTTTTAAGTGAAAGATAATGAAAGAATATAGTTAAACCTCATTTGTTTACTAATTCATCCATTTTGCATTTTTGTCATACACAATTTTATTTTTTTGCTTTATTCGAATTGAGTAGTAAAGTTCTTGTTTTTAATGCATGCAAATTGTAGAGTTCCTCTGAGAAGATGATGTCATTCCATATTAGGACTTTCCATAATATAAAATCATCAGATCGTCCATCCGTGCTTTAAAGTCATCAGTGCAGGGCTTTAATGCAGCATGCCAATCTGGCTTGTGTTTTTCAATTAAAGTGCGTGTGCATGGCTGAGGCAGTGGGTGGTTGACGGGCCAGTAATTATAGATGCTGCATTCTAGCTATCACTCTCAGGTAATGGCAGCCTTGTCACACTCGCAGCTCTGATGGCACACACATTAATCACCATAACTATCCAGACATTCAAACCGCACAGAACAAACAGGAGATCCCACCCGTCACAATGTGGCCATCTATAAAAGGAAGATGGTAAAACACCACCCAGAAGCTATTTAGAGTTTTCTGAGACTCTACAGTGACAATCCGCATGTGAACACGACAAATTTGTTTGTGTGGGTCAATTATCATATCTCATCAAGAGACTATAGTTACCATTAGTGACAGATGAGAGTTTTGTTCTTGAATAATAATAATAATAATGTTATAAACTAACTCTAATGGCCATGAACACTCACATAAAAAGTTTGTTAAAAAGAATTACAAAATCTCTGTTCCGAAAAGTAAAATTAACAGGTTGATTATAGCGTGTTAAATGCTGAGTAATTAACTTGAAATCATAAGTTAACTTTGTTTAAACAAAAACTGTAAAAATGTTTTGTGTGAAGCAGTTTACTTGACAGAATGTGAATAAGTTTCTTTTGAAGTAGCAAAACTAAATCAAGAGAATAAACGCTTACTTGGTTTTTACAAATGGTTGCATCTTTAGGATTAGGATTAGGGTTAGGTTTAGGACTCATAGGGTTCATAGACATTATTTCACAGTCGGGTTTTTTTAATAAATAAAAAAAAATGTCCCTAACTACAGTGTCAAAGCGCATGTTTCAAAATCAGAGACAGCATACTTTTTAGCAGCAATATGATTAGAGGAAAGTGTAACGAGTTAAGTCTTAACTGGATTACATCACACAGGAGGACTCCTGTGCACCTTTTCCTTTTCTTTTGAGTTTCTCAAATTGTATGCTGGTATAGAGGTTCCTAAATGATGGACCACAATCTGAAATCCAGATCAAATGTTTAATCTCAGTAGCAATACATAGTCCCTCGCTACTCCGTGGTTCATTTTTCACGAACTTACTCTATCGCGGTTTTTCTAAGTAAAATTGGACATGACACACAATTGGCTGATTGATGGATGAGCTGCACGATAGACATAGAAATTTTATTTAAAATAAATTATTTAAATATATTTTGCACCTGATGCACCTGTGTGCAGCCCACACTGCAAGAGAAGCTCCCTCCTGCAGCGTGTCAGGATCTCCGCGCTGCAGTGGAGAAGTGGGCGTGGCCGAGAGCGCTGGCAGATGGTAGAGAGCAGTCGGAGGCAGAGAGCTGAAATCATGACATGCTGTGCTCTTTTAGAGCATTTAGGTTTTAGAAACATTGTTTTGAATATTGCAAGAGTGTGGGAAGGGCTTAAAACACTAAAATAAACTACTACTTATTACTTGCACTAATATTCCTACTTTGCGTTTTTTTTCACTTATCACAGGGCTTCAGGATACGAATCTCCCGCAATAATCGAGGGACTACTGTATTATGTTTTTCTAGCTTTTACAACAATTAGTTTTAAGTGGCCTGGCCTCTCTAGGCTTTGTGGTAATTTTTGAGGCTTCCCTCTGCTTGTACCTGTCCATGGCTTGGCAGTTTCTCTCCCTCTAGCCAACAAGTGGAAAGGTACCAACTTGACAAAACAATAATATCAATGAAAAAAAGAACTAGGAATGGCTGTCACAAAAAGAAAAAAGTTGGTAAGGAATTGGAGGATATTATTGAGACTGAAAGGACCATTGTGGTAATTTTCCTGTGAAACGTTCAGAGACAGAGGAGATGGTTAGGTTTTGCAATGTGTTACTGCAAAAGTAAACCCAAATTCTTTCAGCAATAACAGATTTATGAGCACTGAAAATAGGTGATCAAAGAGCTCAGTTTGACAGATACACTCAGATTGTTCTGTAAAACACCTTTAAGGGATAATCTAGACAATTTTTGGAGAGGTATTCATTCAAAAAATGATCAGCAGCCGTTACTTTATCAGCCATTTGTTTAACCTGGATGATAACCAATGACTCGTTTATCATTTATCAGGCTTACACTAACTCTTTAAAAAAAGATTTAAAAATAAAATAAAGATTGCTACATTAGTACATTAAACCTCTACAATTTGATGTGACACTACATCCATGAACTTTCTACTCAAAAAGTGAACACCATTGTTCTGGCACAGATGTGGCCAGTATTTGGCGCTTTGCCACAGTCTCAACTCTCGTTGGTTACACACGACACCGCACCAGTTAAGGGCCTCCCACTGCTGGTAAACACCCCCCACACCTGATTTATAGGATCTTATTTTTCATGGTTCCAAGTGAACTGCTCCGAGGTGACACATTTTATGTAGTAACCAGACAGCAGCTGTTGATTGGTAAGTGGAGCTACGTCATACAGAATGACCCACACAGCAAAACTGCATCTAACAAACTATTTCTGAACCGCCATTTCCTGTCTGATCATTGAGTGTGCGTTGTTTTTGCCATAGTTTCTGGTATGGAAGCTCCAAAAATTGCGCCAAGGACAAATTATGAGGTACAGACCTTCTTAACTTTTTTGGTCAGTGTTGGGATTCCGTTTGACCTGGACAGCACCACAAGAAATGAGAGCATTTACAGAGAGCTATTGGAGATAATGGTCCAGCATGGCTAAACCTGGACTTATAAGCAGTGCCGCTAAAGAAATTGAAGTCTGATTAAAGGGGTTATTAAGGACCAATGGGCAGAGTGGCTCAAACACAATGACCAGTTGAAATCCCACCCACTTTGCCTCGACAATCCTGCCACAGAGTGGAAAAACAAGTCACAGTGGCAAATTACTTACACCTGAAAAGAACTGATACGATAAGAGTCGAATGGAGCTGCACTTATCAATGCCAAAAAGGTATAAATGGCCCGAGGGCCAAAAGTGGCTCTTCGACAATCTCCATCCAGCTCCCAAAATCCTTAATTAAAAAGAATACATGCTATATATAAATAGGTTGATGAAAATCTGCATTTTATCACTGAAACGTGGGTCTTAATTAAACATTTAGGATAAATGCATCAAAAACCTTTGAATAAAGATAAACTTAAAGTTTTGATTTTATGTTCTTGTGTTTCCAGAACTAGACTGAACGTCAAAAAAAACAACAACCAAAAAGCAAGTATATGACTGTTTTGCATATTCAAGCTAACAAATATGATGTCACAAGATTATACATTTATAAAGAGTATTGGAGAGACATATTTTTATCAAACATGCTGACGATCCTACAAGAAGAAAAACCCAGAAAGAGTCTTCCAGATTATCTGTCCTGAATTAAATTTATTTTTCTATTCTTTGTCAGGTCAGGTGAGGAAGCAGCTGGAGAGACTGGACCAGAATAAGGCTGCAGGTCCAGATGGTGTCAGTCCCAGAGTCCTGAAGGTCTGTGCAGAGCAGCTCTGTGAGGTTTTGCAGCACCTCTTCAACCTTAGCCTGACCCAGGAGAAGGTTCCATTGTTGTGGAAAACCTCCTGCCTTGTTCCAGTGCCAAAGAAAACTCACCCATCAGTCCCCAGTGACTATAGACCTGTTGCCCTGACATCCCACATCATGAAGGTCCTAGAGAGACTTCTGTTGGCCCACCTGACTAAACAAACAAGCACATATCAGGACCCACTGCAGTTTGCTTATCGACGTGGTCTTGGAGTTGAAGATGCCATCATACACCTGCTTCAGCAAACTCACTGTCATCTAGAAAAGGCAGACAGCACTGTGAGAGTCATGTTCTTTGATTTCTCCAGTGCATTTAACACAATCCAGCCTGATGTCAGAAACTCCAGAAGACTCAGGTGGAGGCCTCAACAATCACCTGGATCAAAGACTATCTGACAAACAGACCACAGTTTGTGAGACTGAAGGGTTGTGTGTCCAACCAGATGGTCAGTAGCTCAGGAGCACCACAGGGTACTGTACTCTCACCATTCCTTTTCACTCTGTACACCTCAGATTTCCAGTACAAAACAGACTCCTGTCATGTGCAGAAATATTCGGGTGACTCTGCAGTTGTCTGGTGTATCAGAGATGGACACGAAGCAGTGTACAGTGAACTGGTGGACCGCTTTGTGGCATGGTGTGGAAACAATCACCTCATCTTGCATGTGAACAAAACCAAGGCAATGATTGTAGATTTCAACATAAACAGGTCCAACCCTATTTCCATCATGGGAGAAGTGGAGGTAGTGGAGAAGTATAAATATCTTGGGGTTCACCTGGACAATAGACTGGACTGGAAATGCAACAATGAAGCTGTCTACAAGAGGGGATAGAGCAGACTGTACTTCTTGAGGAAGCTGAAGTCCTTCAACATTTGCAGCAAGATGCTGCATATCTTCTAGAAGTCTGTTGTAGAGAGCACTATCTCTTCTGCCATCATCTGCTGGGGGAGCAGCACCAGAGCAAGTGACTTAAATAAAGATCAACAAGCTCATAAAGAAGGCTGGCTCAGTTCTGGGGACTCATCTAGAACCTTTGGAGATGATTGTACAAAGAAGGTTTCTTGATAAAATGTAGAACATTATAGACAACCCTCAGCACCCTCTTCATCAGGCTGTCATACAACAACAGAGTGTCTTCAGTCAGAGGCTTCTTCAGATCTGCTTTAGGGCAGAGCGCTACAAGAGATCCTTCCTGTCCACAGCCATCAGCATCTAGAACAACTCTTTAATGAAACCAGAATGATGAGTTACAACAACATTTAATTTCCCTCTGAGATTAATAAAGTATTTTTGAATTGATTTGAATTTGAATGTATGCAGGGCAGCACGGTGGTGCAACTGGTAGAGCTGCTGCCTCTCAGCGTGCAGGTCCCCGGTTCAAATCCAGGTCCGGGGGCCTTTCTGGGTGGAAATTGCATGTTCTCTCCGTGCATGCATGGGTTTTCTCCAGGCACTCTGATTTCCTCTCACAGACCAAAAACATGCATGTTAGGGTGATTGGTAACTCTAAATTGTCCCTAGGTGTGAGTGAGAGAGTGAATGGTTGTTTGTCTCATTTGTCTATGTGGCCCTGTGATGGACTTGCGACCTGTTCAGGGCGTACCCTGCCCCTTGCACAGTGATTGCTGGACATGGGGACCGGCAACTCCCCGTGACCCAAAATGGAAGAAGTGGATAAAAGATAATGGATGGATGGAATTTTTATGCAGCCCTCTGATTGCTTAAATATCTTGATTTGACCCTCTGGAAAAACAAATGTCCGTCCCTGCTCTAGTACAACAATCTCTTACACTAAAATCCTACAGAGGTTGATGTTCAGGGAGGGGTTTGGTTTAAGGGACTAAAAAAAATCGATATAAATCTGTAAAAGCTGGAAATACTGAAGATACTTGTACTAGCAGAATCAGGGGCACTTTAAAGCATCAAACAAAAGTGGTGATTCTGCCAGCTGGGCAATTTGAGAACAATCAGTGCGAATTGTTGAGGAGCTCCTCCTGGCAAGACACAGTCATTGGTACCATTGTTCATGTCAGCAGCACTAAACATGCTGCTAAAGGGGAGGGGAGGACAAAAAGGACAGGAAGCAAACATAAAAACAGTGCAGTGAGAAGGTGGGCAGGGGGGGGGGGAGATATGTTTGTCTTTAGATTAACTTTCCCACGTTGGAATTGACCGCAGAGCTGTTGGTTGATTGCCTCAATAATCTGCTCTGTTGACCATGTTTCAGCTCTCCTCTGAGCATTTCACTGTCCACAAGTGGTCTGTCTAGATCAATCCATTCGCCAGTAGCTATCAGACTCCAATGAAAAGACAAATAAGCTATTCAATACACGTAACTGCTCTGTATAACAAGGAGGGCCCAAAAATTGTGCAGTAGCTTTAACAAAAGTCACGAGTTACATTCTATAGAGTAAAAGTGTCAAAATGCCAACTATGGCAAGGCTTACTGGGGTGTAAATGAATTAGACTCATAAAAGTGAAAGGAGTGTTAAAGAGGTCAAAAGTAGAAGTGGAAGGAGATATCCCTAGCTATCTTATTAAATACCATGACCAGGGCATTCAAACCTGTCGGTTTAACTTTAACAGCTGTCCATCTACAAAGCACAATATACCTTATATTATCTATGAGTGGATGTGCAACAGCAATAAATAAATAAATAAATACAGAAAATAAAATGTATTTAAATGTATAGGTACAGTTGATCAAAATGTTATTTTTTTTTCATTCCGAGTAGATTGGAGATCAATTAGTGCTTTAAAATTAAATGTATCTGTAGATAAAGCAATGAATATGTTTAATGTAAATATAAACCCTATAACCAGTCTAACTTATGAATAGTATTTTTAAGTATGCCTCAAAGTTAGGAAGTGGTGACATAATCAGCGTGTTGAATGCTTGCTGTTTTCTGGGCTAATTATCTTGCTAACATCAGCTTGTAGTTCCCAATGTTATTTTACAGAAACAACAAAAAATAACTAATGTAAAAGTTGTTGTAACTTTGGTATTTTGCTTAGATATATTATTTATCTGTGTATTTTTATTATTTTTTATTATTATTTTTTTATATATATATAAGCAGACAAACAGTCAGCTTGCTAGTCTAATGTTTTAGCACAGTGTTTTTCAAAGTGGTGGCCAGGGGGCATTAGGGGATCCCTAGAAAGCTGGAGAAAAGAAGATTTAAAAAAAGCAAAAATAAAAAAAATAGTAATAATAATAATAAAAATTGCCCACTAGGGCAATCGTTATCTGTCATTTCCAGATAACCACACTTGAGAGAGAGGTTAGATTTCTTTTGTTTTGCTCTTATGGTCAACAGTTTGTTGAAAAGTTGTTGTTTTTTCATTGAGAATATAATACAGTGTTTAAAACATGTTATTTAATAATTATATATAGGCAATATATAATTAATACATAGTTAATGCATACACACACACACATATAGTATATATACACATATATAAAACACTTATAATAATCAATTTTAAAGCTCTATCATAAACCCTGTGTTTTGGTGTTTGGTTTTCTGCTGTTCTTTTACTGTTTGAAGTCTTTTTTTTTTTTTTGGTAGTGTTTGTATTTAGTTTGTTAATTTCCCTAACAGAGTTAAATCAATCAGTTTCTGCTTTCTCAGTCAGCCTGACTCATATTCCCAGTTTCATTAGTCGATCAGCTAAAACTAATATTTTCATCAGTCCCAGTTCTTATTATTCCTCAGCACTCCTCACACATCTGTCTGACAGTGTGGTGTTTTGTGCCGTGTCCCGTTCTCCTTGTGCCTCCTTGTGAGTTATCTACCAAATAAGTTTTGCTGCCATGTCAGCTTTTTAAATTTAGCTTTGTTGAATCAATTTGCATTCCTGGTCTCAAAACGTTAAAAACTCTGACACATTCAGTATATTATTTATCCACACTTCGAAAAATGGGCAAAAAATTGAATAAACTACAATCAAGCACAGTATTCTCATCGTAAAAGTCAAAGCCTCTTTTGGACTTTAATAAAGATGTGATTAGTTAAAAAAATTAATTTCAATATTTTGTTGTGGTTAAGTCAGTGAACAGACTTCTTTCCAAATGATAAAAATAGTTATTATTAACCTTGCCTTTGGGAGAGTGCAGACAAAAAAAAATCACAAAGCTATTTCTCTGAGTTTAGCAGTAATAAAAAAAATAATAAAATATTCTGGTTTCTAATTTGAACTCCCAATAAAAGTGCCAAAATATTCCACTGGGAACTTCAAATTCACATATTTGCCTTGAGGTTATTAAAAACCTTACAGAAATAGCAGACAGTGTAAGAAGTGTATTGAAGTGCATTGTGCATCTTTGTTCCTGTGTCAACCTATTCAGAGCCTGTAATTTAATTCCTTTGTCTTTCTGACAACAACCAGTGTCACAGTCAAGGTATGGATGGTAATTGTAACCTTACACAATGCATATTTACAACCATAAATTAACTGTCTGAACAGTGTAAATGTGTATTCTGTCATCAGCTAAAGACATGTACTGCAGAATATGTCTTTCCTACAATTTTGAAAGATTATGAGAATCTGCTTTGGCACCTTTCTGAGGTTCCACCTGAAGCTTTTGTTTGAAGCATTGTGAGAAGACTGTAGGTTCACAGGGCATGGAGCCTCTATAGGTAGATAATCAATGATGCATGGAAAACTGCAGCCTTCATGAGAGATGGGTTTACCTCTGAAAATAGTGTGTTACTCACCATAGGTCTGTAATTGTTCTACAATTATAGTGTATGCTAAGAACCTGGTGCTTGAACCCAAAACTCTAATATGTATTTGTTTTATACCCTCATTAGTTATCTTGCTACATTTCACCAATTGCTATTATTATTATTATTATTATTATTATTATTATTATTATTATTATTATTATTATTAATAGCAAGGAGATCAGTCTGCATTGCCCAGACGTGGGTTACTGGGGCCCCACCCTGAAGCCAGACCTGGGGGGGGGGGGGGGGGGGTGTAAATGGAGACAGGGTCTCTATCCATGGGGCCGGTCAGGCTCAGTACAAATGAGCAACATGTGTTTGCCTTCCTGTGGACACACCAATTACAGGAGGTACCAAACGAGTTGGATACCAAGTACCATGGGTTGCAGCTGAAGGCGGGGACCTTGGTAGCTAACCCTAGCTTATCAAAGCTGGCTCTTGGGACATGGAATGTCATCTCTCTGGTGGAGAAGAAGACTGAGCTTGTGCATAAGGTTCACAGGTACTGACTTGATATAGTTGGGCACACCTCGATGCACAGTAGAACCAATCTCATTGAAAGGGGCTGGACCTTATTCCATTCTGGAGTTGTCCATGGTGAGAAGCATTGATCTGGTGTGAGTCTACTCTTAGCCCCCAGCTTGGTGCCTGTGTGTTGGAGTTTTCCCCAGTAGATGAGAGGGTAGCTTCCATGTGCCTCTGGGTGGAGGAATGGGTTCTGACGGTAGTTTGTGCCTATGCGTCAAACAGCAGTTCAGCATATCCAGCCTTCTTGTAGTGCTTGGCAAGGGTGCTGGAAGGTGCTCCAGCTAGGGACTCTTTATTCTGCTGGGGGACTTCAATGCCCACAAGAGCTATGACAGTGTGACCTGGAGGGGCATGACTGGGAAGAAAGGCCTCTCTGATCGAATCCAGAACGGTCTTCTGTAGTTGGACTTCTGTGCTAGTCACAGTTTGTCCATCACAAACATCATGTTCAAACATGGGTGTCCATAAATGCACATGTCACCAGGGCTGTACTATGCTGCAGATCAATAATTGGCTTTATAGTTGTGTCATCTGATTTGCGGCTGTATGTTATGGACACATGAGTGAAGAGAGGAGCTGAGCTGTCAGTTGATCGCCACCAGGTGGTGAGTTGGATCAGATGGTGAGGTGAGATGCTGGTCAGATCAAGCAGACCCAAATATGTAGTGAGGATTTGATGGGAATGCAGAAGTCCTTCTACGGAAGGTGGAAGGACGAGTAGGGGGACTTCAGGGTTGGTCTGTCTATAACTGGGGCTGAGGTCACAGAGTAAATTAAAAAAAAACCCTCTATGGTGGTAGGGATCCATAGGGTGAATAAGATCTGCCCTGAGTTCCTCAAGGCTCTAGATGTTTCAGGGCTGTCTTGATTGACACGAGGAGACCCCAGGGAAGACCCAGGGCACGCTTGAGAGACTGTCTCATGGCTGGCCTGGGAATGCCTTGGGGTCCTCCCAGAAGAGCTAGAAAAGGCTGGAGAAAGAGATGCATACCATACCATACCATTTTATTTATAGAGCACTTAAAACAGCGACAAGGCCAACCAAAGTGCTGTACAGACAGAACAACAGGCAACACACAAAGCAATATACAAAATGAGGTAAATCAGAATATAGACATAAAATTGATGCAGATAATACATATGACAACTAAACAGTGTGGAGCAAACAAGTTCAAAACACAGATCCTATGGGCCTTCCTGCTTAAGCTGCTGACCCTGCAACCCAACTTTGGAAAATTAGAAGATAATGGAATGGCTGGATTTGGATTTGCTTCAGTTTTATTGATTAAAAAAACTATAATAAAACAGATGTACATAGCTTACAAGCACAAATAACTGGAGGTATTGCTAATTAATCAGCTGACCTGGCTAATATTTGCCTTTTTTTTTTAATAATTGCTATCAATCACGAGTAGTGAGTGGTGTCAATAACTGTTGGTTTTAAAATGATTTTCAACACACCTTTTGTCAATTCAAGTCATAGAGTTGATCTTTCTTTTTATTATGATCAGCTTTTCTGTAAATGACTCACTTGAAAAAGGCTATTGAACTAGCCACAATGCTTTGATTTCTATCAATGCAAAGAATTACCATCACTGACTATGGGACCTATTCCAACCATTTTTTCCCACCCACCTTATAATAAATTATGAAGGGTAACTTGTTTGTCAGTCACTAAACAAACTCATTCAGCAGCGTGAGCTCTACCTTCTGTTCTGAAATTGAAGTCTGAACCAATAAAACAACCTCTTAAAATAGTTTCCTGCCTGGAGACATCAATTAAAAAATGATGATTAGGTACCTATATTTGTTTTTAAAGTTTTTATTTGAAATTAGTTAAAAGAAAATAAGAGAAGTCACATTAAAATGAACATTTTACATAAAAAAAGTAAAAAAAAAAAAAAAAGTCACATTTTATATGTGGTGGTTTATTGGGCCTCCTTTTGGTTAGTAGTATCACCAGATCTGTTTGACTAGTGTGAGGGACCTGGAATGTGCACATTAGCAAGTTGGACAGATTTGTTGTGGTTTTAATCACAACTCAACATGTTACCACCTCCACTATAAAGATCTAGCAGAAGCATCATGTCTTCAGACAAAGTTCTGACAAGAATAATTCTGTTCCTGTGCACTATGATTAAAGAGACAATGTTTTCCACACATTCAGAGCTCTTGGAAGTGCAGTGCCTGTGAATTAGATGGAACATTTACTGCGATACAAGTAAGTCTTGAGAAAATTACATTTAAGCTACCCATGAAAGTGTTTCACCTGAACTCACAGCTGCTTGATGCAGTCTGTAGTCCTGCCAACAACATGCACCATCTCAGTTTTCATCAGTCACTTTGAGTAAACGTCTCAAAGCTACTGTTGGATCTCCCTCCAGGGATTTTACCCTTCTCTTCACTGATCTTCTAGGCTCTCTTGCATGACCAAGCATCACTGCACAACATTCAAATTTAGGTCAAGATTTTTGCTTGACTAATCCAAAGTACTGTATGTATATATATATATATATATATATATATATATATATATATATATATATTTCTTTTTAAGTAGATTTGTTTGAATGTGAAGGACCATTGTCTTGTCAGCAGATCATCATTTTGTTCAAGAGTCCTTATGCATCTCTTTTGTTATCTGTGTGAGAGAGCCGACACATTCACAAACCCACCCATACAGACACTATGTTGTTTATTATCACTTAAGTTTCAGACACAGTGAGATATACACCCTCTTCATGCAGTAATTGTTTTGCTCTTTGAAGGACTAATTTTTCATCAACACTCAAACTCCGGGCAGCACGGTGGCGCAACTGGTAGAGCTGCTGCCTCTCAGCGAGCAGGTCCTTGGTTCAAACCTTGGTCCAGGGGCCTTTCTGGGTGGAGTTTGCATGTTCTCTCCGTGCATGCGTGGGTTTTCTCCGGGTGCTCCGGTTTCCTCCCACAGTCCAAAAACATGCATGTTAGGCTGATTGGTAACTCTAAATTGTCCCTAGGTGTGTGTGAGAGAGTGAATGATTGTTTGTCTCGTTTGTCTCTATGTGGCCCTGTGATGAACTTGCGACCCGTCCAGGGTGTACCCCGCCCCTCGCACAGTGATTGCTGGACATGGGCACCAGCGACCCCCGTGACCCAAAATGGAATAAGCAGGTAAAGATAATGGATGGATGGATGGATATATATAAATCAGTTTTTGACTGAGATCTGACGATTTCATTCATTCTGACATAGAAAAACATTGAACACTACCATTTTCAGCCACTAGAGGGCCCTCGAC
>NC_056504.1:13085335-13120518 GCF_014905685.2 Nematolebias whitei
TATATATATATATATATATATATATATACTGTATATATATATATATATATACATAAATCACTAAACAGGTTTTTATTTATTTAAGCAGAAGTTAAAGCTAAACCGCTAAGACAACTGTCACAGTCTGTGTCATATGTTTGTCTCCTTCCAGTTTAAGCTGTGTCTACCTATCATGCCTTTTCACATGTATACATAGTAAGCCAACAGTCTATATTCAGCTAGCTGCTGCTGCATTGACCAGTCACGTGTTGTCACGTGAACGTGTAAGCCAATAGCATACTTATCAGACTTTTCGAGACATGCCCAGGAACAAGCTTGTGAATTTTGATAGTGGACATAAAATTGATGAAACCCAATTTAGTGGTAGCTAATTCTGCTAAGTTTCAAAAGTTAGCGAAACTGCTAATCCCTCAAAAGAAAAATGAGTTCTGCTATTAGCTGTTAGCAGATTAGTAGAACTGTGGCCACCAGTGTAGTAAACAGACCACCCTCATCATTTGAGGAAACTATGCTTTCAAGTTTTCATTTTGCTTATACGTATAGATTCCTTAAATATTAGGGTAGCTCTTGGGTTGATACTTGAGGTGGCTAAAGATGAGTGTGATGACCAAGGGCACCAGTGGTCACATCATGGCTCCACCATTGTGCCTGGCTGTGGATAAAACTGTTCACTTCAGTCACCAGGAACCATCACTCTTTTCTGACTCAAACAAGCAAAAAAAAAAAAAAAATATATATATATATATATATATATATATATATATATATATATATATCATATTTTATATACAAAATATCATATCTCATATTGTTTGCTTTAAAGTTTTTTCATGGATTTACACAAAACCAAGCACACAAGTTGACATGTAGCAGGAACTACTCCCTGATACACAACTACCAGTAAATTAAGGCTTGAATTAAATGTATGAGTTTAAATAACAAGTGAATCCATCACTTGTAATCAGTGTACAAGACATTTAGTTGTGTAGAAGTCAGATTAGCAAATCTGACTTGAAATCTGCAAAATACCTGCTTGACAGACATCCAGCAAACACTGTCCAGATTTAAAATAAAGTCAGCAGCACAGGTTATGTGTGACATATAGCCCACTGTCAGTGTTCATACGCTGATTTCCCAAACCCAATGTCAGGTATGGTCATCCTTCCTTCGATGTTCCGCGGACATCAACATGACAGCTACTTAAACTATGACCTGTCTGCCTCCGCAAGAAGAGTGTCAGGCAGGTCCCACTCAGGTGATCCCCAGTGCTTCACCTGATTTTTTTGTCAATTTTTTCTGCTCTTGTGCCCTTGAAATTTCCTGCTCTGTCTTGTCCATCACTTCAAGCTTTGAGTCTGATGTTAAGAATACAATGATGTGAAACCACCTCGTGCGAACACGGTCAGCAAATATTGAAAAAGAAAACCTCACAGTTGATCTTTTTTGCCTAATATATGATTTGGACAGATTTTAATGGAAACTTTCGCAAAGCAGCTCAAAAATTTCACTTGTCTAAACATTGGCTTGAGAAATATGAGGTTGTTAAGAAATAAACATTTTTGAATATTTTGTGTGACACATCTTCTAAACTAGGCGGCGCAGTGGTGCAGTTGGCAGAGCCGTTGCCTTTCAGCAAGAAGGTTGCCGGATTGATCTCAGGACCTTAAAATCGTATAAACTAGTTGCTGAATTGGACTGTAGAGACTAGGATTGGTGGAATCGTGCTGCTATCCTCATATTATACCATGGTATACAATTTTAATGTTTAGGTGCAAAGGCTTGTGATGTTGTTCAGTTAGTGAATACAAGTTAGGTGATTTAAAATTATTCTAATATGTTTAAATCTAATTTTCTTAGAATAAAAGATGAAACATGTATTTAGTCATTGCTATAACATCATGTAATAAAGTTTTTCAAACAACATCTAGGGAGGGAGACAAAAGGATCCTAACTTTATGTGACTGAATCAACATCCATCCATCCATCCATTATCTTTACCTGCTTATTCCATTTTGGGTTACAGGGGTCGCTGGTGCCCATGTCCAGCAATCACTGTGCGAGGGGCAGGGTACACCCTGGACGGGTCGCAAGTCCATCACAGGGACACATAGAGACAAATGAGACAAACAACCATTCACTCTCTCACTCACACCTAGGGACAATTTAGAGTTACCAACCAGTCTAACATGCATGTTTTTGGTCTATGGGAGGAAACCGGAGTACCTGGAGAAAACCCACGCATGCACGGAGAGAACATGCAAACTCCACCCAGAAAGGCCCCTGGACTGGGGTTTGAACCAAGGACCTGCTCTCTGAGAGGCAGCAGCTCTACCAGTTGTGCCACCGTGCTGCTACTGAATCAACATATAACCTATAAAAGCTATTTCAAAAATGTTTTATAACATTACATTAGTGTGATGGAATCAACTTGTCGCCTATGAAATGTGTTTTTGAGAAATCTGAAATCTCCCTATCAGCATTTTTGCTCTCCAGAGCTGAAGACCTGAACTAAAGGTGTGCTGTAGCCCAAATACATGAAAGCAGGTGTTATATTTCTGCCATCTTTATATTTGTCTATGATATCAAGCCAGTTCTGGTTTTGTTCATTCTTCCATTGTGTGTCTTGCTGTCTCCACCTCAACAGTAACTACAGGCCCAACTCTGACCTTTTTAGGTTCTAGCTCTGCAACCTTCTTCTCTTCTGCTTCTGACAGCAGCTGTCCTGTTGGTTGTGAGGATGATAAAAGCAGTGATGTTTTCATTGATTTTGCTGAAGTTACACTATTTATAGGAGTTCTGGCATCAAATGTGCTTAAAATTCATTTTATCCACAAACAAGTCATGGATTATTAACAAATGAAGCAAGTGGTCCCGTCAGCATGGTTGAGCTGAAATCCTTGCAGTCCATCCTTTCAAACAGCAGGTTTCACTATAGCGAAACAATGTCACCATGCTGCAGGAAGAGCAGCAGAAGAAAAGTTTACAGGAAGTAAAATAGAATAAACTACAATTCAAGACCTCTGGCAAGAAAAACAGGACCAACCTTCCCAGTTGGCTGGTTACAGTCAGTAAATTTAAAATTCTGCCCCCCACCACCAACACAGTCAGTGGAGAGTCAGTCTCCCCACCACCACAGACATGTACACCTCCAGATGCAGGAAGAAGGCCACCTGTATCATGAAGGACGCCACTCATCCAGCACACACACTTTTTGCTCCGCTCCCCTTAGGAAGTTGGTTGAGGAGCATTAAGTGTAGAACCACTAGACTGAGGAACAGCTTCTACTCTGAGGTTGTTAGACTCATGAATCTCTAACCAGAATAATCACTGTGAAAAAACAACAACTGTAATGCCACTTGATTGTTGATATGTGCTGCTGACTATCCATGTTGCTGATCTTATGCTGCTGATCTGTTTCATGCTGCTGTGTTCATTCATACTCATCTGCTCACACAGACTCATGTCCGTGCTGCTGTTCGGCGTATTGTTTTTATACTAGCGTATTCTTAGTTTAGCGTATTTCTTAGTTCGTATCTTAGATCTTACTACTGTTTTCCTTTACAATTTATACTTTTGCTGGATATAACTGGGACCCTGTGTAAAGTTAATTCCACCACATGTATCACATGTGGTGCTAATGACAAATAAAGAAACTTTGACTTTGACAACACATAAGCAAACAGGACTTTGCCTTTGGGAATGAATGATTGAATGAATAAATGAATAAATAAATAAATGCCATCCATCCATCCATCCATTATCTTTACCCGCTTATTCCATTTTGGGTCACGGGGGTCGCTGGTGCCCATGTCCAGCAATCACTGTGCGAGGGGCGGGGTACACCCTGGACGGGTCGCAAGTCCATCACAGGGCCACATAGAGACAAACAACCATTCACTCTCTCACTCACACCTAGGGACAATTTAGAGTTACCAATCAGCCTAACATGCATGTTTTTGGTCTGTGGGAGGAAACCGGAGCACCCGGAGAAAACCCACGCATGCACGGAGAGAACATGCAAACTCCACCCAGAAAGGCCCCTGGACCAGGGTTTGAACCAAGGACCTGCTATAAATAAATGCCCAATATTTTATTTTAGTTGCTGATTTTTTAGATTCATGCAGTTTTTAACTACTGTATGTTACTTCATGCAGGGTCAGGGACTGCTCACTGCCTCCTATATGTGTGGGGGAGCGGGTGGGACTCAGTGCTCCATATTGCTAGTGCACGGACTCTGGTTCCAAAAATACTACATCAGAGCTCGTAAACCCGATCCTGCTGTCTTCAAAAGAAGGCAGAAAGTTTTGGTGTTAAATAAATGTCACTAGAGTTTGAACTTGCATACCTCCATAATGGAATTTAAATATTTTAGACCACTATTTAAAGAAGTCTGTTGCATTTTTAATATCCCAGAGTACCTAATGATTGTATTACCATCCTGCTCTAGTACAGAGTCTTTTGTTTGTTGGCCAATGGATCCTCAAACTATCAACCTAACCACAGGGCCACAAGCTGCTTACGTATTGACTGAAAAACTGCACAGAGCTGTCCATACGGTAAACAGCCTCATCAGTTTGAAAATAAAATTGATTTTTGCTTCATTTCCTGAAAAAGATTTGACAGAAAAGATATTACAGTATTAAGAATGCACTTCACTCTGAATTACAGGACACCTCTATTTATGGTGAAAGAAAACACGTTTTCCTTGTTGCTGCTTCCAGGGCAAATAGTTTATTTAAAAGAAGCATTTCCTTTCTGTCATCCTGTTTGTCTTTCAATGTTCAAGAGATTGGAGGGGGAATGTGTGTCTGTTTATCACAAAGTTGGAAACACAGGAAATGAACAGCTGCATGTAGGAGGAGAGAATGAAGCAAAATAAGAAGCAAAAAAAAAAAAACCTGGAAGAAAAACTAAAACAACCAGGTCAGATTTGTGAGCATTAGCCCCCTTCTCAGCAGCCCGACGGCCAACAGCGACAGCCCAACGTGATCTGCATCGTAACCAGAAGCAGCACAGCACTTGTCCTTTGGCACGCCGGCCCCTCACTGCCTCCTTTAAACTGAGCTGCCAAGAAAAAAAAAAAAAAGAACGAGCCTTTAAAGCTCCAAGGTCAGATATAAGATCTAGATGGGGAATAATAAACATGTTTGAACTGGCAGCCTGGTGTCTCATCTGAACAGCCATTCAATTACAGGTTGACAGGGCACTTTCCACCGTTAGATCTCAGCAGCTGATTGAGTTTGAATTGTTGCTGCTTGTGGAATTATGAAACATGACAGGCTTTTTATAAGGTGTAATTAACACTCTGAATTTAATGGGGATATGACAGATATTAAATTGCACTCAGATCTCATTGTCAGTGACAATTAGGGATGCTTAGCGTGTTTGTGTGTGTATGCATGATCTAATATTATCAGTAGTAATTAAATATATATCACTGGTTATCAATTCAAGGTTACTTACAGCTGAATTCTTTGGGAAATTCTGCTGTTTTATTTAGTTATTTTTACTTCAGGAGTCAAAGCTAAATTGCTAAACCAAGACTTAATGTTCTATTCAGAAAATCACAAATTCAGTTTCTTATGATTAAATTATAACGGTGCTGCAGAAACAGGTAGCTGAAATCTAAAATTTGGAACAAAGAAATCAACAAGTTTGTCGTATTCAAAGCCTCTGAAACTTAACGCCACCCCGTCTCAGCCCTAATGATGTCTCTGGGTACCCAACTTTTGTATTTATGTTCAGCTGAACAGCTTGCAACAGATCTCTGCCATATGGCCCAAATGAAAGAGCAACCACAACAATTTTTTTAGGAAGAGCAAAAAAAAAAAAAAAAAACAGGGTGGGCTTTGTTGGCACTGAGGGGAAGAAAACTAAATCTAATGAGTAGCATTTCTAAAATGTATTGCTATGGCAGCAACAAAATCCTAAAGACTGTGTCCCTGCTGTGACTGAGCTGAACGCCAATGGCTTTCTAGCTATGATTCAATGACTGTATAGTGTGTAATGTTGGACATGCTGTAATTGTCACATTGCACCAGATCATTCAATCCGTCAATCTTTATTTTTGTCTCTACGTTCTCAGTCAAACCCCCGCTGTTCCTCTCCATTGTAAATCCACGGCACACCTGAAACAGCACTTACGTGCAATCATCCGAGACACATACTCTACTTGTCCCGTGTCTGTGAGCAGCAGCTGTAGCTTTCACTCTATCTTTCTGTCCCATAAATATTGGCAAATTGAGTGTAGAATAGCCAGTTGAAACAAACAATTAGAAAAGACATTTCCCCCAGGGACTGCCTGTCAGAGGTATTTATACCTATCAAAAATATCGTTTCGAGTGGCTTGATTGTTCGGAAAAAAGCTGAAAGGAAAACTGATGTGCAAATTTTGTGTGTGACACATATCAGCATACATTTAAAAATATGTTATGCTGTCAGGCTTAACACAGATTAGTTTTGTTCTGACAATAGTTGCTATTCCATTAAAATTAGATAGTCTGAGCATGGTCTTTCATGTCCAGCTGTTGTAAAAATATGCAACAAAATGCAGATTACAGAATTATCTGTACATTTTAGGAGGTATAATAAAGTAGTTGAAGCCTGTTTTAATATTTAATATGTTAGTAGTTGAGTTAGGGCTGGACAGTAATTTGATATCGATAAATGTCACGATATACTTTTATTCAATAACGGTGATAGGAGTTTTAAGCACATTTTCGATATTTCGATATGATTACAGAGTTTCACTGATGCATTTCTTTTCTGTTCGGGTTGAAACTGAAGCGGCCGCTTCAACCTGAACAGAAAAAGGTGCGACAAAACTACATAAGTGCATGATGACGTAGATGTTACACAGAGCTCAAGTCCAGATGGCGTTAGCAGTAGCAGGCTAGGCTAGGCTAATCTCCAACGCGCGTTAAGTTTTCGCTTCAAAATGAGTGCCCATGGTCGTCAGAATGTGACTGAACAAGATTTCACAAGCGACGAGAAAGCAGATGACATAACTGATAAGAGAGGAAAGACTAGTTTGACGGTGTGGAAGTGGTTCGGCTTTCTAAGATCTGATAAACTGCAGGTTTCAGTCAGTGTGCTGCAAAATGTGACGGAGAGTCGTTCCAACTAGCGGAGGGAACACATCTAACTTGTTCCACTCGATACGACTACATAATTTTTAAACTTGACATTAACATAATAAAACTCAAGTAGAACTTGAGTAGCTGATGACATCATAGGATCTCAAGATGCAAAAATTAACAAATAAATAAAACTGCAAAAAACGTTATTATTTACAAAAAAAGACCAACAAAACAATGGGAGTGTATATTATGCTCCTAACATTTATCATACTGCAAATAAGTCACAGGAAAACCCAAACTTATTAGTTATTATTATTAAGCTGCAAAAGTGAAAGAAACGTGCGGCACGTAAAAAACTAAACTAAAAACAGCGTGGCGGTTGACACCCCACACCACTGCCAGCTGTGGTGCGCATTAGGTTTAGTTTTAGAGATTAATATGTTTATAGGTTTTTCATAGGTTTAGAGATTAATATTTTTTGCTTTTTGTTTGTGAAACAAGGTCAGAGGAAGCTGGTTCTGGTTCGGTCGGTTGGACCCCGTGTTACACCATATTCTGTGACCTGCAACAGTGCACGCAACACTGCCCCGTACGGTCACATATGGTATTCACAGAATATGGTGTAGCACCGGTTCGCAACGAGCTCCAAACAGTCAGGAAGTTGATTCATTTTCTGTTTCCTTACGGTAGTTAAACCAGAAGATTCATCTTTAGTGAATATATTTCCATACTATTGATCTATTTCTACCTGTTTGCCAAGATTGGGCCTGCTCCGCTCCATCCGTCTGCTTGGAGGAATCCATTTTGTAGCTCGCACCCAGTGCGGATCACGTCACGCAATGACGTAACGGCGACGTAATGATGTTACTACAAATACTCAACGTGAAATTTTAAAACTCGATAGATGTCCTAGGAATCGATGTGTCGATTACTCGATAGTCTGTTAAAGCCCTAGCCAACGTGTCCCTGAAACAACACCCCCAGCTGTATCAAAAGAGAAACTCATGCAGCAAACACAGACATTTGCTGCTTGGGTTAGGTTATGTTTTTTAAAGTTAAAACTATTCATATTGACAAAGTTGAGAGTTTTATGTTTATTTGACAGTGATTTAAAACTTCTTTGAAGACTAAATACAATAAAAGGTGAACATTAATTTATTTGTAGTTTGTAAAGTTTTTCTGAGACTTTTACATTGTTTATATCAATATCAAATTATATTGTTATTGACTGAAATTAAGAAATATATTGTGATAAAAGTTTTGGCCATATCGTCCAGCTCTAAGTTGAGTGGTAACATTTGCTCACATTTATGAGTTCGCACTTTACTAATGCTCTCTCTGTTGGATTTGGTATCAGAGTCCCTCGAAAATGTAACCTGTAATAGTCTCTTTTACAAAACTGTTTCATAATATGACCTAAAAGATTAATTCCTCTTTAGGTTACCTCAGGTTGTTCATAAATAAGCAGTCGAGCCACCCATGTGTTATGAAGATGTGAGCTTTTCAGAGTCAGAGTCAGAGTCAGAGTTTCTTTATTGTCATTCGCACCTCATGTGGTACATGTGGTGGAGCGAAATTATGTACACGGGGTCCCAGTTACATCCAACAATAAAATGTCTAAGAAAAACAGTAATAACATCTAAGATATGAACCAAGAAAAACATCAACTAAATATACACTAAGCACTCACAACACAAAACACCGAACATCAGCACAAACAGGAACATGAGTCCGTGAGCAGATGCGCACGCACGAACACACCAACACTGAAACAGACCAGCAGCAACACGACATGTCCCTTCACAGTGACCACTCCAGCCAGAGACTCATGAGTCCAACAGCCTCAGGGTAGAAGCTGCTCCTCAGACCAGCGGCTCCACACCCAACGCTCCCCAACCTCCCTCCCGAGGGGAGCGGGGCAAAAAGTGTGTGCGCTGGGCGAGCGGGGCCCCCCACGATGCAGGCGGCCCTCCTCCTGCATCCGGAGGCGCAGACGTCCGCGACGGCGGGGAGACCGACCCCAACAGACCTCCGCGCAGCCCCCACCACCCCCCGCAAAGCCCTTCCCTCCGCAGCCGCGCAGCCTCCACGCCACACGCTGATGCTGGAGCACAGGATGCTCTCCACTGCACACCTGCAGAAGGAGGTGAGGACCGAGCCCCCCAGACCAGCCCGCCCCAGCCGTCCGAGGAAGCAGAGTCCCCGACGAGCCCTCTCGATCAGGCTGGTGGTGTTGTTGCTCCAGCTGAGGTTGTCATTCATGTGTACACCCAAGTACCTGTAGCCGGAGACCACTTCCACCGCAGATCCTCTTATGTTCAGGGGGGTGTAGGTGTTTTTGTTCCTTCTGAAGTCCACAATCATCTCCTTTGTCTTCTTCACATTGATGTGAAGGTTATTCTCTCTGCACCAGCTCTCCAGGTGTTCCACCTCTTGCCTGTAGCTGGACTCATCATTGTTTGTGATGCATCCCATCACCGCTGTATCATCTGCAAACTTTACAATGTGACAGCCTGGATGGGTAGCTGCACAATCATATGTGAGCAGAGCAAACAGAAGGGGGCTCAACACACATCCCTGATGACTGATGAAGTTAGAATTGTGCATCCAAAGGAGGAAATGCAGTTTAACTCAGTAGGGTTGAAGTGAAGCATTCTCAACATTGCATGGAAGCATTGGTCATGCACCCTCCTCTGCACAATATAAAATTATTGCTAGTGCTGCACTGAGCCGACTGGTCATTTTATTAAAGCTAAGCCATGTTTTTGATCGCAGTGGCTCACTCTCCATGAATGCGAATACTTCCGGTGGATTTTTATTGGTTGGTATCGGCGGGCGGCTTCTTCTTCGTTGGTGTTCGGCGGGCGGATTCTACTTCCGGTTGGTGGACTAGGCATCGAAAGTAGGAATCGAAAGTTGTGGACTTGTTATCCATATTCTGCTGCCACAGGTGCGAGTGGCGATGTCTTTCCCAGAGCTCCAGTTCAGAAACATCTTTGTGTTCCTTGTAAAGAATCCCTCACCTAACACTGCTGCCAAGATAAGAGCTTTAAAAACCTGAGCATCTACAAGTGTTTTAAAATCTGGATGGGTAATTAATGGTGTCGCGTGGGAGGTGAAGTACGAGGAAATGTTCATCATTAATGTCAAGGTAAGTACCACAGTTAACTAAACAAACTCTAACATGTAAATCTCATGTTTTGTTGACTTGGGTTTTTACAGTAGAATTTATTTGCCACATTAACATCATTCATAATAATAATATTAAATGAACGTTTTTCAAATGTCAGGTAAACCACACCAACTGTCTAAATGAGCCACCACTCAGCCTAAACTGATTTGTCTGAATGTGATGCAAAAATAAACACATCAGCGCTCATCCCTTACACTGAAGTTAAAGACGCCATAACTAAGAAAACAATGGAGAAAAAACTGGTGTATAATATTAGGTGTAACTTTTTCACTAATCTCAATTACATTAACCTTAACAACAATAATGTGTAACTAAATACCTGGATCAAAAACTACAAAGAAATCATAATCTTACTTTTGATCAAATGTTTGATACAAAGATGAGTGTACTTACATGGAAGTTATTGTTTACCCTTCCCGGGTAGAGAAGCACGTGTAATGGCACAAATCCACAATCTCTCTAATGGAATCCTGTAAAAGTACACACCTGACTTTTCTCCATCTTGATTAGTTCATCTGAGAGTGCAGCAACTTTCTGGCGTTTTTGCTAAGCTATGACTTCAAGATGTTTAAAGTATGAGACTAGCATGTCTCAGCAGCTGTGACAGCTGGACCTCTTTTGCACTCCAAGTGGATGTTTTTCTATTAGATCTGACGTCATGTGAAAACATTGGATTAACATGCATGTTTTTGTTTTGTGGGAGGAAATCGGAGTACCCGAAGAAAACTGACGCATGCACAGAAAGACCGGGAGGCGATAGTGCATCGTTCTTTTTGTGAGGCGACAGTGCTAAGCTCTGTGCTGTCATGCTACATTTTTAATCACATTATTTTTTCTTTACAATATTTTATTGTCTGAACAAACAATTTACTTGCTAGACTGGTGTATTTCAATAAATTAGGTTTGGTAGTACTGTAGTCCTCCCTAACAAGAATAAAAAATAACATTATATGTAAATACTGTTGCAGACTTGATCAATTGTTTTATATGCCACATGTGGGCCTATTGACATAATGTTTTTTTTTTCCTAAAAGAAACAACAGATGCTTCTTGGCCATGTCACAGTGGAATATAGTTTCTTATGTATATAAACTCTTTGCAACCATGAATTAAGGGCTAAAGGCTAGTTCTAGCAGTAACACTAGGAAATTCAATTTGGCCTAAAATTTTTAATTTCTAGATTTCTAAATAGGCAGCACGGTAGCTCAGTTGGTACAGTTGTTGCCTCTCAGCGGGAAAGCTACCAGATCCAATCCCGGCTGGGGGCTTTTTGGGCGGAGTATGCATACTCTCTCCATGTGGCATGAGTTTTCTCCAGGTACTCCAGTTTCCTAACACAGACCAAAAACATACATGTTAGACTGATTGGTAACTCTAAATTATCCCTTAGCAGTGTTTCCCCAAGCAACTAGGGCCTAGATTGCTTGATTTAGCAGGGCGCTCATCTCTTCCATGATTTTTGTCGACAAGTGGGGTGTGGGTGGACACAGAGACATGTCTGCGTTGAACACTGTTTGTTCTGACAGTTATCAACTGGGGGGGGGGGGGGGGGGGGTGTGTGTGAAGGAAACGGCTAAGCGTGAGGGAGACGGAGCGCTACCTCTGTAGCTTTTAGCTAGCATGTCTGTATTGTATGCCACTAGTTTAGTGCTACGTCAGTGTCGGCAGTTGACGATGGGTTGGGTGTTGGGTGGGGGAGTTGGATAGTTTGGTGGGCAGGGCGTTCAGTTCTGTTGACAGGGGGTGCGCCCTCCTTGTATAATGGTAGGGGAAACACTGCTAGGTGTGAGTGAGAGAGAGAATGGTTGTCTCGTTTGTCTGGCTGTGATGGACCACAATCTGTCCTTGCCAGGGTGTCCCCCGCCTCTCGCACAGTGACTGCTGGATATGTGCACCAGTGACCCCCGCGACCCGAAAAGGAAGAAGCGGGTAAAGATAATGGCTGGATTTCTAAATCTATCTCAGAATCAGAATATCAAAATCTATATGGACATAGACTGAAGTTTTGTCTATAACATACAGTCAGTGTTTCGCCCATTAGCATAAATGTGATCAAGTAAAAGTTTTTACCTACCCCCATAAAGGGCAGGGGATGGTGTCGCATGCGTCTGTTAATTTGGCTGCCATGTTAGCAAAATATCTCATGAAGCACTGGACAATCGCATTCACAAACTGGTTCTCCATTGTTGTCCTCACAACGTGTTGGTGTGGTTTTACACAAAAAACATTTTGACAGGCTCTCTCTGACAGAGGATTTTACAAAAACAGGCTGATAGTTTTGTTTACCTGCCACGTTTGATGAATAAACATGTCAGGGATAATTATGGGTAATTTCACAATTTGGCCCTCATGCATTGTTTGGTCAAACGCTTCAAATCACAAAAGTAGAACTTCATGTTGAAAGCAGATTCTGACAGAGCATTATGAAGTAAATACTGTAATCTGGATTTTAACATTGATTGTAGCTGGCCCTGCTCAGAAATTTCAAAGGATTTTTATTTTATGCCCAAGCACTTGTTTATCTTTATATTTTTCCAGAATATTCCTTTTTCAGATTTTTTAAAAAACTATTAAAAAATTCATGCAGACGTTTGGATTCTGAAATGTCAGCTTAATAGCTGCCATGTCATAACAGCGTTACTGATGTGATGCCACATTTAATCACACAATGGAACCAAATCTCATCTGCATCTTTGTGATGGACACATAGATGGAATAAATTAACATTAACACCAGAGCAGTGAAATGTGAGGAGGTGGCCATCCCGTCTGAGCTCCTCTCCCTCTGCCTCCACCAACATGAAAAGCTGCATTTCCTCTCTGGAGGGTTCATGGCTGCCGGACTGCGGCTTGTCAAAAACAATTACATCCTTTGGTCTCTGGGAGGGCCTCCTCTTAATTTGAACTGATAAGCATCTCCTCGCATATTAGCAGCGAGGCCCAGCGGTCATCTTGGTTCTGCGAATAATAGACTGGACTGGCAAAGAGCATTTGTCAGGAACGGCCACTTACCTGGCTCGTGCCCGACATGTTGAGCATTGCTAATAATAGCCGCTCAGCTAAACTAGCAGTTGGCAGGCTGCGGACCCCAATCCCATGGCTGACCAATCGATACTCATTTACTCTCCCGTTCCCTTCAGCTCAAAGGAGAAAAAAGATATATTGCTGACCCTGCTTTTAGTTGCTGTAAGGCTGGATGGTGAGAAACCTTTTCAGTTCCTCCACCTGCTACTTCAAGTGGCCCAACTGTTTGAGAAGCATCTCTGGAGCAGGAATGTTGATTTGAAATGTGCATATTTACTAATCAGCTTGTGCCTTATGAAGAAAATCCAGTTTTGTCAGGCACAAATAGATTAAAATTGCATTGAAAAGCTTAAGGGAAAATGCAATGATTAAAGACTGCATTCCTCTTCATCTGGTGACAGTTTGTATACGTCACACAAGCCCGAGGCTCGTAATATTCTGGATAAGTAACTACTGTCCTTCAATAATCCAACTCGTGTGTTTTCACTTGGCTGTATGGCATAAGATGGACAAAAAACAGAGCAGATCAGTGGTTCCAAAACGAGGCTGAAAACAACAGTTAAAAAAAAAAAAACTACTGAAGAAAACCAAACAGATGGAGCCTCAGACTGAGATAAAGAAATTTCTGTATAAGCAAAGATGAAGCTTGCATGTGAGGCAGAGGGGGATAAAAAAACAAGGAAGCATGTAAAAGTCTGGAGGAAAAGGCAGCGTGATTAATTTCTGTTCATCATGGCCACTCATGCAGCACACAAGCAATAACTGCATTCATTTGGCTGGAAAGTCCCACAGAGTGGCACGCCGCTTCCTTATGCCTGCAGGTTGGCACCGGCCCAGCACACTCGTATCATTAAATCACTCATTAGAGGTAGACTTAATGACATAATTTGATTTACAGCACCAAGAAAACCCACCAAGCAAACAGGTGAATTGCACAAATACAATTACACGGCAACAATGACTCGAGGGCGGCGAAAATTATCAAGGGAACTTACTGGCTCTGTTCGTGCATAAACGCTCGTTGACATTTACAGGATAACTCCACAGCCAAACTCGCTCATTGTTGCATTCAAATTCGCTCAAGTCTTTGTGCGATGTGGGACATTGTTGCGAACAAGCAGTCGTTACGGTCCTGTATTATTAACTACAGGCCTCGTTCGCATTGACCGACTAGAAATAGTCCCAAAGGAACAACAAACCAGAACAAATTTAAGGTTATAAAGGTTATCAAATACAGTATTTTAAGTTAACAGAATAAAAAAAATATAAGTTACATCTTGTCATGTGTAACAAACTGACGGGCCTGAGTTACAATTTAATGTAAAACATTTGGTGACGGACTTAAAGAAAGCCGAAGACAGAATAAAGCAAATACAGTCCTACAGTTTCAAAGGCATCATCTAAACACAAAAAGAGTGTGACCCAAGATTATTGTGATGTGTAAAATCTACCATATTTTCCAGCGTATAAGTCACAGCTTTTTGCATAAATTTGTCAGTCCTGCAATTTCTACACCGAAGCGACTTATATATATTTTTTTCCCATGTTCATAACACAATTTTTGACTGACGCTTTAAATGTTCATTCATACTGACATGAACCAGAGTAAACATTACCACTTGCAGCTGCTAGAAGCGCGAGAGGGCCCTCTAGCCTTTTGACAACTACCGGTAGGCGTATATGTTGTTCCTGTACTTCCGCCACCCCCTGCCAAATATTGACCATTAAATTGCATTTATTAAGGAAAAAGTTCAACTGAGACACACCTTTGCTATAATGTCGAGCAAACAAATATTTTTTTAAGTGTTAATCTTGTAAAATTTCGAAGAACTGCAACAGCGAGTCCTCCAGTGCGCGCTTCCATGGCCGCCAATTTTTGGCATGACACCGGGTTAGCGGTAACGCATAATAAACGCGACTTACATATGTTTTTTTCCTCTTCATGATGCTTTTTTTGACTGATGCGACTTATACTCCAGAGCGACTTACGGAAAATACGGTAATTTGGCAAATAAAATGGATCCACTGCCGAGTATCAGAAAATGTATTGCGTAAATGATCTAAAGTTTGTGGGTTTTCCTTAAGTGTTTTTACACTTTACATCGTTTACGTTGAAAATGAACAAAAGACAACTGCAGCCTCCAGCGGTCTGGTCCGACTGAGCAATGTGACGTGAAGAGGGAGACACAAGGAATGGAGTCATCAGCAGAACAGTATCTAAACAATGTGTATGAGCTGGGACTGAGTCATAAGTCTGTATGAGAAAAACACTGAACTGGAGATGAAAAACAGAACTCACTTTTAAACACGTGATATTGTGGAACTTGTTAATTGAAGAAGGTTATCTATTAATAATAATACATTTTATTTGTATAGCACTTTTCTAAATACTCAAAGACGCTTTACTTGAGTAAAAAAAAAAAAATCAACAATGCATAACACATAAAAACACAGGAAAACATTTAAAAAGGGCAAATTCAAACATTAAAAGCATCCATCCATTTTCCATCCACTTTCTTCCGCTTATCCGGGGTCGGGTCGTGGAGGTAGCAGTCTAAGTAGTGAGGCCCAGACTTCCCTCTCCCCAGCCGCTTGGTCCAGCTCCTCCGGGGGAATCCCGAGGCGTTCCCCGGCCAGCTGAGGAACTTAGTCCCTCCAGCGTGTCCTGAGTCTTCCTCTGGGCCTCCTCCCATTGGGACGTGTCTGAAACACCTCACCATTAAAAGTAATATTAATATAATAATAATGAATCTGGGTTTTCTTAATCTAAATGGGTTTTTTTTCTACAATGTTGTTCATAATAAACATGCCACCCCCTGTCTGTCACGTGACAAGGAAAAGAAGACAAGTGGAGGGAGGACAAGTCATACAGGCATTCAGAAATTACAACTTTTAACAATAAACACATAGTCTATAACAGAACAATACCCAAGCTGTGTTTATGATTTGAAAAATCTACTCTTTAGTAAGTTTGATGGGTACGTTTTTAACGAGAACTGCATGAAAATGGGATGACCTGACTCAAGGAGTCATAGCAAAACAGAGGATGAAGCTAATGTAAAGTAACCTCAGCAAATCTTTCAACATGACAAGTGATGATGTCACTCGTGGTTGAGTTATTTGAATAGTGAATGTTTGTAGTTTTTCAGATGAGTGGTTTATGGGACTGGAATAAACATGGAATGCAAGAAAGGTAATCCCTAATGTTATTAGTGCAACCTACTCAAGTGAGTAAAGGTTGTTTACAGGTACATCTAAAAAAAATGAATTTTGTGATAAAATTCAACATTTTTTTGTCAATTACTTTAGAAAGTAAAACTTGGGAGTGGTGGAGCAGAAGTTAAAGAAGGCGGGCCTGTGATCGGGAGATCGCCGGTTCAACTCCCGGTACAGAAAACATCAAAATGTGGGTGGGAAAGGTGAAACACCCACACCTGCCTCCACCCTCACTTGCCCCACCATGGGCCCTTGAGCAAGGCCCTTGACCCCCACCATCTGCTCCTTCGGGCGCCCTAGATAGCAGCTCTCTGCTCCACACAGAGGGCTGTGGTAGCTCGGTGGTCTGTGGTTGCGTCAGGAAGGGCATCCAGCATAAAAACAATCGCCAAGTCTTCGTGCGACTTGGTTCGCTGTGGCAATCCCGGAAGAAGAGAGCAGCCGAAAGAAGAAGAAGAAACAAACTTCAGAAAGTAAAACATAGATTATATAGATTCATTACACAGAGTAAAATATTTACAACCTTTATGTCTTGTAATTTTGATGATTAATGAATGAATTTAACAATAAAGAATTGGATGAAAGTTGGTACCTAACTTGTTTCTCTTATCAGGCTCACAAAGTGCACCCCCCCACCCCCCCCACCCCCACCGGGCGTTTCACAACGAGGGACAAAACACATCAGCAGAAGACACGGGTTTATTCAAAACTACAGCTGGATGCACAGAATAAGATACTCCTTTAGAAGCCAGAAAATACTAACAGGCTCAGTTCAAGCCAGTTAACTTAATGAAGGCTACAGAACAAGAACGATCATCAGTGGTTATTAGGAGACAGTTACACTACACTAGTTTTATACTTCTTTTTCTTATTTCAGCTGCTCACTTCTTCAGGGGTCACCACAGTGAAGTAAGTCACACCAAGACTTGGTAATTGTTTTTACGTTGGATGCCCTTCCTGGCACAGATCACGGAGCTACCACAGCCCTCTGTGTGGAGCAGTTGCCATCTGTGGCACCCTGGGGAGCAGATGGTGGGGGCTAAGGGCCTTGCTCAAGGGCCCAGAGTGGGGCAAATGTGGGTGGAGGCAGGTGTGGGTGCTTCACCTTTCCCACCCACGTTTTGATGTTGTGAGTCTGGGGAGTTGAACTGGCGACCTTCCGATTACAGGCCCACCTTCTCTTACCTCTGCGCCGCCACTCCACCATTAGTTTTGCACTATATTTATAAAATAATTATGAAATGGTTTGAATTTTAATCTCACATGGGAAGAACTTTTATTTACAAAAAGAACAGCTGTTACTTCTAAATATGTGAGAAACTTTATGAAATGGAAATTTCTTGTTGGACTGAAAGCAGCTTCACATTGGTCACAGGAACGACTCATCTCTGTCCTTTTTGGTAACGGTGTTGTTGTTTTTCGCAAAATGAAATTCGCCTTTGGGAGAGGCACCGAGACCGACTTCTCTTACACCAAATGTGTTTTCCCTGGTTTTAGTTTAGTCGGGTACTGAGCGTTCCCAGACTCAGACCTGTTTGTTGCGACTCATCTTTGTTTCCATTCTGCTTTAAAGCTGCCTTGAAAGTCCCCACCAACCCGAAGGTCTCCGAGCAGACTCAGCAGACTTTGAACACACTCGGTTTTACTCTGTTCTCTTTGTGCAAAGATATTAAAGCAGCTTGTTGTTTATGGTTATTCTGGTAAAATCAGATTTTCAGTTTAATTTACTTTGAACAAAAGGAATGCTTTTATTTAAAAATGACATACAAGCAGATTTTAAGGCCTTTACCAAAGCACTGAACATTCTTTTTTCTTTCTGTTGCTCCCGTCTTCAGGGGTCGCCACAGTGAGCTAACTCGTACAAAGATTTGGCAATGTTTTTTATTTCTCATGCCCTTCCTGACACAACCACTGCTTACTGAGCTACTACAGCCCAGATGTGTGGAGCAGAGGGCTGCTATCTAGGGAAGCAGATGTGGGGTTTAAAGGGCCAAAGTGAGGCAAACGAGGGTGGAGGTGCAGGTGTGAGTGCTTCACCTTTCCCACACACATTTTATGTACCGGTAATGGTTAGGGGATTCCAACCAGTGACCTTCTCTAACCTTTGCACCACTCCTCCTCCTAGACCATTTTGATGAGCAGAAACTCTTTTTGCTGTATTTCTGTTAAAAATTGCCAAGATACTTAGAATTTTGGATATTACTTTTTGAATTATTGGAACTTTGATAATCCACTAAACCCTCTGACACTTATTAAACAAAACAAAAAAAAACATAAAGCTATATTATCAAAGGTAGAATTTAGAAAAATAAAAACAGAATCAGGAAAACACTAAGCAGATTTGATAAGAGAGGAGACCAAAAGCTAAAGGACAGAAGTGAGCACAGTCTGGGTTTTGTGTTTTCAAACAGCAAAGCAGCTTAAATGGAAAAAATATTCTCTTATTTGTCTCTAACTAAATGTACATCTAATATCTAATTATGTCTCAGCCTGGATATTACATGAATATACACACAACAATGCCTTTGTGCAGAAGAATATTACTCCAGAGAAGTACAATACTCGGGTTACAATGCATATTCAGACTAACTCAGAGGTCTATTGTAATGTGACGGGGAATGTGGATACATTCGAGACACCCTCGACATATTTGCATATGAAAGATCAATTCTGTTAATATGGTAAATATGTTGTAACACAAAATAAGCACATGGGAGGAAGGGGGCATACCAAATCAAGCATAGTTGTGCAAAGTAGAACACAAAGAAACTTTTTTCTTTCCCACACAAGCAGGCCGACACATAAACCAACTTAAGCTCACAAAAGCCTTTTGTACCTGCATTTCATCCCGGTCCTGAGGGGCGGTTGCCTCCCCTCTGTGTAAGCAAAACTGACATCCTTTATAAAAGATTTATGAGCCAAAGATGCAAACGATAGAGCGTGAACTCCCCTGGGTGCAGCCTCTTCCATCTGTGAAGGATCACCTGTTCTTAGGTGGGCTAAAGTGCTTGTTCCCTGCCAATGTACTAACAGGCGTCCAGACGGTGGGGGGAGCAGGCAGGGGGCTGCAATAGGACGCTGTGCAGGCTCAAAGTCTCCTGGCAGCGACTACAACAGCGGGTATGGAGTTGTCAAACAGCTGACGAAACATCCAGTGGCCGTGGCGATGCTGGAACACCTGGCCAGAGGTGAAAGGGACGTAACAGATAGAAATCTGCCTTTGATGCAAGAATGCTGGAGGAGAATAATTCAGCAGTCATCATCTGGGTTTTTTTAACAACACACCACCCTGGGAATCTCTGCTGCTTTAAGGATTACTTGTGAGAGATTTTTTCGAAGAAATGCAACAAACCAGCAAACTGGGATCCTCCAAAAAGGGAAGAGAGCACAAAATCTACATCACAGGTTGAGTGAATGCACTGTGCCTTGAATGTTAAGAAGATCTGCAGTGTTCTAAAACACAAAGCATAAAGAGCTACATGTTGAACAGCTCCTGCCTTAATGCTGCCAGCTTAATGCAGGACGTGAAGAAGGCCATGGAGACACCGGCCAAGCCAAGAGGCTAAAACAGTTTGCAACGTCAACAGGATCCTAAGTGAGAGTTGAGAGCCAAAGAAAGCTTTTACATCAAATACTAAGGAGCCCAAACAGGATTACAGCTCTGTGCCACTTTATACACCCTCACCTCCCACTGGTCAATGTGGGACCCACACTGGAACTGATGGTTATCTGGGGTGGCACACATTCACATCATCTGTTAAATTTCCACACATTATTAATCTGAATCTGTGTCCCTTTACATCACTCCTATTTTAGCCATATGAATAGTTAGCCCTGTTTTCCTGACAGAGTGGTGTTTCTGGAGAGCCAAGTCTCCCATAGAAGTGGGGAGGGATGGGGGGGAGGGGGTGTGACACTAAAATAATGCCATGCTTTGTGAAGAGATTCGGATTCATCCCCCTCCCTGCCTATTCACCAGCTCTCCAGCATGACCATCCAGAGGCACTCTTCACACCTTCCTCCATTAGTCTGGGAGATAAACGCTTGAAAGCTTGGTCACACTTGTTGCTTTTATCAATTTTTCTATTCAGGCCCTGTCTAAACTTGACACTCGTCTCCCCGACCATGAAGCCCTCCCCCCTCCACAATAAAATCGTCACAGGCTGAAACGAGTAGTGCGACCTACTTGGTATTGTGACTGGAATGTTTTATTAGCATCCAGCAACAGGAATTTTGTCCATTCTTTGTAGTAAAACTGCTCAAGCTCCTTTAATAGGGAGTGTACAGCACTATTTTCGGTTGGATCGAGGTCTGGGCTTTGACTGTAACGTTCCAGGACATTTAACAGGTTCTCGTTAAACCCCTGAAGTGCTTTAGCTGAGCACTTACAGTCATTTTCTGGATGGATGGTGAACCTCCATCCCAGTCTCAAACTTTTGGAAGACTCGAGCAATTTTCTGTCAAAATGTCTTTTTCTCTATCAATCTTTATTTCAACTCTGACCAGTGGCCCAGCCCCTGCTGATTACATCATTCCCACAGCATGATGCTGCCACCGTCATGCTTCACTGTGGAGATAATGGTTTAGCCTGATGAAAGATGTTAACTTTGTGTCAGACATGTTGTTGTCCTTAATGCCCATAAAGCTAATTTAGTCTCATCTGACCACAGCACCTTTTTCATTTGGAGAATCTCCAGTATGCTTTTTGTCAAATTCCAACCAGTCTGCCTTATTTTTAGACTTGTTCTTGTCCACTCTTTCAAGAAGTCCAGCTCCATGCAGCTTATTTTGGTCTCATAGACATATACTCCCATTTTTACAGACGAACTTCCCAGCTGACTCAAGGTTATCGTTGGCCTTGTGGTTGTTGGCCTTGACTTATCAGTAAGTTGTGATGGATGACCCTCTCTTGGCAGGTTTGTTGCAGTAGCATAAACTTTCCATTTACTAATAATAGATTTAATAGTGCTCTGTTGGATGTTCATGGTCTGGGATCATTTTTATTATCCAACCCTGTTCAGGACTTCTTCATAAATTTGTCTCTGACCTGTGTGGAGAGCTCCTTGTTCTTCATACTGTCTCTTGCTTGGTGGTAGCCCTTTATTGTCGCCCATTGCGGAGTGGGAATTTGAAAAAACCCTCTATTATTCTTTCTATCTTGTGAGCTGGATAACTTGAACATAAGCAATGTGCTGACTTCCATTTACTGTAGGTGTGTATCTGTATATAGGTGTAAGAAAGGTCACCATGAAAAACTGGGTTGTCATGTCAAAATTCAAGATAGCCACCACCAAATATTTATCTAAGCAGGTCACCCTGATCATTTGAGGAAACTATGCCATTTAATAACAAAGTCCATGCTCAATAATCCAGGTATACGCCTTCGGTCCAGAAGGCTTCATCGGTCAAGGAAACACACAACAAAACTGATTCTTCCCCCAACAGCTTACTCAAAAGTGGAACAAACCAGTTCTGCTTGTGATAAGATGGTCTCTTTGGTACGCCCCCTCCTCCATTGCCGGCCCTCTTCCTTGTTGACAGCCTTGTCTAGTCTAGTCTTGGATTGTATACCTGGATTATCGAGCATGGACTTTGCTGTTTTCAACCAGTTTGACAAGACTGTCAACAAGGAAGAGGGCCGGCCTCGTGCGGGTTGGCAGCTAGGAGGATCCTCCACAGTGACCGGTGGAGCTAGGAGCCGGGGAGGTGACACCCTGCACTACCTGAGGGGTCTCCGAGGCTCCGGTGGAGAGAACCGGGGTACCGGTGGAGCTCCATCTAGCTCGCTCTGAATTTTGATGTCAGCCACCAAGCACAAAAAACATCTGTACTTCAGCATTTGAACATGGTGTTGTCATTATTGTTTTTAAAATCTTAAAAACAGATCCAGTCGCTCCTCTGAGTTATTATTATTGACTCCACCCCCTAACCAATCAGTGACCGACAGTGTTCTGACATCATGTTTTAAGGCCATAATGGTACTCTTGGAACCAGAACAAAGTAGGTTCTGCAAAAGAGGCGGGTTCCACAAATCAATGCTAGTGAAAAAGTCTTGGAACAGTGCAGAGACAAGTCGAACCGTGCCGTACTGGCGCTAGTGGAAAAGAGTCATTCCACTGGCCTTGATTCTGGGGACACTTATAACAGGTGAATGTATACTGAGATCATTTGACACCTTGATTACCCTATAGGGGAATGTTATTTAATGTTGTGGCTTCTGGTGGTTATGGATGAGGTTTAAAGCAAATGGTGTGAATATGTACACATGAACTACTTTTCAATGTTATGCTCTTTAATGTATTTCAAACAATTTAATGATTTTTGTTTAAGTACATTACTTCTATATTATTTAAGTTCCAAGCTGTAAAAACAAAAAGAAGATCAAAGGACGGTGAATTTATTTGGAACCTACCACAGAAGACAGACTCTTTTCCAGAGGCACACAACAAGCCACCTTTAAAGAGGTGAGGGAGCTAAGTGATTCTAGTAAGTGTCAGGAAGTTAGAGCCTCGTTTTTATCACCTTCTGCTCCCTGGCAGAAAGACATAACTGATGCATCTCACCTGGTTTGTGATACAGGCATTAACGTGAGCAATCATGCATCAATGTGTCACTTCTAGCTGCTGGCAAATTGAAGCTGTTTTACTGTAACAATCCACACCATTATAACTTCAGTCACTTCCATTATATAGTAAATATGTAAAATTAAAAAAAAAGATGTAAAAAATACTTAGTGAAAAAAGTGGGCTTAAAACGTTGTCAGCCTAGTCTAAACATAGCCTTCAATTGCAGCTCGGAAAAAGACATTTTTACCTTGAGGAGACATTTTGAGCTTCAGACATAAAAAGAAAGCTTAAAGCTGATTTAAAAAAAAAATTGCCCAAATGGTCATTATCATGCTCGACAGCAGAGAGAAATTCCCTCTGTGGCCTGAATGAAACTAGTGTCATTACCAAGCTTTGCTTTGCAAAGCCATCAGATCAGAAAAAAGGTGGGAGGTGGGAGCCATTATCCATTTGTAATTGTGCTGGCTCGTCATTACTCATCCACCTTTGACCTGCTAGGTTTCTAAAAGAATTCACTGTCGCTCTTGGATGGGAAGGAATGGGTTTGAACTGATTAGTAGTCCGTACAGCCATTCATATTGTTTGTAAGGCCATGCTTCTCTGCTTTTGTATGTTTTTTTTTTTAATCCAGATCCTTTTCTCTTCTTTGTAGGCTGTTTGTTTGAAGAATAAACCTGTCATTTCTTTAGGGGAGCACCACTAAATTTGCACATTTAGCATCCCTATTTAAGAGATACTCCTTGGTTGGTGAAGATCTTTGTAGAATGTTTTCATCAGGCTCATTTCGAGGAATCCAGTCCAAACAGTTTTAGCTACAAACATTTAAAACCCAAAGCTTGTGGAAAATGAACGAGTGCATGCAACTTAATAATCCCACATCCCCGATTTAAAAAATCTACAATGAAACTATTTGTTAGAATCAGTGAAGAGCTTTGTTTGGAGCAAAACAGTTTACTGAACTGACACGTTTTCACCATCTTTAGTGTTACATCTAAGAATGATATGAGCAGCAGACGATATGAAACGCTGACAGCTGACTGACTGATTACTCACTGAAACAAGAGCAGGAACAGAGATGATAATTGATCCACATCACAGCAGTCTTAATTCACAGCTGTTCTCTTAATGAGGTAAAACATTGTTTTATTGCAGGAACATATTAACTGAGTCTCGTCTGTGTTTAATGTACGGCGTACATTTTCACTGTAGTCTATAATAAACTGCAAAGAATAAAATAGTTTGTGGGCAGTTTCTTCTCCCACCATCAGTCTATTTTAGCCAGATAAGTAATTAGCCTCCAGAAAAGGCCCAACTGTTGTGTGGCTTTTGCCAAATCAACCTTTAGATGTGACCGAAGTAAAACTGTGATGCTAAGCTTTATAGGGAGCCATGGTCATTATAAAAAGGAGAAGTTTTTATAAATAGGTTCACGTTTAAACTTTAAAATCCACATTTATTTCTCATATAGTTTATTTTTAAAGTTATGGTGCAAAATAAAAGTTTTCAAGGATTTGTTAAAGAAAGAAAAGGAAATTTAACACATCTAAAACAGTGGGTGATAAGCTGGAAGGAATCTTACGATACAATCAGTCAAATGATGAATCTTTGCTACAATTTTATGCCCATTTTTCAAATTAGACTGTTCAGACAGGGAAGCTTTGGAATTATTAGTGAGCTCTCCTCTGTTTGAACTAACTCCATTGGAATGCTAGGTCAGATCCCCGGCCTCGATTTGGATCTGTCTTTTTGGTCTTTTTGTTTTTGGTAGTCAAGACACCAGAACTCTGTCAAAAAAGACTGGTATAAGCACCAAGTCTTGGCTTATCTAGGGCTTATTACAAATAAAAAAGAGCAGTAATCAATTGAGGCTAAATTCCATTTAGTAATTTTCAGAAAATAAAAAAGTGTGAGCAGAAACAAAGAGAAGAGCTGCAAAGGAACATATGAGGAAAAGCAAAACTGGTCTAAACCTGAGCTAACCTTTACCTGCCAACATCAACAATAAAGGTGTCATTATCGCCGTCTTGTTATATTTCCATATTTTTCAGGACTCCACAGTTATTAAAATCTGACTTAAAGAAATAATTCAGATCTACTGAAGTTTCTGTGGAAAGGTTATGAATAACTTATTTTATCTTTGTGAGTTGCTCTTTGAACAACCTCTGTTTGAAATTGCCATTGTTGCCCATTGTACCAACTCCAATTTCAAAACTGTATATGCAGTATATATACAGTATATATATATATATATATATATATATATATAGTATATACAGTAGTCCCTCGCTATTTTGCTGCTCACTTTTCACTGACTCGCTCTATCACAGTTTTTCAAAGTAAAATTGGACATGAACCACAATAGCTGATTGATGGATGAGCTGCACGATCGGCATGGATTTTTTTATTTAAAATTAATTATTTTAAAGAAATCTATACCACCAACCCTGGACACATCAATTTGCATACAGGGAGAACAGATCGACAGAAGACGCCATTGCTATCATGGTCCATAAACTTCTGAAACATTTAGAGCTCAAGAACAAATATGCTAGGCTGCTCTTTGTCAATTTTAGTTCAGCCTTTAACAACATATGGCCAAACAAACTCCTATCAAAGTTACATGATCTTGGACTGAACAACACTCTATGCAATTGGATCTTGGACTTTTTAACAAACCGCACACAGTGTGTGAGAATGGGCGAACACACATCCTCCACTCTATCCATCAGCACGGGGGCCTCACAAGGCTCTGTGCTCAGCCCAGCACTTTATACTCTCCTCACTCACGACTGCACAGCCTCTTCATCAACAAATCTCATTATTAAATATGCTGATGACATCACATTGCTGGGACTCATCAATGACAACAATGAGACAGCATACAGAGCCGAAGTACAACAATTGGTATCATGGTGTCACAACCACCACCTGGTTCTGAACATAAAGAAAACCAAGGAAATGATTGTAGATTTTTGCAAACAAAACAAAAACATCCACTCTCCACTTTACATCAGGAACGAAGTGGTTGAGAGGGTCACAAAATTCAAACTTCTGGGTGTGACAGAGACAGAGAACCTGACCTGGGGTACTAACAGTGCCTCAGCTATTGGATTAACCCAGCAGCATCTTTTCTTTCTGAGGAAACTGAAATGGGCCAAAATTCCTCATCAGCTTATGATCAACTTCTACAACTGTGCTATTGGAAGTGTATTAACCTATGGATTCCTAGTGTGGATCTCCAACTGCACTAAGGCGGACCAGCAGGCTCTTCGGCGGGTGATTAAAACAGCTGGGAAGATCATCAGGATTACCCTCCCGGAGATCCGAACTATCTATACAACCCGCTGTCTGAGATGAGTCAACAACATCCTGCGTGACAGGTAACATCCTACACATGGCCTTTTTCACCTACTACCATCAGGCAGAAGGTCTCGGTCCATAGGTGTCCACCAGAATGGCTCATAGTCTGTACCCACAAGCTGTGAGACTGTTAAATGAACAGCATCTCTCGGTAACCCCGCCCACTATCCTTACATCTCAAATCTCATTATGACATGCAGTAACTGTGAAATGGATATTGCATTGCTGCAGCAACCAACTACTACCCTTCAACATCTGGCTCTTTACAGTTTTCCATTCTTCTATCTTGACCTTAGATGCTGTATTATTATCTGTATTTACATTGATCATCAGAACCTTGCAAAGTTCTTTCGTACCACTATGTGCTAATTCACTAATGTGTAGGTGTATGATTCTCCATAACAATTTTGCTGCTGTTCATAACTGTTGTCATTATGGCAATGACAATAAAGTTAAAAGTTAAAGTTTAAATTATTTAGCACCTGCTGCACAGTTTTGCAGCCCACAGCTGCAGATAAAGTTTCCTCCTGCTAAAGTTTCCTCCTGCAGGAGATCAAGACCAAAGTGCATGGAAGTTTTTTTTTTTTCCTTTTGACTGCTCTCTTCTGCAGGTGTCGCCATAATGAGCAATTTTGCATAACATATTTATCAGATTTGTTTTACACCAGATACCTTTCCTGACATAACCCAGGTTTGAACCTGCAGCCGCGGGATTATGAGACCACCACTGACCATATACATATATATATATATATATATATATATAATTTGTATATAAAACCACATGGTACACAATTTAGGGCAATGTAAGTATTTGTAAAATATTCATATTAAGTGATCTAACATTTTTGAGATTAGAGGTGTTTAAACATGGAACTACCCAGTAATGAACTTTGGTAGGGGCTGTAGCTCAGTGGTCAGTGTTGTGGTCTCATAATCCTGGGGCTGTAGGTTCAAGCCTGGGTTATGTCATGAAAGGTATCTGGTGTAAAACAAATCCGATAAATATGTTATGCAAAACCACTCATTATGGCGACACCTGCAGAAGAGAGTAAGCAAAAGGAATTATGAAAAAAACTTTCATACAGTTTGGTCTTGATCTCTCTCAGACTAGCCATTAACTGATCATCTCAATCAGAACTACTCTGTTTCTCAGAACACACACACTTCTATCTATTGTTTTACACATAGAAAAAGTTTCCAAGTCATTTTAAAAGCAGCTAAATGTCCTGTTTTTGTTCAACTTTTTGTGTGTTACGTTTGGGCACCAGTGTGTGTAATTACCGTACACATTGGTTCTTGTAAGAACTTCATCCCAGGGCTGCTTACAATGTTTCCATTGAGCAGAAAGAGATAAGGATCACATTAGCATCTTTTAATATTTGCGTCCTTCACTATTTGCATTTTCATTGCTGTTGGGTTACCCCAACATTCCCTTTATATATATTTTTTTGGTTCTGATCTCATTTAATGACTCGTCTGATTTAATGAGTCCATCTTCAACTTTATGAATCTCATCGAACTTTACAGAATAAATTGTGCCCCTGAGCTTTCCCGTCACCTCTGAGAGAATGTGATATTGAGTGTTACATTGTGGGCAGAGGAGGCATGCGGTGGGGGAACAGGTGCTATGGGGTAATTACAAACACAGCAAGCTTTTAATTATCCTTTCTTGTACGAACTGTTAATGAATGTGAACCTCATCCAAATAGCAATGTGTTCCCACCATGTCTGCACACAAACACAAAACACACACACATACTAAGTGTTAAGGAGAAAGATTGGCAGCTGGTGGCCCTAGTTAAGTGCCTCCTCATGACTTGGAGCGAGCCTGACTCACCTCAGCTCCCGCTCAGAGCCTTTTTGACTGACACAAACTGGACAGGAAGTTGCAGAACTCAGTCTGAGCTCTTTCATCAGGAGTTCACCATAGAAACACAAACTGTTTCCGGTCCGTTTATTTCCTCACTCTGATTGATCTGTCTTGAGTTTTTACTCATTCTACTTGTTTTGTGTCCATGTCGGCCCTCCTATACACCTTATTTCGTGCCTTTAGACCTGCAGCACCTTGTCAGCTCCTCTGTGATGAAAAGATGTACCAAAATTTGGTTATCTGTGAAAATCTCCTCAACTGATTAATCTGTAATCTTTCCAGTCTCGTTTTCTGTTTGTGTGCTTCTGTATTCACCCCACATGCTATTGTCTTCTGAGTCGGGTATTTATCACTTGAATTGTAAAGGAATCATTACTTTGGCTTTTTAGATCCAACTCCTCAGTCGGAGGAAGACGGTGGAGATGTTGCAGTGATTCCATGTCGTCCTGTCTACGTGCTGCTTCTTTCCCCTCGCTTGTTGAGTCTGCCTCATGTTACATTCTTTCTTGCGCCTTCATCCCACTTCTCCCTTCTTCCTGCTCCACTTGTCCTCATGTCATTTCCATATCCCAAATGTACAATGGTAAAAAAACAGCCTAAGCTAGTCAAGCGGTAGACTTGAAACTTTTACAAGGTTTACAAATACGCTGTGAATCGGATTAGAGCAAAGGCACGGACGGGCTTTTGGTGGACACTGTATGTACAAGAGGCAGGACCCAAGCTTAGCTCGAACACAAGCAGAATCTCTGTATAAGATTTCAAACTGAATGCCACAGTGGGGTAAAGGTTGCTGCATTTGATGCTCACACCGAATAATATCTGAGAATTATTGAGGTTTGCAGTTCTTATCTGAAAGAGCAGTGAGATATGGTGTACGTGTGGAAGTGCCACAAACAGTGACCACATTTATGAATCGATACTTGGATGTCCAGAGTGAATGTCGCAATAATTGAGCTCTGTCGTATTTTCATCAAGTCCAGTGAAAAGCCGTGAACCAACACTCCGTTTAGCCATTAGCACTGCCAGCTGCTGTGTAACATTCAGCCACTAAACCATAGAAACGCAGGGCTTACGTTGGAGACTAACACGTTCAGTCATAGAAAATACTGATTCACAAACAATCAGGTGTTTCATCCAATTTAGGCACACAGAGCTTAATGGAGAAACAGACAAAATACAGGAAGCCAAAACATTATAAGTGACAAACTTCTATTGCTTGCCCTGCCTCGTTCCAATCTGGTTCTGCCTTCCTGACCAGAAAAGGTTTGTTTGGTAGAAACTTATCTTAAACTTAGCGCAGAGGATCTTCCCAGGTGACCAGCAGAGCTTGGAGCTGGGGAGATGACACCCTGCACGACCTGAGGGCGCTCCGAGGCTCTGGTGAAGAGGACCAGCGGAGCTCCATCTAGCTCGCTCTGAATTTTAGCGTTGGCCACCAAGTACAAAAAAATGCCTGCACTTCAGCATTAAACACGGTGTTGTCATTATTATTTTAAAAATCTTTAAAATAGATCCAGCCGCTACTCCGAGTTCCAAGAAATTGCAAATGGTGGATCTGTGTTTTGAAAAGTTTCTGAAAGATCCAGTAACTCCTCCCCCTGGCCAATCAGTGACCAACAGTGTTCTGACATCACAAGTTGGTACCTGCTCGGCCTGGTTGGAACCACAGAGCCAAGGGTTCTTAAAAAAGGGATCAGTTCTACATACTGTTACTAATGGAAAAGCCTTGGAACCGTGCTGAGTCGAGTCGAGTCGTGCTGTGCTGGTAATAATGGAAAAGGGGCATAGAGACAAACAACCATTCACTCTCTCACGCTCACCTATAGAGACAATTTAGAGTTACCAATCAGCCTAACATGCAGGTTTTTGGTCTGTGGGAGGAAACTGGAGTACCTGGAGAAAACCCACACATGCACAGAGAGAACATGCAAACTCCACCCAGAAAGGTCCCCACCTGGGATTCAATCCGACAACCTTCTTGCTGAGAGGCAACAGCTCTACCAGCGCTGCCTAATGTAGAAACTCTCTCTGCACATGCAGTCACAGCTTGGGCTGTTTTTCTGTGAATCTTTCTTGACACGGCAACACAACAACCTGCTGAGATCGACACTCTGTGTCAAGACAAGTACAAAAGAGACCCCTGCGGTCCCCCTATTTCAGCGTCTTGTTTTGTCTCTGACCGTCCCTTGGCATGAATGTGCTAACTGACACAGAAAAATGCAAAGCAGCCTTCAAAGCACCCACTGTCACTAGATGTGGCAAATGCCCATCATGGCTGTGGCATTTCTGCTAGCACTATACAGAGTGAAACAAACATCTCCATTCACTAAAAAAAAATGTAATTATGCTTGATATTTCAAAGGGAATTGTACAGCATTAAATGTCAGTGCATCGAGAGAACAAGCCCATCTCACATAATCAAAGAGCAAAACTAGAATCCTGCAACTTGTCAAAAGTTTCCAAATCCAGACAGTTGATATTTGGGTTGCTCACTGAGACGCTCCAGTGCTCTGCTAAAGCAAAGCAGGCTCCAGTTGATAATCATCTGCTTTGTGGCGGGAGGCAATGGGAGATGGAGCAGATGGCAATAGTTTTATTTTGCTGTGGATGCTTTCTCTGAATAAGGAACGCTCTACTGAATGCCAAGCTCTGTGGGAGAGGAGAAGCAAATGAACGCCCTGCACCCTGCTCCTTGTCAGGGGCGACGACTATTGTTGTGTGCGTGCTCCGATTCCAGAGCGATGGGTGAGCTCTGCTCATTCATGAACACACAGAGCTCAGGGGATGGACACGCCACGAGGGAATGTCATTACCTCACACACCCTGCCCCTCACCCTCCGAGTCCCTTTCTAACTCACCCTCTCACGGGCATGCCCACGCTGATGAGAAGAGATTCTGTTGTTCCAGAAAATAAGCAGGAAAAATAGTACATCTCCGATTCAATTAAAGAGTAATGATTTAGTGTTCAGTTACTGATGTTTCGGCCTGAATGGAATTGGCATTCCACTCCTTGTAGAAAACTAATTCAGCAGTTGCCGGAGTCTAACCGACCTCATAAGAACAGGGAGAGCGGCTGCAGCAGTTTAATCATGTCAAATCCAAACCCTGTTAGAGGAAAATGAAACACTACAACTGATGGTCTAAATGTCACATTAGGTCGTAATTACGACAGCCACCCGGATAAGGGAAGGAAAAATGGAATTCACAACATAGGCTATGTTAAATAAGAAACTGAAACTCATGAATCTTCAAAACACGTCATGTAGTTATGTTTGAAGAAAAGTCAAGTATAGGTTTGACTTTAAATGGCTCCCTCCCAGTGCATTGTGTGAAACTTAACTTTATTTAAGACATGTTTTCATAACACAATTCTTAAAATTTGATTGTTTTTGTTTGAGATCACCTATCGAGCATGTTTATGTCATTAGGCTGAAATATAAAGGCATAGTCAGGACACAGTTCCACAAACTGGCCGCACAGACCAGTCTGTCTTTAAGCTTCCTCTAGACTTTCATAGACCACAGGTGAAGCCGCCATGTCCCGCTCAGACGTAAGCGTCAAGCGGAACCAAAAGAGATGTGAAGCAGAACTCTGCTGGGCTGAAGCAGACTGTGATGCATTCAATGTGTGTCGGACGTCTCCCTTGTGTCATTTTGATTGTCAAAAAAAAACAACCCAGGTCTCTCTTGTAAATGAGTCCTCGAGGCTCAATGGGATTTACCTGTATAAATAAAGGTTGATTGATTAACTTTAATGAATTAAGTCACTCTAGTGATCTCCTTTGTGGTTAACTTTTTTTTTTAAAACTAACTACAACGTTGGTGTGTGTCATCATCAATATTCCCTCGGTAATCAATCTGTTCTTGGTTGTTTAATCCCATGAGCAGGCAATCACAGCTAATATCAGTTCATCACATTACTGAGCCGCAGCTCCGCAGCTCTTTTTATTTATTTATTTAGCTATGTCAGCCAGCCCTGTTACTACCTCAATCGGTGGCACACAGGTGCCAAAGGTATGCTGACTCCGAACCCCCTTGGCACCTCAGTGTGTCTTCTCAATAGACCGAGGCGACCAGAACACATCTCAGTCCCAGACTGAAGCGTCTTGTGAACGAGGCTTAAGTGAAGTCACAAGCAGGCCAGTCACGATAACAAATTTTGCTGGACGATTAATTGTCTCAGAAATTATTGCGATAAGCGATAATATTGTTTGAAATTTGAAATGTTGGTTTATTTGTTTTGAGTTTAGTACCTTTTTTGACCACCGGATGGCAGTATAAGACTGTTTGAACCAAAGGATGGATAGTGAGAGAGCGAGCAGCGTGTTTCTTTAAGAAAAATGGGAGGGAGGCCCCTTGATGTAATATGGGCTGTCTCTCTTTCCTTTTTTCGGTTCTCAAGATGGTGGACGCTCGGTGTGTTTTGAGCTCTTTAGCATAGCATTTTTCACCCAAAGCTTTTAATTAAAAACCAGTTTCAAGTCAAGCCTAACCTCATTAAATTGTAACTCAGCAAGCAAGTGTTCACACTGTTTGGAGCACTGACAGTATTCTTTCTATGTGGTCTAAGAGCTTCAAGAAGCAACATAGAAAGAATAACGAACAAACAGAAGGACTATAAGCGGGAACGTTCTGACGTTCCCGCTTATAGTCCTTCTGTTTGTGCATGCTTTGCTTCTCCTGTTGATTCACATACGGCTTGAACATCCAGTAAGTAGCGTAGAGCCTCACAGTCTGTCGGCTTTGTGGCTGCAGTCCTGAATGTGCACGACACCTTACTGAAACAGCCTCCTGCGATCACAGTGTTATCATTCGTTATCAGTGGAGTCCTCTGTGTAAATGGAGGCAAACTGCTGTGTGGTTTGGATCCTGTTTCACACATGTACTGTAGATCTCAAATGGAGGAAGCACAGGCAGCTTCCTGATGGTAAAAGGGTTTGACAAATCAATAACATCTGATTTGCAGAGCTGCAAAACTGCAGGGACACAAGATTTTACAAAATTATTGTTCTACAAAAGACAGGGGATTCATCTATAACTGAGCTGATTTATACAAATGTAGTGAGGACATCTGAGGAGCAGACAGCTGCCTCCCCCCCCGCCAATGTGCCATCTTTCTGTCCTGGACATGGGCGCTGGCACTGACCAGAGTAAATGATTGAGTTGGATGTCAGAGGCAGAGCTTGTGCCAAAGGACCACAGCATCCATGCTAATGGGCTGATAGAGCCTAATCTGAATAAGTGTGAATAAAAGAGCTCTCACTTTGAGTGGTCATATATAAAAAAAGGGAAACATGCTGGAAATTGCTTTATCTTAATAAACCAGTCGGCAAGACAGAAATTCAATTATTCCACTTTTGTGATTCAGTTTTTACGTTGACATCTACTGTCGCTGGGTGCAGTGTTTGATGTTTCAAGCGTATTTTTTGTTTTCTAAGTGCTAAGCCTTTCTGAAATCAATCACCTGGCCGAGCATGATGGAGAGGCCTGTCGACGCTCGCTGCTGTGGCCTTGATTCAGTCAGACAAATAAAATAAGGAGAGGCCTTACAGAAAAGTGCAACATGAGCTAGACAAGCGACCGTGCCAGCTAGCGCTCAGAGAGGGGGCTGAGTAATGGGCAGAGAGATAAAAGTCAAAGGATTGAGTCAGGAGAAAAATGATGATGTTGAAAAGATATAGAAATGCAAATGCACCCAGATAGAGTCTGGAATGGGGAAGAACACGCAGTAGGCAGCAGTGCTGTTGTCTCTCCACATTACTTGACTCTTCGGCCTGTTGCTATTCCACAGTGTGTCATCGGAGCAGCCTGCCTCAGTTTAATCCCCACGGAGGACGGAGCAGAGCACAGCCATGTGATGAAAGGGAGGCGCCCTGAGAGATGTGAATGCACCCTCCCTTACATATCCTTATGTCAGAGCGCATCAGCACACCACTGGGCTGAATACTACCTTTTTGTCTAATGACTATGTAGACCATGTAACCTGAGCTCTGAAGCACTCTGTTCTGCTCAGCTGGATTAGATTCAACATCATTTATGAGACTACAGTACATAACAACGGAGCACAGTTTGTTTTGTATTTTTTTGTGGGGGGGGGGGAGTTGCCCCTCGCCATAACATAACCCTAGAAGGCCATTATACACACCTGTCAGCAATTAACCTTCGTCCTAAGCTTCAAAGAAACATTCAGAGGCAAGTACCGGTAGTTCTGAGGTGAGACGAGGCCCCTCAGAGCGCCCCCTTCCCTCGACCACACACACCAAAAATTGAACACTCAGTTTGGGCAGATGAACCACTGGTCTTTGTTCAACTCAACTGCAAACTATAAACTTGGGAAAAAAAATGATGGCATGAACCCCGTTGGCTCGATTGGTCTGGACCAGCTGAAAGGTCAGAGGTCAGCGCTGCACCTGCTGAGAGGAACTCAGCCATCAGATGCATTTTCCACCTCTTGAACAGGGTAAAGACAGACAGCAGCTCAGGAGTGTTTGGCTGCAGCACAATCAAAACAACAGCAACAAAAAAAAGAGGTTTCTTGTAATTTTCCAAAAAGATATTTAAATGAATCTGCTAACTGGTTGGAGTTTATTCAACAGGAACAGGAAAGGGTAAGCAATGTTCCAACCATTGTTTTAAACACAGGACTTCAAGCTGTGGCTATTATTATGAATAAACATATCAGGCTTTTAAAGGAAATTACATCCTTAAAACTACTAATGCAAAAAGTTAAACTTGTAAAAAATATTTTTATTCCATATAAATGTTGATTACAGTAGTTCCTCATTTACCGCGGGGGATCCGTACCCAGAAGCCCTGTGATAAGTGAAAGACCACAAAGTAGGAATAGTATTTGTAGTAGTTTATTTTAATATAT
>NC_056504.1:13125518-13137353 GCF_014905685.2 Nematolebias whitei
ACTCTGATATATATATATATATATATATATATATATATATATATATCTCCGGTTTCCTCCCACAGACCAAATACATGCATTTTAGGCTGATTGGTAACTCTAAATTGTCCCTAGGTGTGCATGAGAAAGTGAATGGTTGTTTGTCTCATTTGTCTCTATGTGTCCCTGTGATGGACTTGCGACCCGTCCAGGGTGTCCCCCGCCCCTCGCACAGTGATTGCTGGACATGGGCACCGGCGACCCCCGTGACCCAAAATGGAAAAAACGGGTAAAGATAGTGGATGGATGGATGGATGGATATACATATATATATAAACCAGAATACTTTCTTATTGAGAAAGTTGTGAAACCTTCTTTTGTCCTTAGCCAAAAATACAGTTCAAAGATAGTTTCAGAAATATTAGCTATAATATCCAGTTAGAACCAGTAACCAGCAGTTTGAAGCGTTTTAACCAACATGATGTGATTCTGTAAAACGTATGTGGAGACGTGTTCATTCAAGTCCACCGAGGAACGTACAAAGCAAGGATTGGCTAAATGTTTTACGTTGGCATGTTGCTTTAATGTTTGTTCATTTTATTATTCTAAAAGTTTTCAAAAAAGCGCTTGTTCTAAAAAGTTTCTTCTGTTTACTGTCAGAACACTGTGGGTGGTTCGGTCCATCTGTTTCATTTTGATTTGCTCATTTACTGTTCTCCAACACCTGCAACACTTTATTTAGTTTAACAGACACTGGCCATTACAAGTTCACATTAAAATAACAAATCAGTGAGTTTCAAAGTCAACAGTGATCAGGACAAACATTTTGTAGCATTTAGCTCTCCTCTCGCTGCTTGGTTGTTCTGATTTGTCTCATTTTCTTCAGTTTCACTGCAGAAAATAACAGCATTGCATAAATAAATCCAACACGTAAAGCTCCGGTTTATCATTGAAAATGCCTCCTGCTAAGGAAGAAGACAAAACATGTTTGTCAAAACCTCTGATCCCATGTATGTTTGCAGATCAGTACTGGTTACTGACAGTGAACAGATTTCACATCAGATTTTTATGCTGGTTTTCAGTGCCAAGGCTTCTACATAATGAGAGCTGCAGCGTAAATAAAACCTCTTCATAGTAATCCTCCCAGTATCTAATGACTCAAGGATGCTAATACCAGCTGATGGTTGAGGTCTGTTGGTGAAGTGTTTCAAAATTTAGGTTTTTTTTTCTTCAGTTTTGGACATCTGTCATGAATGCAATAGCTAAATGAGAAATGCTCTTCAGGCCTTGTGTAAGCCAGAAGCAAAGTGGGCGTAGCAACAAAAACGTCAAACTTTATTATTATTATTTTTATTGTTATGGCATGGGTCTTTAATTTATGCTGGTAAGTTTAGAGCCTGGAAGAATGCATTTTGTCAATAACAGGTCCCCAAATTGTTTACGGTGCCCACACAGATACAGTATGTTGCGTGTGGAACAGAAAACATGTTCACGCTCTAGAGACGTAGACAAGACCAACAAAAGAAAAGCTCAACTCTCTGCTGTTCTGGACAAAGTTAGGCACAAAACATATTTCAGCCACCAAAAAATCCCCTCCTTAAACCTAACATACATGTTAAAGGTGTGTGCTGTGTTTAGTATGTTCTCCAACTTGTTTCCTTCTGGTCAGAGAGAACTTCACACAAGGAGCTGAAGCTGGGATGTTTTCACATCCTAAAGCTTTTTCAAAGTTCATGTTCATGTTCCAGGTTAAAAAAAAATCACCAAAGTTACGTCAGGTCCTCAGGACAGTTTCTTTGTATTGAAACTTTTCATCTTTCATCCAAAAGACTTCATCAGTCCGAGGAGCTGCAACAAACTCAGTCTAATAAATAGCACCTTCACACAGTGGGTCAACCAGTTTGATAGTGCTAAGATGGTTTCTGGAGTCCACCCTCTCCCCCGTTGACTCCTCTGAGGCAGCCATGGACAAAGTGGTTCAAAACATCAAAGTTCATGCTCAATAATCCAGGTATAAAATCCTATAGCCTTCATCTCAATTTTGGTGTTTTGTGCAACATGTTGACAACGAAAATGTCACGGAACAGCAGCAGAATTACTAACTAGTAAAAACACCAACAACACAAACATTTTGTGGTAAAACTAGTGTTTTTTTTTTGTTTTTTAACTGTGACTTTTTTTTCTTTTCTTTTAAAAACAGAATGTGGGAATAGCAGTTTTCAGAGTTTTCAGTTCATTACCAGAAGCACGACTGTCTGTAGTAAATGTTTTTTGTTTTTGTTGTTGTTTTTTGCACAGCTAGTGTGGCTGGGATTTTATCATCAGTTTGTATGTGCAGCAGACCATTCGTAACAGACCACCTACAGGTTTAGATCTCCATGCTTTCATTTTCTGTAAAAACTGTTTTTCAGACAAATTGGGTGGGGGGGGGGGGGGTGCATTAGGCCTGTGTGGTTCTTATCAGTGACTGGGTTAGTTCAAAAGAGTTGCCTCTGCTTGTTATTGCCTCGCATTAGGCTTTAATGACGGAGTTATCACCTCTCGCCTGTGCACTGTCCACGGTCGGTCTTGAATTATGAATAAGTGATAAATTTGAATTTTATTAAGCTGAAGGTTTGACTGAGGATTACCATAAAATCTCAGGGATGTTTTTAATGAAGTAGGCCAGAGAAATATGTTTTTTTTTTTTCATCAAAGCTAAACAGTCAACTCATGATACATTACCATGTTAGCCTGTTGGTACAGAACTGGGAGTTTTCTGTTATTTTCAGATCTGCTTGTTCATAAACTTCAAGCTCGTTTCAGCAAGTCTTTGTCTACTGCTTGCCTCTAACATGTTTTTTATAGTTCATGTCAGTTTTTTCTGCCCATGAGGTATTTCCTCGCTTAGTAAATTTAAGTTCCACGCTTGTTGTCATGCCAGTTTTTCAAAACTGGGCATGTGCCAAACTAATAAACAAGAGTATCGCGTACGGCACATTAAACTGCTGTCAACAAATGATTATACAGCAATACAGCAATCTATAGCAAGGTCCCAGACAAGCAAACACCTTGTACAACCTTTGACCTTGATTTGTGACAGTGACCTTGGAGCTGGGGTGATGAAATATATACACAGTAATCTGTCTGGTGATAATATATAAGTATATAAAGTAGGGATGCACGATATTATCGGCATGGTATGATATTAGCGTTAAAGTTAAATATTGGACATCGGCCATTCCATTAAAATTACTCACCAATATAAAAGACGCTGTTTCTGTATGAGAACCCAGTAGCAAGGATGCCTGCAGCGTCAGCACAATGTGACGGTGTCACGAGCGCCTACCTGATCTGATCATGGCGGAGAGGAAGAAGTCAAAATGTTGGCGGTGTGGACGTTTTATTTCGTTGAGGATATCAGATTCTGAAGACTTTTGGACTGCGTTGAGCCTCGCTACATCGTACCCAGTCGGACATATTTTTCTGACGTAGCCTTGCCCGAGTTACAAGCCATCATTTATGACGTCATGGAGAAGTTAATAGCCGATAGCACTAGGGTGAGTTTTACCACAGACATTTGGGCTTCAAGTGTTAGCCGCATTAGCATGGAGAGGTACAAACTTTGAACTTAAAAAGTCTGTCCTTCGTGCACAGGAGTGCAGAGGATCCCACACTGCAGCTATAGGAACCTGGAACAAGCCTCCACAAGTGAGACAGCATCGCAGGTGACTAATGCTAATAAATAACAGTTAACACTTTTCATTTAATGTAAGTTAAAGTGCTATACATATCATATGACTGTTACTGAAGATATGTCACCAGCTCTTACAGATGTTACACATTTTTTGTAGCAAATCAGCCTAAATAAGAGGGCTATGTTCTGACAAAGGAAAGTATATAAAATATTGGTATCGGTTATCGGCCAAATCAGTTTTAACATATCAGCATATCGGACATTGGCCAAAAATCCAATATTGTGCATCCCTAGTATAAAGGTTTGTGAACTTATTTTGAGAGAATCAGAAGTTATGGGGGTATAAGAGAATGTTAAGGGATGTGTATGGACAAACATACAAACAGATAGACGGACCATGGCGCCGGCTGACAGGCGTATAAAAAGCATTAATCTGTGCCTCACACTGTCCACCTCACAGACCCTTCTTTAAGCTAAAGATATTACATGTAAAAGTGAGCTCAGATTATAAACATATGGCTTTTTTTTTTTTCACTTAAGTCAAATTAAGCTAAATTTCATGTGAGTCAAGATATGCTGGTTAGTGAGGAAGCTGCTTTGTGAGACATAAAATATTGAAAAATGTTCATTCTGCTCAACATTACCACTGAAATCTGGCTAAATGTACTTGTTAAATCAGAATAACCCGAAAAAAGAAAATGTTGAGCATTTTATGTATACTCTAACATCTTGTCCCTCAATGCATGACAATGAGGCTGTTGTAGGTTAACACTGGTGTGTATTGCAGTTGTATTAACACATACAACTGTAATGAAGCTGAGGCCTTCCTCCAACTCCTCTTCGTGTTTCATCTCACACGCTGCAGGGCCTGGAGGTGGAAGAGGGTCTTGTTTTGTTGCCAACATCCAGCCTTGCTCTACGATAATGAGCTCTTCAGGCCCTGAACCTAACCCAAGCATGAAAAGCTTTTAGTTAAAAATAACATCGCTGTGGTCAAAGCATCGCATGCTACTTCAGTAGTTTAATGCGCTGTTAGAGAAGCACAATAGGACAGGCAAGTTGAGCTGTGAACATCATCTGAAACCAGGACAAACACCAGGTATCTAAGACTGATGAGTGCTTTCTCATGACAGGTGAGTTGTGGCCCTGCAGGTTACCTCCAGAGACATTTTCACCTACCTAAGTAGGAAAACCAAGTAGGATTACTCAGTAGGCTGTAAATCCAAAGGATGACGTGTTTAGGCACAAATTGAAATTTCTGCATACAAATTTCTACTCCCTGAAGATTGGTTGTTTCAAGTGGACTTCTTGTAAAAGTTATAAATAATTTGTATCAAATCTGGTGTAGATATCTTCTTGAGCAGATTCAGTTCAGAAAAACTGAATTTGAGTTGGACAGAGCTGAAACGCTGACGGCTAAACTGCATCCAGCTAAGACAAATGTGGACTGCTGCCGTCATGAAACGGCCCAAACAGTAAGAACACTTTTGAAAAACATTTTTCACCCCATTCCATTTACATGATTGTTTTGGCAGAAATATTATTATAATATTAATATATATTAGAGATGCTACATCTTGCTGTCACTGTTGCTATTTACGATTTACCTTTCCATAAAAACCCATATAAATAACCACGTATTGTAAAATTAACAGCAGTGTAACAAATAAAGTAGACATCCTCTTGAACCTGTATATAAGTTTCAATATTAGAGCTGTTTTAGAACAGCAGCAAGCTAAGCTGCATTTAAACATATGGAGTCCTGTAAAATGAATTTCTACAGATTAGAAATTTTCAAGAAACTTTATTGAAGAGTGAAATAATTATAATTGCCCACTTGGGAAGGCAAAAAAATGAATATTGTTTATGTCTGTGTATGTATTTGGGGGAAGGGGTGTGTGCATGTGTTTGTCTTTTTAGCAAAATATCTCAGAAGTACTGGACGGACCTTAAAACTTTCAAAATATCTGATTAACTGTTGGAGTCAAGACAATTTAAGATGTAAAAATCTCACAAAACAGAAAAAATTAATCCAACTCTGTCAATTTTACAGATTATGAGCTACAATTGGATGTGTTAGTGGCTGAGAGTCATTCCCAATGAATATTGTGAGCAATAATTGGCCACATTTAATCTATTTTTTTTATTGTGCCGTCAACCATTACTTTTATTATCAGTAAAATTTCTCATGATACGATAAATCGAGTTTAATGAAATTTTCCAACAGTAATCAATGGGTCAACATTTACAACTGATTAATGTTTAGAGTCAGCTTGACTCAAGATTCTTGTCTCAGTCAACTTACATTGGGAGGCACAAAAACTGGTATAACTGTGGATTTTAGAGGTACTGAGCTAAAATCTGGTGTGAGCACCATCCCCAACATCTGCTCCAAGCCCAACACATTGCTTAAGATCTTTGCTTAGATCGTTGGCATTAATTGATAAAAACCAACTCTGTAAGTACTTGCTGCAAGATGCAACATTGCATGAGACAACACAAAATGTCATTCACGAGGTCTGACCAGAACGACTACAACTCTCCTAAAAAGATCATCTTCATTTTAAAATCTGACATGAAAGGCAGCAGGCCACGTGTAGTCCTTCTATTACCACTAGGTTTTTATTTGTTTACAACTTTAACACTGAACCCCTCACCACCACTTCCCTTTAAAAAATACAAACTATTCCTTTAAATATTATCAATGCTTTGAATGACGAGGCCGAGGAAGACAAACAAGCATCAGTCCATCGAGCACATCCAGCGCAGCAACATCTTTCACTTCTGTGTGGCAGCTCTGACGTGTCATCATGTGGATTAGCCTTGATGTTGGGCTGCTTTTACACAGCTATAAATTTGACACCGCGTTTAAATAGATGCCCGGCTGGAATGGCCATCACTCACTTCACCACAGCCCTGTAGTAGCTGTAATCATGATGACACAGTAATATGGCTGTTTCCGTTTTTCTTTCACCCTGGCTAAATTGCTGCTTACAGCAATAAGAAGCCTTCTATTCCCGGGGGCCACAGTTAGTCAGTGTGCCTCTTATTGTCTTACTGCTGGGCTGTGGCGCAGAGCACAAACACTGTCACCAACACTGCCAAGCCCTCCTCCTCTTCCTCCTCCTTCTCTCTGTTGGTTCTCAGAGCTATTATTTTTATCTGAAAACCTAAACAGGGCCACGGAGAGAGACGAGACCAGGAGAAGGAGAGGGGAAGAGGCACACTGAGAGGAAAACGCTGATCGATGCTACCAGCATGTGTCTGCATAGCGCATTGCTGCCAAATAGGAGGGCTATATTGATTTGTTCCCACGTTTTGACAAAAAGGGTGACTCTAAATCACAGATTTTCCTTCATGCTCGCACAAATTACCAGCCCTTCAATCCAAAATCCAAAATCAAATCACAAATGTAGCCTTGTGCATCTAAAAATATCTCTATCTGAATCCAAAAGTGACGTTTGTGTGAGACAAGAACAGCTTCATCATGGTAATGACGTGGGTTTCTGACAGTGGATAGCCGATGGGTATTTGCCATAAGCCCCTCACCACATTCCACACAAAAATGTCAGTGTCTGTGTGCTTGATCTCCAGAGGAGATCAAGAGCAAAACCACCCGCAGGTCTGCAGGTAGATAATTATAAAGTGGAGAAAACCATCTGGAGGTAAAAGCTAATAGTGTAATAGCATGTTTAACATTTGTGCAGATACCTACAGGGGCCTCTGTCACAATGAATTAACCTCTGCAGAAGTATTAACGTGCATTTAAGTGTGCATGTGCAAGTCTCTGTGCTACACCTCGTATCTGTGACCAGCTCCACTTGAATAAACAGAATTGGACATTTTTCAGTTTTCAGGAGGTGGGTTCAAAAAGAACGTGCAACAGCTTGATTAGATCTCCCTGCTGGAAAGGATCAAATTCAGAACATAAGTTAAAGTTTCCTTCTAACATACAAAGCTCCCAACAACCAAGCTCTTTCATATGATAAATATCTTATTGTTCTGTTATTTCCAAACATAGCACTTGGCTCTCAGACTGCAGGTTTACTTGTGGTTCCTAGAGTTTCCAAAAGCAGAATGGGAGGCAGAGCTTTCAATTATCAGGCTCCTCTCTTGTGGAACCAACTTCCAGTTTTTGTCCGTGAGGCTGACACATTATCCAGTTTTAATCCATCTATCCATCCATCCATCCATCATCCATCCATCATCCATCCATCCATCCATCATCCATACATCCATACATACATCATCTTACGCTTGTTTCGAAGTCGGGTCGCGGGGGAAGCATCTTGAGCAGGGAGGTCCAGACATCTCTTTCCACAGTCACCTCTTCCAGCTCTTCTGGGAGGACTCCAGGTGTTCTCAGGCCAACTGAAAGACGTAGTCTCTCCAGCTTGTCCTGGGTCTTCCCTGGGGTCTCCTCCCAGTCGGACATGCCCGAAGCACCTCCCAACGGAGGCGATCAGGGAGCATCCTTACCAGATGCCTGAACCACCTCTCAATTTGGAGGAGCAGCGGTTCTACTCAGAGTCTGTCCAGGATAACTGAACTTCTCACCCTCTCTCTAAGAGAGAGTCCAGCTACCATGAGGAGGAAACTCATTTCAACCTCCTGTATCCACGATCTCATTCATTTGGTCACTACCCAGATATCGTGGCCATAGGTAAGGGTAGGAATGTAGCCAAGTAAGCAGAAAGCCTGTCTACTTTTAAGACTTTGATAAATCTTATAGTTAGGATCAGCTTGATATAGGCTTGGCCTATGTTTAGTCACTCTAGTCAGCAAATTTCTATATGTAAACGCTTCTATAATAACCTGTGTTTTTATTTGTTTTTCTCCATAGAAACTACACTTAAACCAACCGTTTTGTGTTTGTGTCTCTTTCTTGTCCTCTCTAACCCCAGCCGGTGGAGGCTGCCCAACCTGAGCCCGGTTCTCCTCCTGGAGGTTTCTTCCTGTTAAAAGGGAGTCATTCCTTTCTACTGTCTCCAACGTGCTGCTCAGGACGGGAGAATGCAGCAAAGTGTCAACTTGGTGAAATCTGGCTTTTTTTGAGACAACTTTATAGAATGTGGCATTTCATCAAGAACTGTCTGTATGGATCGTATTATAACAAGAACTGAACTCACGGTAATTGGATCTGGATTAAATTTATAATTTGGACCCGTTTGTTCTGTGTTGTGAACTGGAGCTGTATAAACGAAATGAATTGAATTGCCGAGATAATATGTTTGAGGAGAAAAAGCAAAGTGAGCAATAAAAAACAGAAGCATGTTTAGTTTCTTGCTGACGTTAAAATTAGCAGTGAGGAGGAGCAGGAAAACCAACAGTCGTATTAGGCTACCGCAGCAGAATATCTTCCGTTTATTCCAGCCAGCAAAGCATATATACAGCTTTGTCAGCTTCCTACAAAAAACAGAGCACCGTTCCATGTTGTGATTTTCCAAATCAGCCATCTGAATCCTGGCCAGCCTGATCTCTGGAAACAGTCTGCATAAGTTGTCTTTTTGCAACAACTGCAGACAGTCATTGTTAAAAATGATAAAGCAGAGATGTCGCTGGGAGAAGACACACCTATGTGAAAGCAAAAGAAAAGTAATCTAACAAAAGGCATTATTTAGAAGAAATCAAAAATGATGAGCTTCACATTAACTGAGGAAAGGTGGTGTGAGAAATAGTTCACAGCAGTGGGCGTCCACAAGTTACTGTAATGAAAGAGCAAATAAGGCTGCACATGGCTCACTTTTTAGATCAAAATAGACAGCAAATTGATACAATCAAATCCAGAAAAGTGGCCCCACCACAGGAGATACAATCTCCCTCCTCCGTTCCCTGATGGAGTCAGGATTTGTGTTTCCATTTTCTTTTATGGTGCCATCGTTTCCCAAACAGCTTCTTTTATGTGCCTCAGAGTCGGGTGAAAAACGGTAGAGATGCCGTATATCTTTCAACACTGGGGCTAATCTTACCCCCCCCCCCCCCCCCACACACACACACACACACATGCAGAGTTTATATTTTTTGCAGTGTTGTCCCAGTTACATTCATTCATTTTCTATTTAAAACATGAACGGCGAGCTCTGAATAAATGGTGCTTGCACTCAACAGAAGTACAAAACGCAGAATAATAATTGTATGTTCCCGGGAACAGCTGATGGATTGTTGTTTGCTCCCACATATTTACAAGTTTCAGTTTTCTAACATGTTGCAATGAAGAAAAGATTTCTAACTTAGGTTTACCAAAGGGTGCATTTAAACCCAAAGCACAAAGTTTTTTTTTTACCAAACAAAGCAAGTTATTGTTGAATCTAACCGAACATGGAAAAGTGAACCAGAACACAAAGTCCACCATTTAGATCATTTGTTTGTTTGAATGAATTCAAAGCAGAGAGATGTTATTATCATGCAGAAAAAATGGTCCTAAAGAATCCAAAGAGTATCTGACCAGGCATCAGCTTGTGATGAATGCAGTTAGAATGTGTTGTTTTGAACTCAGCCGAGTCAGCGGTGTGATGTCACATTTACTGAATGTTAGCAGAAAGCATTAGCACAAATGTTGTTTCAACAGAATTCAACAGAAAATATCTACATTTTAATAAAATATTACATCTAACGGACACGGTGGCACAGTTGGTAGAGCTGCCGCCTCTCAGCAAGTAGGTCGCCGGATCAAATCCCAATAATCAAATAGATGGATGGACGAATATATCTAGTGGAAGTTATTTCCTGCAGAATCAATAAAATTCTCATCTTATTTTATACAGTGTGAAAAAAGGTAAACATATATATTTTCTTAGATGTAAGGGAATTTTTTCAGTAGCTTAGATTTAAACCTGTAAACTGTTAATTAAACTAGAACACCTCAACATTCTTTCCTGTTTACATCTCCACCATTCACACCTTCACTCCTCACAAACACACACATCAGCATCATCGCCACCTTTCTCTCAGCGCGCCGTGCGTCTCAGCCTTTCTCTCATCCGTCTCCTGTGTACTAATGAGCCGTGAGATTGACAGCTGGATTACCGAGCCAGTTTGTAATCCTTTAATTTCTCCATTTAAGTTAATCACCCTGAGGACGGAGCGCTGCCTGCAAACGCATGCAAATACACACAAGACACACTCTGTGTTCATATATGCACATATACAAATAACCGTATGTTCCCGCATTAAACAAGAAAGAACAAGAAAATATGGTAAAAAAAATAAAACGAGCGCCCAGGCACCATGATCAGAACTAGATCCAAAGCATAATTAATCCAAGGGACAAAGCGGAGTACAAGCCCCTCTCTGGTGAGGGACCTTTTGATATTAGAGTTTGTAGAACAAAGGCATCTTGACAGTGCAGTCTTTTAATTAAGGCGATAGAGTAGCAAAAGCCCCATGGCTTCAAAAATAGCTGGCAATACAGTGTGGTCCTCTGGAGACGCATTTAGCAGCAGCTTAGAAGGATCTATGGGTTGAGCCAAACGTAAATCACTGTGAGTAGGCCATGTTTCTCATTTCCTACAGAGCCGCAAACTGAGAATATGAGAGCTGAGAACATGGGAGGTCAGGAGGCAAATCAAGGTCAAGCTGCCTGGAGGTAATTCATCACCGAGGTGAGCAGCGATACGTCAATTTGAGCCCCTGAATCAGGAAGACAAAGGGTGGGGCGGTAGAATAAGAAGGCACAGCTGAGCAAGATGGTGGTTAGCGTTGGCAGAGATTTCCTTGGGCTGCTGTAGTAGAGGAAACATGATGATGAGTGACAAAAGTCAAGTGGTTCAAAGTTTCTGGAAGTTTCTTAGCGTGATGCAAGGAGATAGTTCAGAAGTTCCTCTATTCTGCCCTGATTTGTTTCCTGATGTTTTCCACTGCTGATGTTTGGGAAAACACTAAAAACATTAGAAAGCTTGTGTGTTGTTTCAAGAAACAACTTCCAAATTATTACAGCTTTACATAGAAAAAACACAAAACACTATAAATTGAAAACTTAAAACTTCCAGATTGTGGAATAGAAACTATGAATTCCACCATGTGATTTGATTTATTGAAAAACAAAACTATAACGTGTTAAACCAATCCACACTTGAAATAACCAATGGACAATTGTTGACTAATTTGTGCTTTTCCATCTATCCATCCATCCATCCATCCATCCATCCATCCATCCATCCATCCATCCATCCATCCATCCA
>NC_056504.1:13137453-13145243 GCF_014905685.2 Nematolebias whitei
TCCATCCATCCATCCATCCATCCATCCATCCATTCATCCATCCATTAATCCATCCATCCATCCATCCATCCATCCATTCATCCATCCATTCATCCATCCATCCATCCATCCAATAAAACATTCATCCATCCATCTATCCATCCATCCATCTATCCATCCATACATACAGCCATGCATCCATACATCCTTTAACTTTACCCGCTTCTTCCGTTTCAGGTCACGGGGGTCACTGGTGCCCATGTCCAACAGTCACAGTGTGAGAGGTGAGGGACACCCTGGACAGGTCTCCAGTCCATCACAGGGACTGGGATGCAGCACAGAGAGAACATGCAAACTCCACCCAGAGGGCTCCCCAGCTGGGATTTGAACCAAGGCAACCTACTTGCTGAGAGGCGGCAGCTCTACCAACTGCACCACCGTGCTGCCCTAATTTGTGCTTTTGAATGGTCAATACATGTTATGATTTGAAGAAAGTAGTCCAACCAATAGATGGATTAAAGTTTTTGCCAGTTAAAAACGTCGATTGTAACATCAAAATGTGAGTGGGAAAGGTGCACTTGCCCCTACCCTTGTTTGCCCCACTCTGGGCTGTTGAGCAAGGCCAGTACCCCTCTATCTTCTCCTCCAGGCACACGGCTCTGTGGCTCCATCAGGAGGGGCATCAGTCGTAGAACCATTGATAAGTTTTCATGTGAGTTTGCTTGCAGCGCAACAACCCCTGAAGCAGCCAAAAAAAAAAAAAAGTCTAGCCAATAGCAAATTTAATAAAAGGAAAAAAGGAAAAAAATAAAAGTTTATTTATTATTTATTAATAAACATTACAATGTGAAAGATTTTCAAAAATATTCTGGTCTAACTTCTTTATAATTAATTGACAGTGTCAAAAAGAGCACCCAATCACCCTATCTGGAAAAGCCCTTTAACACGGGGACATAGTATCCAATGTAGGCTGCCCACAGATATGCCTGACTTTTAATCAGTTTACTTTATTGGATGTTGCCAATTCCAATTCTCAAAAAGTGTCAAAAATCATCATAATGACTCAACTGATCAATCCATCATCCTTAATTGATGGGAAATTACCTTTTTTGTTAGGATCAAACTAAAAAAAAAACTCTATTAATGTTCATTTAGCTCATAAGTAAAAACAAAATGTTTTATTAATTGTCATAATGTAATAATCTGTTCAATAATCCACTTAATCCACTTGCCTTGACAATCCAAATAACCATGATGCAATGCCACGGAGCAATCTGTGTTGTTAAAAAGTCCACTTGCAAAGCAGGAAACCTGATTTGTATTCAGATGCATGTAAATCCTGCAGGCCTAGAGGAGTGGGGGGAAACCTGTGTAATGAGCTGGGTTACACTCGCCGCTAAAAGGTGAAACTGAGGTTTCCTAGTGGGAAAATGGCTCATTTCTGCACTGCTACATAAAAGCCAATAGAGTCTTAATCAAGGCCAAAGATTGTTAAAGTGTACGGGGAAGCAAAGTGCTAATACAAATTGATTGTGAAAGAGAGGGTGGTCGATTGTAAAATGTTTCCAATAAATGCAAATAGTATGCACAAAATACAAGGTCATCGGTGGGGGAGAGGTTGCGTATTCCTCAAAAACAACTTCCTGCAGTTTTCTTTTATAAAGCATGTTTAGAAAGGCTTTATTAGGAAGGTCAAATTGTAATCTGCAAAATGGGAATAGCCACTTTAAACTTGATCCATAAATATTTCCCAGTAAAGCTGCCCTTGTCTCAACAGTTGAAATACAGCAGTAAAACGTCTGGTTCGTCAGCCGACGCAGTCCTCCTTCTTATGCCTTAATCCTCTGCCAAGGACTTCTTTTTGGCTAACTCCATCAGAGAAGCCTCTTTCTCCTCCTTTTTCCTTTCCTTGTAATCACTCTATGATTTAACACTCAGCCACCAGCTCCTGGAGATGCAATCTGAGGCCTGATAATATCGTGGTTAGTGGTTGGAAGGTCGAACGTCAGGACACATTTAACTTACCTCTGTTTTGTCGAGAATTACGGATCTAACACGTATAGTGCTTCTCAGTCGAGTCCAAACTTACTAAGTGAAGTGAAGTAAAGCTCTCAGGCTCACACTTGCCTCTTGCAACTTGTCACTATCAAAACACAAGTTGACAGAGAATCACAGAGAAACACAAGAAAACTTTTTCCTGCAATGAAACTGCCCAGTGAGTGTCCATCAGACTAAATCTAATGCCAGGGAGATGCATAGATCACAATTAGGCCTGTCACGATAACAAATTTTGCTGGGTGATTAATTGTCTCAGAAATTATTGCGATAAACGACAATATTGTTTGAAATTTGACAATAATTAGTAATTATTGTCAAATTTAAGAAGAAATGTGTAGTGCCTTTTATGACCACTGGATGGTAGTATAAGACCATTTGAAGCAAAGGATGGCTAGTGAGGGAGTGAGCAGCGTGCCTCTTTAAGAAAAATGAGAGGGAGGCCCCTTGTGACATGGGTTGTCTCTCTTTCCTTTTTTCCGGTTCTCAAAATGTCAGACGCTCGGTGTGGTTTGAGCTCTTTAGCATAGCATTTGTCACACAAAGTTTTTAATAAAAAAATAGAAAAACAACTTTTTACACAAAGACACAGGTTTCAACCATGAATTTTGGAGCTTTGACAAGACGGAAGTTTCTCCCCAAGGTCGGCCTGTTAGCTTAGCTCATAGCTTAGCTTCTCAGCTTAGCTGCTTTTAACGATCCAAAAACATAATTTTGGACGGTTAAAACAGATTTTAAAGAGAAAAGAGAATGGGAGGGGTCAGTGAAGAGCACCTGAGTTGAGCCGTTTGTTATCCAGTGTCTTCAGTAGAAAGAGAGAGACACGAAGAAACGATAAAGCCGATGAATGAAAATGAGGTTGATAATTTTCATTTATCATGCGATCAATTGATTGTTTATTGCGACAGGTCTAATCACAATGCTAATAAAATTCACCTGACAATAAGATTGCAGCTGACACTCAGCTTCTCATCCCTCAAAACCCCTTTTATACGCCCAAGCTGCACAGAGAGAAAGACTACAAAACGGGATGAAAAGCATTGTGCGCTGGAATGTACTGTATCTTGGGTGGCTTCCTTGATGGAATTGGCTCAGCATGTACCTGGTGTTGTCGGGAGTCTGAGGGATATAGGAACATAGCTTGGCTTGGTAAGAAGGCACGGCGAGATAAAGAGAAATGATGTGGCTCATCTTCTGTACCTGTATTCTATCAGCTCGCCGCAGACTGCAGGACCTGGCTGCTACTATGAAAGACTCTCTGGAGGACAAGAGAGACGTTCATGAGTCAGAAGGAAAATGGCATGCCGCTTATCAAATGCCTGGAAACATAATCCCCCCCACGCTCGCAGTCCTTGGGTCTGGACGTACTTATGAAGCCCTGTCACTTCAGATAGTAGGTTAAGAGTCAGAAGTTCTCCACGGCACAGCGAATGCCGAGCTGGCTGTTGTACAGCAGATATGGCTCGTTGCCAGATTCCTCTGCCGCAGTCTAATTGGGGTCATGTTACATGTCATTTAGTATATGTAACTTTTAGAGGCGGTATTAAACAATAGAAAATCCATACTAAAAGTGCAGAGTGGTGGAATAAGGATCTCACTTTAAATAGATCTTTTTCAAATAAAGTCCACTCTTCATTTTTATTTTTTTTCTGTTTATGCACCACAAGACTCGTTGTTAAATTAAAAGTCTAAGAATGAAGGAAAAAAAGAAAAAACATCAAATTGTGGATTATTTTATTCATGTGCAGGTTCATCTTTTGTGATTCATGAGAAAAGGACTAGAAAAGAAAAACAAGCACTTTGTCAAAGAACAGCGCAGAGTGATGAGGAAAGAGCTGAGACGTTCAAGAGACAATTCTGACCTTTTGAAGGGGGGTCCACTTGAAAGGTTATGGGCAACTAATATCTTGCCTGTTATAGATTGCTCTTTGAATTCACAAAATTGTAAGAAAACAAATTTAGTTATGTCCAGAATTAGGGCTGGACAATAATTCAATATCAATATTTGTCAAAATATACTTTTATTCAATAACGGTGATATGAGTTTTAAGCATATTTTCAATATTTTGATATGATTACAGAGTTTCACTGACACATTTCTTTTTCTGTTCGGGTTGAAGCGTCCGCTTCATTTTCAACCTGAACAGAAAAGGGTGCAACACAACTACGTAAGTGCGTGGTGACGTAGACGTTACGCAGAGCTTTAGTCCAGAAGGTGTTAGCGGTAGCAGGCACATTAAGTTTTAACTTCAAAATGAGTGTCCATGATCATCAGAATGTGACTGAACAAGCTTTCACAAGTGAATAGAAAGCAGATGACATAACTGATAAGAGAGGAAAGACTAATTCTGCAGTGTGGAAGTGGTTTGGCTTTCTAAGACCCGATAAACTGGAGGTTTCGGTGTGCTGCAAAATGTGATGGAGAGTCGTTCCAACTAACCGTGGGAACATCTAACTTGTTCCACTTGATAGAATATGCTGAAAGTCAGAAGATGAAGCACAATAAAAGTTTGAACCAACGTGTCCCTGAAACAACACCCCCAGCTATATCAAAAGAGAAACCTATGCAGCAAACATGTGCTGCATGGGTTGTTAGGGTGTATTGTTGTTTAAACTTAAAACTATTAATATTGACAAAGCTGAGAGTTTTAGGTTTATTTGACGGTGATTTCAAAAGTTTTTGAAGGCTAAAAAAACAAACAAAAGGTGAACATTAATTTATTTGTACAGTTTGTATAGTTTTTCTGAGGCTTTTATATAGTTTATATCGATATCGGAATTGTATCGGTATCGACCAAAATTAAGAAATATATCGTGATAAAAGTTTTGGCCATATCGTCCAGCCCTAGTCCAGATTGACAAACTAATGGCTAGTCTGAGTCCAGAAACAAAGATTAGTGCCGTCATAAAACAACTCCAATTTCAAACATTTTAAAGCGGTTCATGTAGCATTTTAAAAACCTTTACACCCCCATCACTTTCACATTACATGGTAATTCTGGTAGAAATGTTCTTATGTGTCCCAGACTGCAATGGAAATGCTACATTTAGCTATTATAGTTATTAAAGCTGTCATTTCTCAACACAAACAAGCAGTACGCTGATGTCCCCTGTCGCTGAGAGTTTGAAGAGTGAGCATTAGTTTTTAGGAGAAGTGATTTGTGGACTGGAATTAAACAGGTAATTCAAGCAAACTTCAATGTTTTTAGTGCAAGATATTCCAGGGGGTGGGAGGAACACTGTGAAGTAGAGAGGTAGTCTTTTTTTTTTTTTGCTTGGCCAAAGCAGTGCACAGTGACAGATCCTGATAAGTGGAGAGAGCAATGTTATCCACCACCAGTGGGTGGCCAATGGTGGCCTTGGTTACCATAGACTAAACTTGGGCCACCCCAGGGCCACCCCAGGGCCACCTCAGTCACTTGAAAAAACTATACTTTTAAGCAATATAAAAACTAGAAAACATAGTTTCTTCAAATTATGCTGTGGTCAGATTACATATTTTTATGGTGGTGGCCATCTTGGCTTTTGATTTGGCAACGTAATTTTTGATAGTGACCTTTCCTATGCCTAGGTGCAGCTACTCACTTAAATGGAAGTTGGCTCGTTGCTTATTTTTCAAGTTATTCAGCTCAAAACATGGAAGGTCATTAAAGGTGGCAGCCATCTTGGACTTTGACGTGGCAACACAATTTTCAAAATTAATATTTTATATGCCTAGATATAGCAACAAACTAAAACGGAAGTCAATACCTCACTTATTTAAAAAATGAACATGCCCACAACGTGCACAGATGGACAGAAGAACAAACAGATGGAGGGTATTTCCAAATCCCCCTCTTCATTCTGCGATGGGGGGCAATAACCTATGCAGATAACTGTATATTATGAAAGTGGTAGATTTGTAAACATTTATAAAACAGAGTTTCATGAACCACTTTGAACTGACGAATGGACTAGCCTTAAGTTATTTTGTTCTTCAAAACAGGTTGTTCAAAGAGATATCTACAACAGGCAAGACATTCATTTTTCATAACTTTCCCACATAACCCCCTTCAAAATATCTAAACATTTAACATCGTTGTTTGTTATACGTGTGAAGTGACGTGATGTTCCACGCCAGAAAACACTGAGTTCTTATCTAGTTTGTTTTTATAAGTCACTCATCAAAAGGACAATAAATTCTATCAATTCCATTTCAATCCATTAAAGCAATGTTCTTTGGCAAACCCTTGTTGAAATGAGGGATAAATAGCATTCACACAAGCGCCTAAATCACAGGGAGTGTCAGTGTTCACTGCCTCTCAGGATTGGCAAGGGTCAAAGGCTGATGCTAATCACTGTTGTCTTTTCAAATATGCACTGACAGCAACTTAAAGACACACCGTCCTGACTGAACTGCAAATCAATGTCTTGTGCACCGAGGCCATGGCACCTTTTCTGTGTTCCTGGGTGTCTGTCCAGGCTTTCACAGCGATGTGCAGTCACTGGAGTTTTTCTTTTCATGGTTTATCTGCCCACAACAGGAATCTGCACGGACCACAACTTAAGGCCTGGCTGTTCACTTTCCTACGTAGCACAGCCATCACCTCCGACCCCAACCCAGCTCTCTGACAAACACTTAGGACGTGATGGTTTATTCAGTTTAACTTTGTTGCAGGGCGATTGTGAGGAAGTTAGTTAAACAGAGGTCTTCTAAGTCAAGCAGAAAACCATAATAGCCTTTTTAACCTAAAAGCCAGAGAACACTAACCAGCAGGGGAGCTGAATGATGCATTACAAGCTTCAAATGACCTTTTACTACTTAGCAGTCATTTAAGCTCTACTTGTACAAGACAGAATATAAAACAGTGAAGACAAACAGCACTATCTTTTGAAAATATATGAACTAGAAATATTATTTTATTTAAATCATTTCTGACCTTTGTTGAGGATTGATTTTGTGTCCTGCATGCTGAACTCATTTCTATCACACACATGTAAACACGTGTTTAATAAAATGCTTTCAAATGACATATTTTCATGTTTTTCGTGTATTTTTTTTAACGTCAACATTTTGCTTAAAAAGAGCACATAGTCTTTTCTGTGCTCTGATTTTACCTTTGATAGGGCATTTATTGAATAGTGGATGAGCACAGAAACATCCATCCATCCATTATCTTTACCCGCTTATTCCATTTTGGGCCACGGGGGTCGCCGGTGCCCATGTCCAGCAATCACTGTGCGAGGGGCAGGGTACACCCTGGACGGGTCGCAAGTCCATCACAGGGACACATAGAGACAAACGAGACAAACAACCATTCACTCTCTCACTCACACCTAGGGACAATTTAGAGTTACCAATCAGCCTAACATGCATGTTTTGGGTCTGTGGGAGGAAACTGGAGTACCTGGAGAAAACCCACACATGCACGGAGAGAACATGCAAACTCCACCCAGAAAGTCCCCTGGACTGGGGTTTGAACCAGGGACCTGCTCTCTGAGAGGCAGCAGCTCTACCAGTTGTGCCACCGTGCTGCTCTGGACAGAAACAAGTGGTCAGTATTAAAGGAATTTAAAAAAAAGTGTAACTCTTAAAATCTTTTGAATAGGGACAAAACTAGAAATACTCAAAGTTAGTTCCTCGTTAGAGTTGGTAGAGGTTGGTCTTTCCCAGCCACACAAAAACTCTCAGACGTGTTCAGTTTACAGATTGACAATTCAAGCAAAAATATCTAAAAAAGTTAAATCTGGTCCTCTGGACATTCAAAAAAAACCCA
>NC_056504.1:13160243-13191337 GCF_014905685.2 Nematolebias whitei
ACCAGTATATGCTTTAATATCATGCAATAGTTTTAAACATATTTTACCCAATGATTATGAAATATGGTGGAACGTTTACGTTTATTTTTATTTTACAAAAATAAGAACAATTATTTAATGTGAAACTCACATGAGGTTCTTTGTTTAAAAAATAATTAAATAAAACAAGCAAAAAAGATTTGACGCTCTCGACCTTGACCTCTCTAAATGGCTTTAAGAATCTGTTGGACTCCTGTTCCTGTTTTAAGGTTTCTACATTGGCCTTATAATCTAGCTGTTTTTTGTTACTTTTTTTAGCCATATTATTTGTAAAAAAAGAAAAAAAATCTGTATGCTTTTTTATATTTATCTATTGTTGTCACTGTTGTCCATTGTTTTCATCATTCTTTGTTGAAATCAGGTCTCTCTTGTAAAAGAGTCCTCAAGGCTCAATGGGATGAACCTGTAAATAAAGGTTGAATGAAATAGCTTGAAAAAAAAAGCCACTCCCGCACAAGGTCTACACTTGCAGCAGTTTATTACAATAATAAAGCTCTATGACTAAAACCTTGAAATAATTTCGGAACGTTTCTTCAAGCTTGGACAGCATGCAGGAATATCTTATTATGTTGTTGGATATTGTTGACCATTTTTAACCTGATAGTGTACTCAGTATGATTTCCTGCTAGATGAAAAAAGTTATATCTTATCTTATCTTATCTTATCTTATCTTATCTTAAGTTATTTATTTTTGAGTGATCACAAGCTCTGAAAGTATAATTGTAACTTCACTGTGGTTTACATGTTGTAATGTTTTCCACACAAAAAAAAAACCTGTGGCGATGACGAAAACAGATACAGAATCAATCATTTGTTTCTTCTTTAGCAGGCACACCATTAACAGCAACATGGTGGCTGGAAAACAATCGAGAACATCGCCGACCCTTTGTAGTAGCGTTAGCAGCACACTATTACCAGGTCTAGGTTAACCAACAAAAAACAATCACTTCTTAAAACTAGAGTCTCCATCTCAAGTTCAAGTATATTTATTATCATTTGCATCACATGTGGTACATGAGGTGGAATGACATTGTGTGCTCAGGGTAAATGGTAAATGTACTGTACTTATATAGCACCTTTCTATCTTATCGAGATACTCAAAGCGCTTTACACAACAATCTGTGCCTCATTTACCCATTCATACAGCACTCTAATAGATCTCTACAAAGCTAATTGAACAAATCATTCTAAAGAGAATAATCAGAGCTTTCTCACATTCATACACCAATGGGACACACATCAGAGCCAATGAGGGGTTCAGTTTCTTGCCCAGGGACACGTCGGCATGTGACTGCTGCTGGATTCGAACCTCCAACTCTTGCATTGGAGGATGACAGCTCTAACCACTCAGCCACAGCTGCACAGTTAGACCAAAAAATAGCAAAAATACAGCAATATGGTATAATTAACAGCAGCATGAACATGAATCTGTATTGATGGGTATGAATAAATACAGCAGCAAGAGATCAGCAGCATGGATAATCAGCAGCACGGATAAGTCACATATCAAAGTGGCATTACAGAGGTTTTCTCACCATCTCCATCTTCTACCACTTATCCATAGTTGGGTCACGGAGGCAACAGGTCCATGAGAAAATCCTTGACATCCTCCTCAAACCTTTCCAGTTCATCCTGTGAGACCCCGAGGCATTCCCAGGCCAAAGAAGATAAATAATCCCTCCAGTGAGTTCTGGGTCTTCCCCAGGGCCTCCTTCTAGTGGAATGTGCCTGGAAACCCTCTAAATGGAGGTGTCCAGGAGGCATACTAAGGTACCTCCTGTGTCAGTTGAGGTGCCCGAACCACCTCAACTGACTTATTTTGATGAGGAGGAGCAGCAGCTCTCTGAGCTCCCTCTGGATGACAGAGCTCCTTATCCTATCTCTAAAGCTGAGCCCAGCCACCCTGCAGGAAGCCCATTTTGGCCACGTACCCAGGATGTTTGTCTTTCAGTCAGGATCCAAACCTCTTGGCCACAGGTGAGGGTTGGAACGTAAACAGAGCAGTAAATCAAGAGCTTTGCCTTTCGACTCCACTCATCTTCACCACGGCTGCCTGAAGCAACGCCCTCACCCATTCGTAGTTGAAATAAAAGCTGGCGACTTTCAGGATTCTAGCGTGCACATCATTTCATCCTGATAAACCTCCAGTGATAGCTCATGCCCAATGGATACGAGTGTTTACAACAAGGTCAAAAGAACTGAACACAACTTCTCACTGAAAATAAATGTGAACATCTGACTCATCCTGGATAATTCCAAAGATTGTCTCTCCCTAATCCCAGTCTCCATCCTCTTCTCCTCCTCAGCTGCATCAGTTGTTCCTTTTCTTTCAGTTTTGTCCAACCAGCCTGTTGGTTTAGGTAAAGCCCATCCTACAACAGAACTGATGTAATCTCATACACAGTGTCGTACTCTGATTTCCTACATAACACAGACATTCATCACGTTGTGCCTCCACATGCTTGATGTCAAACAGTTAATAACGATGCGTCTTTCAGTTTATAATGAAATAACTAAAAATCAACAGTGTCCTTGGAGGTAACACATTGAAAAATATGCTCCAGTGTGTCTTGAATAATTGTCAGCGTTGAGGGGAGGTGTGATGCAACAGCAGTGGGGTCCTTATTTTACTGAGAGCGCTCGATACACGGTGTGACAGCCAGGCATATGCTGCTGCTGCATCAAGGGCAACATTGCTAACACTTTTAATTAACTACGATTGGTGTTAATGAATCTGACAGCAAAAAATATCTCATAGCTGTTTGGTTGCAATCCACAGGCACTCTGTGCAAACAGAAACATGACTACCAGCCTCTTCACCTCGGGATGAAACAACTTCAAGTCATATTGTTCAGGTTCACGCTGCACCTGCTGGGCTGCAGCTTTGTGGTCCATCCCTCACTGCTCATCTCTCAGGGGAGACAACATCTTCAGCCAACAGCAGTCCTGCAACTTCCTCTGCAGCTTCAGAGCATCCCACATCCCGCCACAATCCCAGCCCTGGCCCTTCATAAAGTGAGAGTTCTGGGTTATCCATATTGTGGCGTCTGACGTTCCCCTGGCTTTGTGTGCCACTGTATAGAAAACAGACCTCCAATAAGTTTAGCTGCTGCACATTAATCACTGCAGGAGGACTTAAGCTGCGAGATCTCTTTGAATAACCAGTAAGGTAGGACAGCACGGACCTCCGATTGATTTTCACAAAGAGTCAGAGACACTGGAAGCGAAGGTAATACAGCATCAAAGCTGGACCGATCCAGACGTAAGGTGAGACAAATTGATGCAGCTGAGCTCTGCTGTGACATTTTTCCTAATAGAGGAGTTAGCAGCTAATAGATGCTGTGGGACGTGTCACATGCGAGCAGCAGCATCCCTCACGAAGCACACATGCATGCAGCACACATCCACACAGGGGGGAGCACACACGCCTGGATACATTACCTTTGTTAGTATTGTTTGGATCAGCACAGACATCTTTAAGAACATTTCGAAACGGGGAAAACAAAACTTGAGCTCTGAGTTGCTCCGGGCAAACTGGCTCCCCACTGACCGTCTGCACCGTCCTTGTCGGCCTCTTAAATAACAAAATAACCTCCAGAATAATTCAATTGTTACGCTTGCAGCTGGAAAATCTGCAAACAACTGCTACAATAAAAATGTCATTTATCCTCCCCAACAATAGACAAATATTTGGCTATGAAGGCAAAGTGTCAGGGGAGAGCTTGCCTTATTCTGCTCTGTTCTGAGCTCTAATGCACAAGAATAGAGGAGCATTTAGTAGGAAAACAGAGATAAAATAGGAAACCTCCTAAACAAACAGTCCAGTTTTAATCATCTCCAAGCTTCTCATGTCTTATAACAGAAAGTTGCAGAGCTCAGAAGCTCAAAAAAAATCCTTCAAGTACCTTTTTCCTCATCTTGAAGTCAATTTTATCATTTTATAACTCAGCATGTAAATATGTGATGTGAGGTATAAAAGCACTTGCAGTGACTGATCAAGGTGTTCTTCGTCACTCAGTTATGCAAATCGGGACACAGGATTGAGGCTAGAGGGAGGATGTGTGTCCGTTACAGCAAAGATTCACCAGAAAACAGACGAGACGTTCGGGAGAAGCATCATTTCACATTAACCTCACAGCAGGTGCACAGTGCTCACCTGGAAGGAAACAAAGCAGGCGAGCGCAGAACCAAACCAGAGCTGAACTCTCTTTAAACGCACTAATGAAAATATACAGCAACAAACACTTCATTAAACATTTTCACGCTGCAACATGCAACGGTTATTTAAATGAGTCCGCTCTGAGAGCTTAATCACGGAAGAAGTCATTTCTCTTTCTTTAACTGCAGTCAGAGTCGTTTGAGTGTTCACTCAGCAGTGAAAGCTCATATCAAACTAAAAACACCTGCTGTCACATCACATCGCAAGATTTTTCTCTTTCTAACCAGAAACAAAACTCATCCAAATTCTGCTCCTGATCAGATGTAAGTGTCTGAGGAGCACGACCACAACTAGATTGCATTCTGACCTTTTGGGGAGTGATGGAGCCTCTCCCACTAGAAGCACACACAGTCACACAAAAAGTACCACAACACAACGGAGGGCAGGACGGAGCAGAGATGAAAAGACAAAAAATAAAGCGATCGCAGTCAATAATTAGCACTGAGCAGCAGCAGGCTTACCTTTGAGGATGCTCTGTCCATGCAGCACGTCTCTGGAGACAATCACCGTGTAAAAGTTCTGGGAGAAGCCGGGTCTACAAGGAGGCTTCTGCAGCTGGCCTGTTCTACTCCCCTGTGGAGTAAAAAAAAAAAAAAAAAAGAAAGAACAACCCTTTTCAGCATGAACTCTGGAGGTTACGAGCAGATATCTGAGATCATTTAGGAGCTGATGAGTGATCGGACAGTGTGGAACCCCTCACCTGGAGCTAAAGACACATACGAGTCAAACATCGGCTCATTGTTCACACAACAAACTACAAGACATGAAGTGAAACATCAGTCACTCAGCACCAATCAGCTGGATTATTCATATTAACTTTACTCCATATTGAAGCCTCCTTCTTTCATGAGTTTGCAGAGGAATAGGTAAACCACTCACTTTATTGAATTATTCTTCCATAAGCAAACTGAGCATAATCCCTGCAATCTAAAAGCAGCAGAGTCAGTGCAAAGGAAGTTAACCAGACAACAGAGAGCTCTGTTCACTGCAGTCATGCACTGCAGTTCATCTGGAGCAGAGAGGATGGCAGGAAACACTCAGACTGAGGACTTTCTATTTTTTTTTTTCATCACAGCAAAGCAAAGAAAAACATTTATGTTCTGTGCACCCATCATGCTGCAGGAGAGGGGCAAAGTGAGGCGTTCACGGCCACTCCGGAGTGCTCCTCCTGCAGCGCACTGCCTGCCTGCAGAGCCTGAGTGAGCACTACAGCAGTGCAGCACTTCTTCCGCCGCTCAGAGCCGAGCACGCGCGGAGGGATGAACTCATCTTACCGAGGATGCGCCCACAAGTAAGGTGCACAGCAGGAGGACGCAGCCGCCGTCCATCTCCGCGGGTTCCAAGAAGAAAAGAAAAAAGAAAAAAGAAAAAAAGAAGAAGAGAAGGAGAGGAGGGGAAAAACGAGCTTCTTCCGGCAGATAATCCCCGTGTTTCTCTGGCTCCACTTGCTGAGTAAGACAACGTCCCTACTTGTGTCTGGCGCAAAAGTGCCGCTGATCCGGAGAGATGCTGCGCTCCGGCCGGAGGAGGCAGCCCATTGGACGGCGGCGTCACTACGACCCCGCCCACCCCGCGGCGGCGCGAGAACTCCCCGTCATGATGAAGAGGATGATGGTGATGATGATGCCACTTCAGGGATCTATTGGTCGGAAAACGCTTTCTTTAGAGTCATGTTTTTTTTTTTTTTTTTTAATCGTTCAGGTGGCGCAGAGGTTGGGGTGTGTGAGTGACAGGCAACCATCCGAGTCCCTTTCACGAGTCCATCAGCTAAACTGGAGTCTATTTCACACCCCAGTTCCCCCTCTCTGCCTGATCCAGGGGAGAGGTAAAAGCAAGAGCTGCCGAGTTAATAACTTTTTATTAAAGCTGCCGCCATAAAAGACTGGCAGAGAGGACTCCTGGTTGTGAATGAAAGGTTCAAATAAAATAAAGCACGATGTAACAATGTAACCCTGTGGGACCGTCAAGTTCCCACCCACACACTTCATTTGATTATAAATAAATTATAAATGTTAGTTTGATGCTGTGGAATCTTTTCATCCTTGAAATTTTAAAGCAGTAGTTCAGAAGTTTTGAAGTGGGCTTCTGTGGAAGTTTATGAACAGTTATCATCTTACCTGTTATAGATAGCTCTTTGAATGACCTCTGTTTACAGAACCAGAGTCTAACCGATCCTATTGATGAGTTAATGGTTAGTCCAAAAGGAGGGAAAACTGGGATTTATGCCAACTCCAGTCTCAAAAATGGAGATGTTCATGCAAACACTATTTTTGACAGTTACATGGAGTTGGTATCACATTACATGATTATTTACATACAATTATGGTTAGATGTAAAACAGGATCATGGAAGCAGCAGCTAGCTGTAGCACTTGTGCTGCAGCCAGAAGCACGTCCTGCAGAACTTTTACAATAATTCACAATATTTCATATTATTCCTGCTAACATCAATTTCTAAGTCATTTGGATTTGGCAACACACAAATTTGCCAATAGCTCTTCAAAGAGTGAGTTTGGTTTTAATAAATGCAGTTTTATAAATGTTCCCTCATTTGTAAACAAAACCCTGAGATACCCAGACTCCTCCACTTGGAACAGTACCTCACTTCCGTCCCTGAGAGGGTGAGCCACCCTTTTCCAGCTGAGGACCATGGCCTCAGATTTGCTGATCTTCATCTTAGTTGCTTGGGCTGCAGATAACTGCACAATGATGCCACTAGGACCATATCACCTGCAAATAGCAGAGATGGAGTGCTGCAGAGACCACCAGACCATACCCTGCACTGAGATGTTCTGTTCATGCAAGTTATGAACAGAATTTGTGACAACAGGCAGCACTTGCAGAATCAGACTCCTACCCTGAAGGGGTCCAACTTACCGCGGCGGTGATGCAAATCAAGCTCTTGCACAGCTTGTATAGGGACTGACCCATAACAATGAAACCCCAGTTCATGCTTATGGAGCCCCCATCCTCCCACTCCTCACAGTGTACCTCCAAGAACATGGACATGCTGGACTTGGAACATGCACCCTTTGAATAGACCTTATTGGAGAGGCTGAGGGGTTACCGTATTTTTTGCGGTATAAGCCGCACCTTTTTGCATACAATAGCATGCACTGCGACTTATACGACCAAGCGACTTATTTAAGTTTTTCACCCATATTTATAAACCAATTTTTTGCTGAGATCTGATGATTTCATTCATTCTGATATGGAAAATATTGAACACTATCATTTTCAGCCGCTAGAGGGTGCTTGAGTAATATGGCTAGCCAAGTGTCTCATTAATAGGTAAAAGTGGCTATTAATGAGACACTTGGCTTGCCATACAAAGCCAACTTTGTCTCGCTCTGGAACTCAAACATGAAATCAGCTGCATTTCACAGCGCTGCCCAGGCGAAACGCAGCTGATTTCACCATTAAAGTGCATTTATTAAGGAAAAGTTCAACTGAGACACACCTTTGCTATAATTTCAAGCAAACAAGCAATTGCTTTCGTGTTAATCTTGTTAAATTCTTGTTAAAATCCTCCTGTACACAATCCCGAGGCTGCCATTTGGCAGCCAATTGATTTTTGGCTCAACACCGGCCCACATTTCTGGATGGTCAGCAGTGACACGTAATAGATGCGACTTATTTATGGGTTGTTTTTTTTCCACTTTATTAGACATTTTTGGACTGATGTGACTTATACGGCGGTGCAACGTAAGTATGGTAATTGTATATAAAAACTGATTGAGAGAAGTTAGTACTGTGCCTTTAACTGCTTTGACCGGTCCAACAATTTAATAATGTTGACATTTTCAAAGTCCCAGATCAGTGCCTTAATTTCCATATCTGAGAAGTCCTGACAATTTAATCCCATCAAAAGGAGTGTGACAACGTTGCTGTGTCAGTCAACAGTCGGCCTCTGACTCTGCTGTTCACTTCACTGCTTCATGTTCACAGTAATCTCCTTCAATATTAGCAAAATAAAAAACATTTCTGAACAGTTTTTTTTCCCCCTCAGTCTTTTTCCTTTAAACATGCTCTTCCAAACAAACAGCTTAAGGGTGATAATTAGGAAATACTTCTATGTGAGATCTCTGCAGCTCAGTGGGTGTTTCTGTCCAGGGTGGAATTTTTTTAAGGTCAGAAATGTGAAGGAAAAAGAAAAACTATTGCACTCATCTTTCTTCCAGGCATTGTGCTTTTTCTTTCATTATATCCTGGAACTCTTGGCACAGCCACTGTGTGACAAGGCTTTAAACTCTCTCAGTACACTAAACAATGACTCTTAATAAGTAATGTCACATTTCCTCACATGGGACCAACTGTTGACAGGAAACAGACTTCAGATGGAGGGAAGCTCCCAGAAAGAAAATGACAAAGAGTGATGAGTGCTATGTCCTAAAGAGCTTCGCCGTAATTCTCACATTTGTCGTATTTACTTTGAACCTGATAAAAAGAGAAACACACGGATCATAAAGCAGACCAGGGCTGGATGTTTCCTTCTGACAGCAGTCACATATATTGCCTTTTTATATAGAAATACATAAATACAAATATACAGCATCCTTTTCTGCTCCAGTGAACACACACATTCTTGTTTTGCTGAATTAGAAGAAGCCTGGCTCAAAGTTGCATCGCCACTTTCTGAAAATATGCAAGTCTTTCAAGTGAGGAGCATCTGCCTAATAAAAATACCATCTGGGCACTTGAAATGAAATGCGTTAAGGCCACGTTGAATTATTAAACAACTTTCACAAAAGCAGGTCTCAGTTTTTGAAGACGGTGCACCTTTACGTGCAGGCTGACACATTTCTTCTCTGGTCGCCGTCTCATGAATAGATGTTTCTTCGCTCAAGCAATCTCGAGCGTTTAAAGACGACAAGTCTGACAACCACAGAGCAAATTACACACTTTATAGAACATGAGCAAAAATAAACGCTGTTTAAAAGAAACAAATTAAACCAGAATGTATTTGCTGTGCAGTAAAATTCTTAACATTCCAGAACTTTTGTGACTCACGGGTTTTTGTAAATTACAGCTTAGCGCTCTCAAATTCTTAAGAGTCATGAGATTCTACTGAATCACAAACAGAAAGGAGTCGTGCAGCAGAGCCGTGGTTAGCCAACACGGTCCTGGATTCAGATCTCGTGCTGCGCCCTGTGCACACATGGGTTTTTTTGTTCGTTTTTTTTTTTAAATCAAAGTCTTTTTATTAAGTTTTTTGTTTTGTTTTTTGCACAAACGCAAAGAAAATAGAACACAGAACAAAATCCACTCCCACCCACACTGGATCAGTCACACATACACAAATAACATAAGCAGGCATTGACATGTTTTCAACATATGACACAAAAGGTTGCCAAGTGTCCCAAAACCTTTTACAGAAACATTCAGGGTATATCTGATATTTTCCAGATGACTATGATGACTTCTCTTATCCAATGTTCATATGCTTGGGGTGTGTGGGTCCTTCCAACCGCACAAAACAAGTCTCCTGGCATGAAGAGAGCCAAAAACAATCACATTCTTCTCGTACTTGCTGAAGGACGTATCCACAGGGACCACCCAAACAGTGAGATGAACGGTGATGGGTGAACAGTTTTTACACACATAACAGAAGGCATCAAAAATAGATTGCTAACAGGTCTGCAGTTTGGGACAGGTCCAGAGTGCATGTAAGAGTGTAGCTGGAGTTTGTTGACAATGATTACATGCAGGATCCAGGTCGGCTTTGATCTTGGACAGTTTGTCTTTGGACCAGTGCAGCTTGGACACTAACTCTAATTGAATTACAGCTTGTCTCAAGCGGACCGAAGATGAGTAAATGTTCTGAATGATCCTTTGTCAGATTGAGTTTGATATGGATTCCTCCAAGTCCGTTTCCCATTTCAATTTAATGGAGTCCAAACTGGTCTCATCGTATGTACTGAGCAGTGTATAGATCTTGCTGAGGGCCCCCTTTGTATCAGAACTGTACTCCAAAATCTTAACCACAAAATGTTTAGATGGGTACAAAGGAAACAATCAGAGTTAGAGCTCACAAAATGCCTCAGCTGCAAATATCTGAAAAAACAGCTACCAGCTGCTCAAAGGAGGCAAAATTTACCATCAACATGGAGCTCACATAGTGAATGTACTCCATTCAAGACCCAGGCGTCAAAAGCTGTATCAGCTACTGAGGGAGTAAACATGTAATTATTTGACACTGGTGTCAAAAACAGTAATTCTAGAGTTAAAGCACACACGTGTTTTCTCCAGGTACTACGGTTTTCTCTCAACACCAAAATCATACATGTTAGATTAACTGGCAAGTCTAAATAGTTCCTAAGTGTGATGGAGAGAATGAATGATTGTTTCATTCTATGTGTCCCTGTGATGGTGTAGTGAACTTAATCTGAGGTCAAGACTAAGCCTAAGGTCAAAACTCTTGACCTTAAGAACCTTGTGGGACAGGAACTGTCATTTCATTGATTTGAATCCAGAAATACAGGTTTACCCATCCTGAGACTTTCTTTCTTGAAAATTCAAGTGGAAGAACACTCTCTGTTCTATTATCATTACTATTTTACAAATGTTGATAATCAAAGTGCCTTAGTTCAAACCATTTTAGATGTTGCAGTGAACTAATCAATTTTATTAACTGTGTAATGATTTTTAATTCTCATGCAAAGTTAGAACTCATGTTAAAGCTGTTACAGAGTAATTATGCATTTTCTGATTTCTGTCTGTGAATGAGCAAAGTGTGCGTTCCAGGGTCAGGAGTCGAAGCCGACATGCGTTGGAACAACTGTCCTGTTTATATCCTCTCAGACGTCAACAGGGGGGTTTTGGCACCTGTTTCTTAAACTCGCCAAAACAAAACTCTCTCTGTCTGTGAGAACATTTCTGATCTGTTCCATAACAATTCTTGCTGCCTTCTAACCTTTTACGTCACAAAACACACCCCGTCTGGTCGGTTCTGGCCAATGGGGAGACTCCCGAATGAACCGGGAAAAGGGCTCTTTAAAATGTCGGTACTTCCTGGTCTACTCGGTTCTGTTGGATACTGAGTTCTGTTGGATACACAGTTCTGTCAGTTCTGTGAGAGCTGTAAGAGTTCGGTTCTGTGGGAGTTGAGTCTCTGTTCAGTTCTGTGAGCCGGGAAGATCCTGACATGACAACAGAGCTCTTCCGAGTTTCATGGGATTATAACATCTTCACTGAGGTGAGCTGTGGCGGACAGAATCTCGCCGCTACTCCGGACGAGTAACAGCATCCTACGGAGACGCTGAAGGGTGCGTTAAACGGAATCTCGCCTGAGACATCTCCAGGTAAAAGAGTCGATTTCACCACCTAAGTGTACTGTAAGGAAGAGGCTGAAGAAAGCCCGGAGAGTGCCGTTCTGTTCAACACTCCCTCAAACCCCATCTTTTACTCTTCTTTAAACTTCTTTCCCATCTTTAAACTCCTCTCTCAAGTAGAAATTCTTCCAGATATTTAGAAATGTCTGTGTAAAGTGTTCATCCACCGCCGTGTGGGTAAAAGATCATAATTGTACAGTTTTCATAAATGTCTGTGGTGAAGCAACGGAAAAATCATGGCCGTATGATTTTTCCTGATTGATTGCTTATGTTGTTATTTTCATAATTTGCCAAATTAATGTAAATGTTTGATGTTAAACTTTGATTCTGTAAATAAATGACCGCATTCATTTTGATGGGTCAAACATAAATGACGTCTCACGTTTGCATTTCATTAAATTCAATGCACGTTTTATTCAGTTCAGAAAAATGAGGAATCCGTGTTAATTGATGAATATATCTGAGCATCTGTTCATCTACAATGGCGTGACCTGTTCAGGGTGTGACCCCCACCTCCGCCCCCACGTGCAGTGACTGGAGAGGGGCACCAACTCTCTGAGAGTCAGAAAGGAGAAGCAATCAAAGGAAATGGATGAATAGAATGTATTAACTATTTATTTGGACAAGTCTTTCAGCTGACATCCTTCAAGGTGGGCTACAGCACCCTCAGCACCTCTAGTTCCTACAGATGTGACCAGTCATGATACACTGTAGTTTTTCATGATACAGGTGCTCATTTTATTCCCTGCTCCATGTACTACATGCACATGCTGAGAGTGAAGTGGTGAGCGGAGAGGGCAAAGATGAGAATATCATGAAGAAAGCTGCAATTACAGACCAAAGAGTCAACTTCTCCGTCTGCTAAGATCTTCTGAAACACAGTACAACAGAGTACAGCTAATAACAGACCTCTGCACTTCTGCACAACACTATTTCCATGGTTTGTTGCTGTTTTATCAACTGAACAAGTCTATAGTACTCTGTAAATATTTGAGCGCTTAGCCCCATTACAGGGGGCAATATGCATTCCTTTAAGGAATGCTAATCAATATTTTTTTCATGCTTTATATGAACCAAAAAATAAACATAATTTAATTGTACAAATAAAATTATAATACATTAACCAAACTGAATCACTAATGTACTTGTGATTTTTGACTAAAATAATAAAGCCTATTGGAAATGTAGGAGTGTTTTCAATTTCAAATTGTACATTTTAGGCCATAGTGAAAAAAATTGTTGTGAACAGGTGATTTGGGTGCAAACAATGTGATTAATAATTAAATAAAACTATTATTCAGAAGCAGTGAGTAGGAAAAGTCCACTCCACCTGCTTCCATATGGGAAACAAACAGGTGCTGCTAATCTAAAGCATTCAACATAATCAGAAAATCTGAACGTCTTCACAGGAGCCAGTGTTTGGGTCTGGACTGTTCAGGTGTGTTAACTCAAAGAAAATGATAAAAAATGTGTCCCTGGCTTCTTCTAAATGTACAATCTAGACTGCCTAACTGAGGTTTCAGACAAACAGCAGCTCCAGAGTTGCTTGTTATTTTTCTGACCCCGGTTGAACTCTCTGGAACATCCACTCCTGTAAACATTTGAAACCTACTGCTTTCCACTTGTGAATAATCCTCCTCACTGTAGAATCATGGAGTGTTTGGATATGGTTTAAAAACTCCCCGGACTGAAGACAGTAGCATTACCTTCACCAAGATTATTGGTGGTGTTTTTCCTCCCTGGACTGTGAACGCTCCAAATTATTAGCTGAGTGTATTGAATTTGTAGAAGCTCTGGATGCTGCTTGCCCTTTGAACTCGTGTTTCATTCAGAATTTATTAGTTTGTGCTGAGCATATTCAAAAGATGTAAAAGGCAAACAGAGTTCATCAGCACAGTACTCAGGAATTTGTCAGAGGAGAAAATAGCATTTTAAAAATGGGGTTTTGTACCTTTCTTTGCCACTTGGGATGCTGCAAGTGCACACGGGGTTTATCTAATAAGAACTCGGTCGATAGAGAGGAATTCAGTTGATCTTTTTTCTTCACAACAGCACCATAATCAGATTATGCTGTGCACACTGTGCGGTGTGGTACACAGGTGTGCATGCATTTATTAAAGCTTCAGAATGGAGCCGGCAATGAATAAACATTATATTAACAACATCTTATTTCATTTACATGTTTTTGTTTTCATTAAGTGACTACTGACTTAATTTTTTAACAAACTCTGGCTTTCTGATCAAGAGAGTTTAGGTCAAGTTTAAATGCAATTTTTCAGAAATTAACACTCCAGATTGCTTTTAAGACTTGGACGTAAATGTTTTAGTTTAATGTTTAGCATTTTACTAATGTACACATCATCATCCATCCATCTATCCATCCTGATCAACCTCTTCTTTGTGGTGAAAGACCAGAGCAACGTCCTCAATATTACTGCAGACAAAGCAACAACCCGTCAGCCCATCATCACTGATGCACCCCAAGATACCTAAGCTCCTCCACTTAACAGAGAAAATTTACCTGAACTTAAACAAAACTCATGTTTTTACTGAATTGCCTGACTTGAAGACAATAGCAGAGCAGCATCTGCAAAAAGCAAAAATGAGACCGTGACGTTCCCAAACCAGGCGCCCTCCTTTGCATGATTACACATTCAGATTAGGTTCATGAACTCTACCATTCAAGTGGTTTTATTTAAATGACAAAATATTTTCTATAGGCTATGTGTAAAAATGTAACATGACTGAGGTTTGAAGACCAGTGCACAAATGGACACATGTGATGATCTGGTGTAAGAATGGCCTGTGTGTAAGAAACTAAATTTAATTTTCCAACAAATACGATCAATGATTCTGGTTTTACTGATGAAAATCACACAGCAAGATGCTGCCATGATGATATTTTGATAATGCACCACATTTAGCATTTATTTTAAGGCACTGAGTTCAGTTTCTTTTGTTGGACTTAATTATTTTTATTTTGCTTTCAAGATTCTCCAAACTGGTGAACTCCTGTTGTGCTTGCTGTTTTCCACTGTAGCTGATGACGTTTTATGAGTCACTTCTCCAGTTTTGTGGAGCAGACCTCGATGAGTAGTTCTCAGAACAAACAACCACTCCAGTCTGTACTATACAGTTTTATATCTCATAAGACCTATTTATGGTCCCTCTAATTAATGGTCCACATTCAGGTTTATTCATACTTTTCTACTTTCTAATAATGGATTCACAGATGCACTAATTGGGCATAGTGGTTTAGCCATAGTGTGAACTTTAAACCTTTTCAGTAGGTATATTGAGATCATTGTAACTTGAACTCTGAACAAGAGAAATTGTTTTAACTAATTATCTGACTTCTGCAGATAATTAGCAGTAAGAGGTTTTAATTTATGACTATGTCTCAAAAAAGACAAATATATACATAGATTCTGTCACGGTTCATTGGAGTTGTGAACCTAGGAATGAGACTGACATCATGAGCTGGGCTGATGAGAAGATTGGAGACAACTGAGTCTAATAAAAGAGGAGACAGGTGTGAGATGTGGCAGGACTGAGGAGCAGAAGCTGAAATGAGACAAATTACTGAGAAAATGAACTGATCAAGTAAACACAAATACAGAAAATAAACAAAATAACCAAAAATGAATAAACCCAACCATAGACACAAAATCTATTAAATATAACCAGAAAGCATTATACTGGCATATCCAACTTTATGTTTAGTATTTGTTTTACATTTTAATTTGATATTTAGGATTATTTAGTGTTCTCTCATCAGCTAAACTCCCACAAATTTATTTATGAAAGCACAGCTTGAAATTTATTAAAATAGGTGTTTTTGGTCAAAGGTTATGGAGTTGTGGATATATCATTACTAGTGTTCTTTCCCTTAAAACAAATAACCAAGCTTTTCTGCTCAAACACTCTCATCCTGCCTGTGGACTGTATCGGTGAAGGCCAGTAGGGCCATGTGAGACTGCAGCTGGCTTCGAGGACACCCACTGAAATCTTGTCAAGCTGATAGGGTCATAAAAAGCAAGAAGACAATGCAGCACTTTGCAGATCATTGTGAACGGGCTTCCTGTGTATACATTTAATGTGCATTGGTGTGAACTGTTACATTATCTGTCCTTGCACGTGTAATTTTGCCTGAGATAAATCTTCACCTGCTGTGAGTGTGTGAGGTTCCTTTGGATAAACATATTTAAAGTGTTTTTCATCTAACAATAAGAAAAATACCACTGAGTGTAACAATTGTTCCAGTCCAATTAAATTTAATTCAGTTTATTTATATAGCGCCAAGTCACAGCAGAAGTCATCTCAGGGCACTGTACAGAAACATTCATAATAAATAAGTTAACACAATATATCAGTGGAGCAGACTGCTTTGAATTTAACTCCATCACAAAACTCTCTTCTTGAGCAAGCACGAAGGCGACAGTGGAAAGGAAAAACTCCCTCATGAGGAAGAAATCTCTAGCAGAACCAGGCTCAGTAGAAGCGGCCATCTGCTTCAACCGGCTGGGTTTTAGAGGAACAGGGAGGAGGAACAGATACACAATGGAAGGTCGCGAATCACACGTTCAGTTCAATTCAGTTCAATTCAATTCAGTTTACTTATATAGCGCCAAATCACGACAAAGTTTTTTCAGGGCACTTTACAGAAACATTCACATACACAGAAAAGCAAATTAGTAAAGTTCTCTATCTAAGGAATTCAGCAGACAAGATGAATCTTGGCTTCAATGCAGTCTCCCATCCTGAGCAAGCACAGTGGCAAGAGTGGAAAGTAAAAACTCCCTTTTAAATGGAAGAAACCTCCAGCAGAACCAGGCTCAGGAAAAGCGGCCATCTGCTTTGACCGGCTGGTTGAGAGGACAGGAAGGAGAGACAGACGAACACAGAATGGCAGGTCCAGGTATAGGTCCAGGTGTATCTGAAAGACAAAAAAAAAACATGTTAAGGATAGAAAAAATAATTACAAATACAAAACAGGTTGAGCAGAGTAAGTAAAGACAATAGCAGAGTGAAAAGTGTGGTCAGTTTGTCCTCCAGCAGTCTAAGCCTATAGCAGCATAACTAAGGGACAGCTCAGGAAACCCAAGCAGACCCTAACTATAGGATTTAGCAAAAAGGAAAGACTTAAGCCTAGTTTTAAAACTGGATAATGTGTCAGCCTCACGGACAGAGATTGGAAGTTGGTTCCACAAGAGAGGAGCCTGATAATGGAAAGATCTGCCTCCCATTCTGTTTTTGTAAATTCTAGGAACCACAAGTAAACCTGCAGCCTGAGAGTGAAGTGATCTGTTAGGAAAATATGGAACAATAAGATATGTAATATAAGATGGAGCCAGGTTGTTGAGAGCTTTGTAGGTTTGAAGTTTGTAAGATTTTGAATTATATTCTGGACTTGACAGGGAGCCAGTGGAGAGAAGCTAAAACTGGAGAGATATGATCTCTCCTACTAACTCCAGTTAAGACTCTGGCAGCAGCATTTTGGATCAACTGAAGACGTTTTAAAGAAGTATTTGGACACCCAGATAATAAACCTAACATGATTCTGAGTACTAATGACCCCAAAATGGCAGACTGAACAGACTCGAGACTCAGGTAAAACAAAAAGTGATATTATAATTATTCTGTTTAGGAAATCCTTCCTTATGGTTGGTTCGGTTGCAGATGGTGTCGGATGGAGGAGTCCAGTGTTGGGCCTTGAGTGGGTAATGTCGGTGTGCAGGTTCAGAGGACCAGAGAAGCCAAGGAGCCAGGAGGGAGCCGAGGAACCAGGACGAGGCAGAACTGGCAGACGGACAGAGAACCACAAGGTTAGTCAGAATTCACCAAAGTACACGTGAAGGCTTTCGCTAATTTACCAAAGGCAATCAATGCTCAAGCATTGGCTGAACGTCCGGCACAGGTTTAAATAGTGCAGCAGGTACTGGTCTGGAATCAGGTGCAGGTGTCATCCATTAGGTGCTCGTTGACTGCGTAGGGAGGAGGTAGAGGTAGAAAGAACTAGGAATCCCACAAAACCATTGCAGTAGTCCAGTCTAGATGTGACAAATGCATGGACCAGTTTTTCTGCATCATTTTAGATAAGATGTTTCTAATTTTAGTGATATTACGCAGGTGGAAGAAGGCAGTTCTAGTAACGTTTTTAATGTGGGGGATAAAATACATTTCCTGATAAAAAAAATAACACCAAGATTTTTAACATTAGAGCTGGAGGACAGATTAATGCCATCTAAGGAGGGAGAAAGACTGAATAATTAATTCCTATGGTGCTCAGGTCCAAAAACCAAAATCTCAGTCTTGTCTGTGTTCAACAGGAGAAAATTAAGGGTCATCCAGGTTTTTATATCTTTAAGACATGCTTGTAGTCTAAGTAGCTGATTGGATTCATTGGGTTTAATGGACAAATATAATTGTGTGTCATCAGCATAACAATGAACATTTATCCCATGCCGTTTAATAATTTTACCTAATGGAAGCATATATAAAGTTAAGACTATTGGCCCAAGCACTAAGCCCTGAGGAACTCCATGACTAACTTTGGTGTATGAAGAAGATTTATTATTTACATTTACAAACTGGAATCTATCAGATAGATATGATTTAAACCATTTTAGAGCTGTTCCTGTAATCCCAATATCATATTCAAGCCTCTGTAGTAAAATATTGCGATCAGCTGTATCAAATGCAGCACTGAGGTCTAACAGGACCAGAATAGACACAAGTCCATTGACTGAGGCCATGAGAATATCATTAGTGACTTTTACTAGTGCTGTTTCTGTGCTTTGATGGACTCTAAACTCTGACTGAAACTCTTCAAACTGATTATTTCTTTGTAGATGTTCACGCAACTGACCTGCAACTAGTTTCTCAAGAATTTTTAGATGAAAGTTAGGTTAGATATAGGTCTATAGTTGGCCAGAATTTCTGAATCAAGGTCAGACTTCTTAAGTAAAGCTATAATTACAGCAACCTTAAAGTGTTGTGATACATAACCATTCATTAAAGACAAATTAAGTAGATCTAAAATGTGGACATTCCATCCATCCATCCATTTTCTTTACCCGCTTATTCCATTTTGGGTCACGGGGGTCGCCGACGCCCATGTCCAGCAATCACTGTGCGAGGGGCGGGGTACACCCTGGACGGGTCGCAAGTCCATCCCAGGGCCACACAGAGACAAACAAGACAAACAACCATACACTCTCTCACTCACACCTAGGGACAATTTAGAGTCACCAATCAGCCTAACATGCATGTTTTTGGACTGTGGGAGGAAACCGGAGTACCCGGAAAAAACCCACACATGCACGGAGAGAACATGCAAACTCCACCCAGAAAGGCCCCTGGACTGGGGTTTGAACCAGGGACCTGCTTGCTGAGAAGCAGCAGCTCTACCAGTTGCGCCACCGTGCTGCCCAATGTGGCCATTAATTAGGGGAAATACATATTTATACTGTCTGGTTGGGATGGGATCTAGCAGACATGTGGATGGTTTGGATGAGGTTATTATTTTTGACAATTCAGAGAGCTCAACAGGACAAAAACTGTCCAAACATAAATCAGGCTCTAGTGAAATTTTTAAAATGGCCTCATTTGACAGGGGACTAGAGATAGTAGAAGGAAGGATGGTTAGAATTTTCTCTCTAATTGAGAGAAAATGTGTCAGCTGCACGGACGTTGATAGAAATACTGTAGTATCAAAGGAAAACAATTACATGTTTGCAATTCATTTAAGGTAAATAGGTCAATTTGTCCTCCAGTAGTCTAAGCCTATAGCATCATAACAAGCAGTGGCGACTGGCCAATAGAGGGTGCAAGGGTGCCGCCCCACCACCCACCACATTACCTTGAATAAGACATAAAAAATTAAATAAAAATGAAATAATAAAATTAAAATATTTCAAAACATATGTATATATATATATATATATATATATATATATATATTAGTTGTGTAAGATAAATATTTTATAGTTAGTGATGAGTAAAGTAGTTTCTTTCATCGACGTTGTCTGAGTGGTGATATATTTCTGCACTGGGGCACAAAAATCTTTGCCGATAGACTCGTTAGAATTTGTACATGCAAGAGATTGGACTATTCTGGGGCGCACCTCTCCTGCGCCCAGAGCTGAATGCTGCTGCGGGGCTGATGTCACAGCCGTATGTCATAAAGTTCACTTGAATGATAGGTCGATCCGCGGGAGTTGGAGACAATTGGACAGAGAAGTGAAATGGAGCAAGAGAAATTAAACAATTCAGTGAAGTCACTTAAAACAATACCTTTTGAGAGACAAACATATCAGGAAAAGTTAGAGGTGAAAGAGCTCGGACCTGATCAGCTGAACATCAAAATTAATCAGCAGTCCAAAGACAGAGGGAGACAGTACACTCTGTCTTTTCCCAGGACCTGGTTTAGCAACAAGTCTTGGCTAACTGCGCATAGTGAGGCTAATGCTTTATTCTGCTTTCCCGGCCTCCATTTTTAAACATCAGGATCTGACTCAGCATGGATTTACAGGTATGACTGATTTTAAGCATTTTATAGAAAAGGCAAAGAAGCATGAACAATCTGGGACCCACATGGAAAATGCACTGCGACTAGCCATGTTTGGGAAAATACATATTTCATCTCAGCTTGATGAAGGATACAGGGTAGGGATCCAAAAGCACAATGAGGAAGTTGACAAAAACAGGCACATTTTATCAAAAATAATAGACCATGTCAAGTTCTGTGGTGCATTTGAACTTGCCCTGCGTGGCCATGATGAACGTGAAAGAGCAAAATGTATGTACAAAAAGTAGAACACTTCATGACATTATAATGTTGTTTTGTTTGTTCCATCCATCCATCCATCCATTTTCTTCCGCTTATCCGGGGTCGGGTCGCGGGGGTAGCAGCCTAAGTAGGGAGGCCCAGACTTCCCTCTCCCCAGCCACTTGGGCCAGCTCTTCCGGGGGAATCCCGAGGCGTTCCCAGGCCAGCCGAGAAACGTAGTCCCTCCAGCGTGTCCTGGGTCTTCCCCTGGGCCTCCTTCCGGTGGGACGTGTCCGGAACACCTCACCAGGGAGGCGTCCAGAAGGCATCCTAAACAGATGCCCAAGCCACCTCAACTGGCTCCTCTCGATGTGGAGAAGCAGCGGCTCTACTCCGAGTCCCTCCCGGATGATCGAGCTTCTCACCCTGTCTCTAAGGGAGAGCCCAGACACCCTGCGGAGAAAACTCATTTCGGCCGCTTGTATCCGAGATCTCATTCTTTCGGTCACAACCCAAAGCTCGTGACCATAGATGAGGGTGGGAACGTAGATCGATCGGTAAATTGAGAGCTTCGCCTTTTGACTCAGCTCTCTCTTCACCACGACAGACCTGTACAGCACCCGCTTCACTGCAGACGCTGCACCTATCCGCCTATCGATCTCACGCTCCATTTTTCCCTCATTCGTGAACAAGACCCCAAGATACTTGAACTCCTCCACTTGGGGTAGGACCTCCTCCCTGACCCAGAGAGGGCACTCTACCCTTTTCCGGCTCAAGACCATGGCCTCGGATTTGGAGGAACTGATCTTCATCCCGGCCAAATCGCATTCGGCTGCGAACCGCTCCAGCAAAAGCTGTAGATCACGATCTGATGAAGCCAATAAGACCACATCATCTGCAAAAAGCAGAGACGCAATTCTGAGGCCACCAAAACGGATCCCCTCAACACCTTGGCTGCGCCTAGAAATTCTGTCCATAAAAGTTATGAACAGAATCGGTGACAAAGGGCAACCTTGGCGGAGTCCAACTCTCACCGGGAACAAGCCCGACTTACTGCCGGCGATGCGGACCAGGCTCTGACACCGGTCATACAGGGACCTAACAGCCCGTATCAAAGGGCCTGGTACCCCATACTCCCAGAGTACCCCCACAGGGCCCCCCGAGGGACACGGTCGAACGCCTTCTCCAAGTCCACAAAGCACATGTAGACTGGTTGGGCAAACTCCCACGCACCCTCCAGGACCCTGCTGAGAGTGTAGAGCTGGTCCAGTGTTCCACGGCCAGGACGAAAACCGCACTGTTCCTCCTGAATCCGAGGTTCGACTATCCGACGTACCCTCCTCTCCAGAACCCCCGAATAGACCTTACCAGGGAGGCTTAAGAGCGTGATTCCCCTGTAGTTGGAACACACTCTACGGTCCCCCTTTTTGAAAAGGGGGACCACCACCCCGGTCTGCCAATCCAGGGGAACTTCCCCCGATGTCCATGCAACATTGCAGAGTCGCGTAAGCCAACACAACCCTACAACATCCAGAGCCTTAAGGAACTCTGGGCGGATCTCATCCACCCCTGGGGCCCTGCCACCGAGGAGCTTTTTAACCACCTCGGTGACCTCAGCACCAGAGATTGGAGGGCCCGACCCAGAGTCCCCAGGCTCCGCTTCCTCAGTGGAAGACGTGCCAGTGGGATTGAGGAGGTCTTCAAAGTATTCCGCCCACCGACCCACAACATCCCGAGTTGAGGTCAGCAGCACACCACTCCCACTATAAACAGTGTTGGTGGCATACCGCTTCCCCCCCCTGAGACGCCAGATGGTGGACCAGAAACGTCTCGAAGCCGTGCGGAAGTCGTTCTCCATGGCCTCTCCGAACTCCTCCCATGCCCGAGTTTTTGCCTCAGCAACCACCCGAGCCGCATGTCGCTTGGACTGCCGGTACCCATCAGCTGCTTCCGGGGTCCCACAGGCCAAAAAGGCCCGATAGGACTCCTTCTTCAGCCTGACAGCATCCCTCACTGACGGTGTCCACCATCGGGTTCGAGGGTTGCCGCCGCGACAGGCACCGACAACCTTGCGGCCGCAGCTCTGGCAAGCTGCCTCGACAATAGAGGCACGAAACATGGTCCACTCAGACTCAATGTCCCCCACCTCCCTTGGAACATGTTCAAAGTTCTCCCGGAGGTGGGAGTTGAAACTCCGTCTCACAGGAGACTCTGCCAGACGTTCCCAGCAAACCCTCACAATACGTTTGGGCCTACCAGGTCTGACCGGCATCCTCCCCCACCATTGGAGCCAACTCACCACCAGGTAGTGATCAGTTGACAGCTCCGCCCCTCTCTTCACCCGAGTGTCCAAGACATGTGGCCGCAGATCAGATGAGACGATGACAAAGTCGATCATCGAACTGCGGCCTAGGGTGTCCTGGTGCCAAGAGCACATATGGACACTCTTATGCCTGAACAAGGTGTTCGTTATTGACAATCCATGACGAGCACAGAAGTCCAACAACAGAACACCACTCTGGTTCAGATCAGGGGGGCCGTTCCTCCCAACCACACCCCTCCAGGTCTCACTGTCATTGCCCACATGAGCATTGAAGTCCCCCAGCAGAACAAGGGAGTCCCCAGAAGGTGCACTTTCCAGTACCCCCTCTAAGGACTCCAGAAAGGGTGGATAATCTGAACTGCCGTTTGGTGCATAAGCACAAACGACAGTCAGAACCCGTCCCCCCACACGTAGGCGGAGAGAGGCCACCCTCTCATTCACCGGGGTGAACCCCAATACACAGGCACCAAGTTGGGGGGCAATTAGTATGCCCACGCCTGCTCGGCGCCTCTCACCAGGGGCAACTCCAGAGTGGAAGAGTGTCCAGCCCCTCTCAAGGAAACTGGTTCCAGAGCCCGAGCCATGCGTAGAGGTGAGTCCGACTATTTCTAGCCGGAACCTCTCAGCCTCACACACCAGCTCAGGCTCCTTCCCCACCAGTGAGGTGACATTCCACGTCCCAATAGCCAGCTTCTGTAGCCGAGGATCAGACCGCCAGGGTCCCCGCCCTCGGCCACCACCCATCCCACATTGCACCTGACCCCTTTGGCCCCTCCCACAGGTGGTGAGCCCATGGGAAGGTTTTGTTTGTTCATTCATGTAAATACACTGGTGTGATATCTTAGTACACATGTGTCAAACTCAAAGCCCGGGGGCCATATATGACCCTCATTGACACCGTATCTTGCCCTAAGATATGTTAAATGTAAAATACTTGCAGTCTGAGAGCAAAGTTCTCTGGTAGGAAAATATGGAACAATAAGATCTCTAATATAAAATGGAGCTAGGTTGTTGAGAGCTTTGTAGGTTAGAAGTAAGATTTTGAATTCAATTCTGGATATGACAGGGAGCCAATGGAGAGAAGTAAAAAGTTGGATATGTACTGTAACCCCAGATTCCATGAGTATAGGCGCAGCCCTTTAAGACTATCGCTAGTGGGTTTATCCCTTTGCGTGCAGCGCAGCACTGAGAACTTTAGTCCATGCCCACCTGCTGTGTGGGCCTCACCTCCGGTCCGTATAAATTATGGTGAGACCAGGTAATCGGCTCCCAAATAGATTTTTTTTCTTCAGCCATTTAGGAACCAGTGAGGTCCAGAGCTTAAAGGGCTGAGCCTATACTCATAGAATCTGGGGTTAAAGTACGTAACCAACGTTCTATTTCGTATAGGCATCGCCTTTTAAGGCTATCACTAGTGGGTTAAAGGTGAAGCAGGATGTAGTCTATGCCTCACTGGGTCCATTCAGACACAATATGAAATGCCCGCTTGCACCAAAAAACATTTAATCACTCAGCCTTCTGTGTGCGTAATTACGCGCTGCGTAATTACACGTTCCATGCGCTGGAGTGCCCCAGAGAAAAAACGTCTCAGATGGGGAAAAAGGGAAGGCTGAAATGCAGTCCTGTTGCTGAGAATGGAAAAAACAGAGGTTACGAATTGTAACCGTGTAACGATGAACAGAGCAGTTCAACAGCTCTTCAATATGAACTGATTAATAACAAAATGAACTGATTAGTAACCAAATGAACTGATTGGTAACAGCAATCATGAACTGATTAGTAACAATAAAAACAGCAGTCATGAACTTGTGACTGATAATAAATGTCTCACACTGTAATTGCATGCAGTCAGATGTGAGCTTAAAACGAAATTCCATGAAACAAATAAAAATCATTCTGTTAGAACACTGAGAACAGAATGAGTCATGGAGAAGGCAGAGACATCACATCGATAGAAACAAATAAATGAACAAGGCGATGATCAAGCGGCCACCATACAAATGTCCTGCACTGTCATCCCTCCATGCAAAGCTGTAGAGGATGAAATCCCTCTGGTGGAATGAGCTTTGAGATTTTCTGAAAGGTCCAGCCCTGATGCTCTGTAAGCTTCAGAAATAGCCTCACACAGCCAGTGTGAGAGGCGCTGAGTGGATAAAGGGCAACCTGCGGAGCTGTCCCTGTAATGCACAAACAGACGCTGAAAATGACGCAGTGGGGCCATGCGTGCTATGTAGCATGCAAGCACACGCACGGGACAGAGGAGGTGAGATGATGCTTCCTCCTCTGAATTGTTAGGAGGAGGAAAAAAATCCTCCAAGGTTATCGTTCTCGATTTAAATGAACTTGTGATGTTTTTTGGTATGAAAGCTGGGTTAGGTCTCAGCGCAGCTGAGCTGCCATCAGCTTGAATCCTGAGGCATGAAGAAGCAACAGAGAGCGCAGATAAATCGCTCACTCTCTTTGCTGATGTCAAAGCCAACAACAACGTTTTAAGTGACAGGATTTTAAGTGAAACCTGATCTAAAGGCTCAAAAGGAGCTTTGATCAGAGCACGCAGGACTATCGTTAGGTCCCACTGTGGAGCTAGTGGACGTGACACAGGTCTGTGTCTCCGTACACCTTTTAGGAAATGCTTCATCAACAGGTGATTAAAAACTGTTCTGTCACCAAAGCCCTCATGACAGGAAGAAATAGCTGCAGCATAAGTCTTAATTGTGCTGAACGCTAGATTTCTGTCCATCAGCTGCTGCAGAAAGGACAGCAGGCCACCTAGTGGACATGAGATGACCTCTACATCTTTCTCCGTGCACCAGTGCTGAAAAGCTGTCCATTTTGATATGTACAGCGCTGTGGTGGAAGCGGCTCGTGCGTCTTGGATTGTGCGCACCACCTCTTGTGAGAGACCTATCTTTTCTGAGTGGATCCGCTCAGCGGCCAGACCCAAAGGTGCTGGCCTATTTCTGGGTGGCTCCTGATCACTCCTCCCACCTGGAGGAGAGCATCCTCCCTCCACGGCAGTTTCCATGGCCGGTCAGATAACAGACATTGCAGATTTGGGAACCACGGGGTGCTCACGCGCTCGGGGGCTACAAGGATGACTGACCTTGTCCTCCCGGACGTGGTTCAGAGTCCGTGATATTAGAGGGACTGGAGGAAACATGTAAAGGAACATTTTTGGCCACAGACTGTCGGCAAAAGCATCCACTCCTAACGGTGGGTTGTCCTATGGGCTCAGTGAGAACCATAATTGACACTGGGTGTTCTCCCGTGTGGCAAACAGATCCACTGCTGCTCGGCCGAACCTGCTCCAAATCCGAGGGATCAGCTCGGGATGGAGGCTCCAGTCTCCGTGGCGAGGGCCACCCCTTGACATTATGTCCGCTCCCCTGTTCAGGATGCTGGGGATGTACACTGCTCTGATGGAGAGCAGGTTTTTGTGTACCCAACACAGCAGCTGTCTCGCAATGCGTAACAGTTGGGCTGAGCGTATGCCTCCCTGTCGGTTTATGTAAGCTGCAGTAACTCTGTTGTCTGTGTGGATCAGAACATGTTGATTCCACAACAGGGGAGCAAAGTGCTGAATCACATTCCAACCGTGAGACATTCCAAGACGTTTATGTGAAACGATGTGCGGGCTGGCCACTGCGACCCCATCGCATGGGACAGACACGTTCCTCTCCAGCCTGACAAGGACGCGTCTGTGAAAACTGAGACGTGTGACGTAGGCCTGCTGATAGGAACTCCCTCTGACAGAGTGAGGGGGTTTCCCCAGTGATTCAGGTCGGTTCTCACAGAGGGGGGCACAGAGAGTCTTCGGTCCATTCGGACCAGAACCTCCCGCCATAAGAACAGTTTCTTCCCCTCTGCTGTTGGACTCCTGAACACTCATAATGCTACCTCATAATTTCTGCTTTGGTCACATTACATCTGTCTTATAATTGAATACTCCATCTGTACTGTTTTCTAAGCTTTTTTTATTGTTTTCTAATGTATGGGTGTACATATGGTTATGTTATGTTTTTAATTTTACTTTATTTGTGGGTGTACACAGGTCTTATGTCTTATGTAATGTTCTCATTTTTACTTAATTTTTACTTTATTTTTACTTTATTTTACTTTATTACTATTCGCACCTTATGTCGAAGCAAATTCCTAGTTTGTGAACCTCGTTCATTGACATGGCAATAATAAACTGATTCTGATTCTGATTCTGATTCTGACACACCGGATCTATGCACAGGCGGGCGAATCATCTCTGAAGGAGTCTCATGTGAAGTAAGCCCAGCGGAACCACAGTGTGGGCTGATGACATCATTCCCAAAAGCCTCATGACCGAGACAGCTGTTACTACACTGCAGGGTTTGACATGGCAAAGCTGAACTGACAGAGTTTCGGCTCTCGGCTATGATAAGCGGGCTCTCATTGTGACTGAATTTAGCTCCACTCCCAGATAAACGATCATTTGGGACGGGAGAACCAAAATCTTTTCCCAGTTTATAGCAAACCCCAGGTTTTGCAGGTGCAACATCAACGTTTTGGTTTTTGTAGCCACTTCCTGTCTGGATCGAGTTAACAGCAGCATATTGTCCAGATAAAAAAGGATTTTCATCCCTGCCCTGTGTAATGGCTGCAGAGCCATCTCCACGCATTTTGAGAACATGCGTGGGGCGAGGGAATAACTGAACGGCAGCCTGTTGTATTGGTACTGGGTCCCCTGGAAGAAAAAGCGCAAGAATTACCTGTGCTTTGGAATGATGGGAATGTGAAAATAAGTGTTTTTTTTAAATCTATGGAAGTAAACCAATCGTTCTAGTGAACGTTGTCCAACAGCTGTTTGGTTGTCAGCATGTGGAATTGTCTCTCCATTATCAATTTGCTGAACATGGACAAGTCAAGAATGGGTCTCATCCCTCTGTTTTTTTTTTCAGGACTAGGAAGTAACATGAGTAAAACCTTGTGTTTTCCTCTCCGTTGGGAACCCTAGAACTTTTGTTTTTTATCAGTAGTTCCTGAACTTCTGAGTGGAGAGACAAGTTATGTTCTGGAGATGACAGAACCGTCTCTATAATCCCTCTGAACGGTGGGGGTTGAGCTGCGAACTGTAGCGTGTAACCCCTACTGATCAGACGGTCCATCCATCTGTCCAGGGAACACACTTGCTGCCACTCTGCGTAACACTCGGGGAGCGGGAACGCGTTTTTTTGTGTTTTGTCATGTTTTTACGGACGTCAGCCAAGTTAAAGCCCCCACTGCCGTCACCCGCTCTGGAGATTCTCCTTGAGTGACCCCGGGGGGGGGGGGGGGGGGTGCAGAAGGGGCCAATAAAGAGTCTCTGTGTTACGCTCAGGTTGCGGGCCCTGGGTGGGGGCGCCCCCCCCCCCCCCCCCCCCGTTCCAACACAACGCTCTCCAGGAGTGAATGAGCAGCCGGGCTACCGCTGACATCACCTTTTCTGGAGGAATCATCCGATTCACTCCATGACTCAGCGTAAAAAAGGCGATGGCGTCATCCAGCGAACAATCCCCTGCCACGGAAATACAATCCTCGATGTTAGCCTTGAACAAGGCTGTTCGTCTCTGATTCTCCTTGGGAGGGAGGAGGTCACAGGGATGGCAGGAAGAGGCGAGGTCGGCGTGGCGGGGACCCAGGCATCCTTCGCAGATGTCGTGCCCGTCGAAGCTCATAATTTAGCCGGTCTGGAAGGACGGGCACAGGCGGATGGTGCTGGTCATCTTTTCTCTTCTCGAAAAAACAGTGCTGGTTGGCTGAAGAAAAAATGGGAGCCGATTACCCGGTCTCACCGTAATTTATACAGACCGGGAGTGAGGCCCACACAGCAGGTGGGCATGGACTAAAGTTTTCAGTGCTGCGCTGCGCGCGAAGGGATAAACCCACTAGCGATAGCCTTAATGGGCGAAGCCTATACGAAATAGAACTGGAGAGATATGATCTCTCCTACTAACTCCAGTTAGTAGGAGAGATCATATTTGAAGACTTTTTAAAGAAGTATTCCATGTTGTTTTGAGAGTCAAACTACCAACAGAATATTTCCTCCACAAATGGAATACTTCATACTTAATTTAATACTATATAATGCTGTTTTCTCCACACAGTTTTGAACTGACACGGCCTTTAGATCTTCTTTTGCCTGTTTTGTGTGTGAAATTCTTCAGGGTACAATTTTGGGTTCTCTTTTATTTTCCATCTATTTGCTCCCACTTGGCTCCATTTTCAGAAATTATGGTATTCTTTTCCACTGCTATGCTGATGACGGCCAGATCTATCTGCCTCTAAATAAAAAAATATGCCTTGTCTGCCAGACTCTTACTTGATTGCTTTGGTGACATACGGGTGTGGATGTCTCTAAATTTTCAAAATCTTGATGAGAAGAAAATTGAGGTGATGGTTTTTGGTAATGTTTCAGCCTCTTCCTCTTTACATTTTGGGTCCCTTGCCAGTATAATAAACCAATTGTAACAAATTCAGGGGTTCAAATTGATGCCAATTTTAGATTCAATAGTCAGATTAAGTCTGTTGTAAAATGTAGTTTCTTTCACATGAGGCAGCTGGCCAAGACAATGTCCATTCTTTCTCAGCAGCTGTTTGAAACAGTGATCTTGCCTTCGTTAGAACTTGGCTGGATTAATGTAACGCGTTATGTTGGGGTCGGTACATCTGCCATCATTTTCAGACGGTGCAAATGCAGCGGCACATTTTTTAACTGTCACAAGAACGTTTAATCAATTTTCAACTGTTTTAAAATCTCTTCATTGGCTGTCCCAGTTTAAAATGATTTTGTTTTAAAATCTAAAAATGATCTTGCCCCTCATTATCCTTGTGAGCTGTTAACTCCTTACTTACCTGCCTGTTCTCTCAGGTCTGCTGATCAGCTAATCCTGACTGGACCAAAAATGAGGTGAAATCTCAGAGGGGACCAAACTTTTGAGGTGGTGGGACCAATGTTGTGGAACAAATTGGCTTTGCACATTAGAAATGCATCCTCCTTAGCTGCTTTTAAATCCTCGATTAAAACTCTTTGCATTCTTTGGCTTTCATTGCCTGTTAGGTGTGTTTTTTTTAATGGTTTTAGTCTTGTGTTTATTATTTATTCCTTTATTTCTAGTGTTGTTGAATTAGTTGTACATTTTTTATTGTATTGCACTGTACAGTACTTTGTTCCAGTGAGGAGTTTTAAAGGGGTTTATATATATATATATATATTTTTTTTTTTAAACTACTGAATTGAGTTAAGAAAATAAATGCAAGCCTCATGAAATTATAGAACAAACAGACCAACATTGCAACACTGAACCACTCTTATATATTGGCAAACTTGTGTTTTGCTTTCACCAGTTCTTGAATCATTCAATCATTGATATGTACACAACACAAATGCCTGGAGATCACAGGAAGCAAATCATCCATTAGCAAAAAACCAAAGTAAACACCTGCATTACACCTTGAGAGAAGCAGAGGATGTGAAATGAATAGAAAGCAATTTCACCCCTGATTGGACTTTTTAGCTAAGTTAGGTCATATTTAAATGCTCTGCTCCAACTGGCTCACACCCACAGCAGCAGGGAAGAGTTTAGACACATTTCATCTCTCCGAAGGATCAAGTAGGCGTGTCTCCCAACATTATTGGTACTGCATCAGCATCACAGTGATTCAGATAGTCAGTCAATCCAGTCGTAGTTTTTACTATGCACCATTTCTGTGGGCCAGAAATATTGGCACTAAAGTGAGGTTCATTGTCCACATTTGAGGGGATGAGCCCCTGCAGGCGACTAGATCCATAATTGTTTGACTACCGTTTCATTATGTTCCATGATCACTGTGAAGGTGCACAGAGAGAGGCTCGGTGGTGATTGATGATAGGAGATGCCATTTGAATTTTATTTGAGTCAGAACATCAGAATCTGCTTCACCTAATTATCTCTGTCTGTTTCCACATGGCAGAGCTCCAATGCCATATGGAGACATGAAAAGTATGTCTGTCCTACATTCAGTGTGAGTGTCATGACTCAAATTGTGTTCAGGTAAAACTTTGTAAGATTTTTGTGCACATTTGGTCCTGCATGGTATCTCCCTCAGTTTACTGTACCAGTAAGACTTTATTGAATTCCTATGAAGCATAGAAGCATGCTGCTTCATTGTGTTTCTGGGCTGTGTTGTTTTCTTGTCTTCTGAAATCTCTGATTTCCCCTATTAGTGTTGTGCAAGTTCACCAAAATAACTCATGCAAATTTCAATGGACACAGATTAAAGCTAACAAACAATTCAAGTTCATTGTTCACAGCCTAAACATTCTCAGCCAAATTCACACTTGTAACATGTTTTACACTAGGTCAAGTTTGCTAATAATAAAAAAAGCTTATATATATATATATATATATATATATATATATATATA
>NC_056504.1:13196337-13214616 GCF_014905685.2 Nematolebias whitei
ATTTTAACCCAGGTGTCGTCAACATACCTGAACCAATGACTTGGTGGTGTCCCTGAAAAGGACGTCAAGGCTCTCTTTTCTACCTCCTCCATGTACAGGTTGGCAACAATAGGAGAAACTGGAGACCCCATAGCACACCCATGTTTCTGCCTATAATATTGCTCCCCATATGTGAAGTAGGTTGACTGCAGGCACAGTTTCAAGAGTTGACACAGTTGTTCTGTGGAAAGCGTGGTCCTACTGCTCAGAGTGGTGTCTGATTTTAATCTTAAACTGACCACCTCTACTGCATCATCAACATTTATTTTTCTTTCTTTATGAATTGATTGTAACTATTTTCACATATTTCAACAACCAAAACAGATTTTGTTTTTTAATGTAATGGCTAGGTATTAAAAAAAGAAACATTTAACCCTCCATACTACCAATTTATGTTGCTTTTATTTTGAAATGTAGTTCTGTGTCAAGACAGGCGGAAAGAGAAGTTACGGAGACGCTGCCGGTGGTAAACCTGAGACGTCGCTAATGTCGAACCAGTTAACTCCATAGACATAATAAGTCTGTGGTTAACACAAATGGCTTGTTTTTTTCAGCCTTTTTTTGTCGTCCAATCAGACGTAGCCCTCCAGACACGTCCATTTTACTATCATCCAATCAAATGTGGCCCTCTGGATACGCCCATCGTTTTATCATCCAATCAGATGTGGCCTTCTAGGTACGCCTTCTGAATTTGTCTGCAGAGATACCTACTTGGGGTCATGATGCAGGTGGCCTTCCTGCATCTGGACGTGTAGATGTCTGTGATGGTGGGAAGACTGACTCCATCAGACTTCTGTGCAGCCTTCACCACTCTCTGCAAAGCTTTTCTTTCTGCAGCTGTGCAGCCTCCATGCCACACGTTGATGCTGGAGCACAGGATGCTCTCCACTGCACACTTGTAGAAGGAGGTGAGGACTGAACTAGCTCGCCTCAGCCACCTGAGAAAGTCGAGTCTGAGGAAGTAGAGTCTCTGATGCGCTTTCTTTTTTGTTGTCTGTACCTCATGTGTGTTCTTTGTCAAAAACAGGTCTCTCTTGTAAATGAGTCCTCGTGGCTCAATGAGACTAACCTGTATAAATAAAGGCTGAATGAATGAAAAAAACAACAAAATTCTTTGTATAGGACAGTGTTATTTTTCATGACAGATTTTTTTTTATTATTTTAGTTTTAATATTTGTTCAAAGTAGCCAAACCAAGGTAATTGAATGTTTCCTTTTTAATGTTTGGTGTTAATTGTGATGACATTTGTTTTATTTATGGTTCAGCACAATCAGTAAAAGCTTGCTGTCAAAGTTTAAATGAATCACAAGGACAAATTTTGAGAAGTCAAATCTCAACTAATTAATTTTTCTAAAATTAATGTTCTTTAGATTTCATCCAACCATGTTAATTAACAACTATTGTTCATTACTAGAATCCATTTGACATTTATTTAATTCTGCACTTGCCTTTTTAATTAAGAACTAGTGATACATTATGAAATATAGGAAATCAGTGTGAGCCTTTTTCTTGGTCCCCTGTCGCAGAGTAAAAAAAGAGTATTGTAAATACCCTCTGTCCATCTGTGCAAGTTGTGAGCATGATAACTTGAAAAATAAGTGAGGTACCGACTTTCATTTTGGTGTGTGGTTGCATGTAGGTGTAAGAAAGGTTTATTTCAAAAATCATGTTGCCACTTCAAAATCCAAGAAAACAATATATACACATGTATATATGTATATACAAAAGTATGTATATATGTATAGATAGATAGATCGATAGATCGATAGATCGATAGATAGATATGTATGTATGTTTGTATGTATGTATGTATTTATATATATATATATATATATATATATATATATATATATATATATATTAGGGGTTGAATAGACAAATAAACTGGTCGACTAGTCAATTCTAGGACATCTTGCAAGCTTTTAAATTTCACGTCAACTAGTCGCAGTTGGTGGGTGTGTCCCGTGTCGTGATCAGCTGGGCTGCTGGCTAGAAAACTGATTCTTCCAAGCAGATGGAAGGCGATGAGCAGGCCAAGTCTTCCCAAACAGGTAGAAATTCATTAACAATGTGGAAGTATTTCACTAAACATGATGTTGTTTATAGTTTCGTTTTATTTAATTCATAAAATAAAATAAAAACAGGGTTTTTTTTTCAGCTTAATAGTTTTGGGTTTCCTGTTACTTTTTTGCAGTTTGATAATTAGTAGGAGCATAAATATACACTCCCAATGTTTTGTTGTTAGTTTTTTCGTAAATAATAAATTACGTTTTTTTAAGCATCTTGAGTTCCTATGATGTCATCAACTACTCATTGCAACTCAACTATTATCATGTTAATGTCGACTTTAGAAAATATTTAGTCTTTCAACCCCTAATATATATATATATATATATATATCTGCGTGTCTGTGTGTGTGTGTGTGTGTACACACACGTATACATACATACACACATCTTTACCCGTTTCTTCCTTTTCGGGTCATGGGGTTCACTGGTGCCCATATCCAGCAGTCACTGTGTAAGAGGTGGGGTACACCTGGACAGGTCTCCAGTCCATCACAGGGACCCATAGAGACAAACAAAACAAACAACTTTTCACTCTCTCACTCACATCTAGGGACAACTTTGCAACAATTGCAGCTATACCCAGATACAAGGACTGGGGAGAACAGATATCAAAATGTATTTACCATTTTTATTTACAAGGTGATAAATCATTCAGTGAGCCAGGGAGGAAGCTGGAACAGGTAGAAGTAGGAGTCCGTAGTTGGGAGAGCTGACCCAAATGGTTCCAGGTGAAGAAGGTGTTCATCGAACAATGATTCAATTCAATTCAAATTCAAAAATACTTTATTAATCCAAGAGGGAAATTAAATGTTGTTGTAGCTCATTTTCCTTGTTTCATAAAAGAGTTGTTCTAGATGTTGATGGTTGTGGGCGGGAAGGATCTCTTGTGATGGGCCGTCTTATAGCAGATCTGAAAAAACTGGCCACAGATGTTGATCCGTTTACTTGCATTTGGTTGGCCTCCTGGGCTTCAGGATCACCTGAATGTTGGGCAGAAATCCTCCCAGGGCAATGGCCACTCCTCCCAGCAGCTTGTTGAGCTCCTCATCGCTGCGGACAGTCAACTGTAGGTGCTGATGGACGATCCTGTCCTTCCGCTGTCGTGAGCCGTGTTTCCTGCTAATTCCAGGATCTCAGTGGTCAGGCACTCGAGCACAGCTGGCAGGTAGATGAAAATGCGTCCACAGAACATCCTTTTCAACTCATTTGAAATTTTGGGCTATAGTTGAAATGTTACTTGAGCTTTTGAGATATTAATCAGCTGCTGTTGGTTGTAGAAACTGCCTTGTTGCCATGGTTATGCATCATAACAAATGTCCAAAACTAAAAAAGTTTCAGTAAAAATCCTTCCAGCTACACAGCATCTGACACCAGAGGAAACAATCATCCAAAAAATTTGATTTACATCCAGAAAAAGAGGAATTAAAGTTTCCTAAAGCAAAATCTCAGAATGAAAGTAACAGAGCTGCTCCAACATGCAGCCACCTTGAGCGGCACAATTCTAGAACCAGATAGGAAACAGACAAGTCTTAGGAAAGCATGGATGCAGCTGAGGAGGCACAGGGGATCTCAAGGCCCACAGAGGAGAATCTAGAGGACAGGAGGACATCAGGGATTATCTCTTGGAAGCACAGAGAAATACAAAGTAGTTAATATTCAGTTTAACTCATGAGTAAAATGCTAGAACAGAACTACCGTTGGCAGGTACTGTAATGTTCCAGCGCCAACTGGATATCCTCTGCAGCTCCTCTTGCTCATCAAGCCGATGATCCTCAGGTGCTGCTGATTGGTGCTCAGATGTGTCTGCAGAGCAGAACTCCCACAAATTTAGAGTTACCAGTCAACCTAACATCCATGTTTTTGGTCTATGGGAGGAAACTGGAGTACCCAGAGAAAACCCACGCATGCACGGAGAGAACATGCAAATTCTACCAAGAAATGCCCCTGGTTGAAAAATAAACAATGGGCTAATCTCCTTTTTGGTGTGTAGCTGCATCCTGGTGTTTGAAAAGGTTGTTTCGAAAATGGGGTTGTGACTTCATATTCCGATATGGCCACCGCTGTATGTATATGTAACCCAGTCAATTGAGGAAAGTATTCTAGTATATATATTGCTGAAAATATCCATCCATCCATCCATTATCTTTACCCGCTTATTCCATTTTGGGTTACGGGGGTCGCCGATGCCCATGTCCAGCAACCACTGTACGAGGGGCGGGGTACACCCTGGACGGGTTCGCAAGTCCGTCACAGAGACACATGGAGACAAACGAGACAAACAACCATTCACTCTCTCACTCACACCTAGGGACAATTTAGAGTTACCAATCAGCCTAACATACATGTTTTTGGATTGTGGGAGGAAACCGGAGCACCCGGAGAAAACCCACGCATGCACGGAGAGAACATGCAACCTCCACCTAGAAAGGCCCCTGGACCGGGGTTTGAACCAGGGACCTGCTCACTGAGAGGCAGCAGCTCTACCAGTTGCACCACCGTGCTGCCCTGCTGAAAATATAGTTTTCTTAAATGATCAGGGTGGCCAAAGGTTAATTTATGGTGGCCATTGCCACCATTGGCCCCACTTTTGGCTTCACCATTGCACCTGGTAGTGGATAAAATTGCTTCCTCCATTGACTAGTATCTGTCACTCTGAGCTGCTTTGGACAAGAAAACAATACTTGTGCTCCTTTACACAGTATAACTCCCACCCACTTGAATATATTGCACCAAAACATTAAGGTTTACTTGTAGTTCCAGTTTAATTCAAGTCCAGGAAAACACTCATCTCAAAAACTACAAACATTCAGTTTACTGTAAATCCTTCAGCGCCGGGGGAACGTCGGTGTAAAGCACGTTCTTTTCTGTTAATTAATTAATGTGTCGATGGAGTGGAGCATTATTTCACATTGCTGCAGGCATGATTAATACTTCATGTTTACATATAAAACAGTCACTTCTTTTATAATCTAGGAAATCCTGCAGTCTACATCTCCCAGTAAGCAGGTCATTGATTTAAAATATCTAACTGCCAGCTTCCCTCAAACTTTATTATCTTATAAAGACTTTTTTTTCTTTTTTACCTGACGAGGAAGATTAATGGTTTAATGTCTGTAAAATCTGAAATGATTTTCTGTGTGTGTTCACTTATGTGCCATTTGTGTGAAGACATACACAAATATTTAGATGTTAAAAAATATGCCTCTCTAGAGGCTTTAATTACTCTTATTACCCACGGTTTGGTTGCATTAAACAAATTCATACTCACTTAAACAAAATGAAATAACTACATTAGAAAAATGCGAGCGCTGCTAGTATATGAACGTTGTGTGTATTATTGCATAAAGGAGGGGCATAATTAATTAAAAAAAGCAATCTTGAGGGAAGTTGTATTCAATAACAAGCCTGCACAGAAGTTCAAACTGTCATTGAAAAAAAAAATGCAATAACACATAAAAGTGATGTGTAAATAATTCATGAGCAGAATGCATTAATAGTGGATTAGGCTTGATTTAATTATGTCTTTGTGAAATCGCTGCTCGGTGTTAAACAAACAAACAAACAAACACAAACAACTAGAATGAAGCAGTTCAGCACCCAAATGACAAAACCTCGCACGGAAGCCAAAAGCAGGTTTTCAGTGAGATCAAACATGAGCAGCAGCAGCAGCAGCAGCAGCAGCAGCAGCAGCAGCAGCAGCAGCAGCAGCAGCTGCAGCTAACCCGGGCCAGCACAGCTCAGCTTTTGTTGCCACACAAATGGATGCCATTTTCTCACAGGAGTGTATTCAACCATGCATTTGTTTTACCACTGTCACACAGTTACTGTGTCTACAGGTGATGTTTATTTAGACTGTGACCACAAGAGGAACACTATGCAGAGTTGTGCTTATAAAATTGATGAAAACCTATAATGCATGTCTTCATAGAGTTATTTATCTTTTGTAAGGTGTTGTTAAATGGTCAATTGTAAATGGACTGTATTTATATAGTGCCTTTCTATCTTATCGAGATACTCAAAGTGTTACATTGTAAATTTTTATTCACTGTGAGTAAAAACGTTGGTTACGTACTGTAATGCCAGATTCTATGAGTATAGGCGCAGCCCTTTAAGGCAATCTCTAGTGGGTTTATCCCTTCGCGTACAGCACTGAAAACTTTAGTACACGCCCACCTGCTGTGTGGGCCTCACCTCCTGTCCGTATAAATTACGGTGATACCGGGTAATCGGCTCCCAAACAGCTTTTTTCTTCAGCCATTTAGGAACCAGTGAGGCCCAGAGCTTAAAGGGCTGCACCTATAATCATAGAATCTGGGGTTGCAGTACATAACCAACGTTCTATTTAGAGATGGGGCCGATCCGATCCAGTATCGGTATCTGCCTCCGATACCAGTAAAATTTACGTATCAGATTTTCCAATCCACCTGCCGATATTTCCGATCCATGCATGTCTGTGGTTGCGCTGCATGTTGACTTCAAACTATGGAATGGATTTCCTGAACGGCGGCGTGTCTCATGAACCCAGAGTAATAAGACCCGCCTCACATTCAGGAAATCCAGTTCATAGTTTGCAGCCAGCTACAACGTGAGTGCTGAGTTAGCAGCACTGTTGCTAACAGCTAACAAACTTCTCATCGAAACATGTCCGCTGTGTGGAAGGATTTTACACTAAACACCACAAAACAAGACAGCGATGTGCAATGTCTGCAGAGACATAGCGCCACATTAAACCGTGGTAAAGTTAGTCTTACGATGGACATTCGAGCTCCGTGGCTTCAACGGGTCACTGCTCTTTACTCAACCCAAAACAAGCGACTCGACACCGGCCAGCCGCGTCCAATCTGCCCCGCTCAGTCTGCCCGTCTCCGAGGTTCCGAGGAGGGACAGACTGAGCGCGGCTGCCCCAAATCAGGCTGCCTGCTTCGGATTGAACAAGAAGTAGATGTCGCTGAAACCACGGAGCTCAAATGTTTACAGAGAAGTTGCTAAACTTCATCATAATTAATGACCAACCACTATCAGTTGTAGAAAACGAAGGATTTCACAGCTAGTTTACCCTCCAGGAGATATTTATCAGTACAACAGTAGACAATCATAAAAAACCTGTGATTTGAAAATTATAATAAAAACAAAAACAGCTACATTATATAGTGATGTGTAGAGAACATATATCTGTGATATATTCATAAATTAAACGGATTCATTCATTTTTCTGGACTGAATAATATCGTGCATTGAATTTAATAAAATGTAACGTGAGGCGTTAATTTTCTTTGACCCATCAAATGAATGCGGTCATTTATTAACAGAATCAAAGTTTAACATCAAACATTTACATTAATTTGGCAAAATTGAAAATAACAACAGCTTAATTAATCAGCTTTACACTCAGGAAAACCATCCAGCCATGATTTTCCTTTGCTTCACAACAGACATTTCTGAAAATATCTGGAATGATTTCTAGAAAGATATAAGAGTTTAAAGATGGAAATTAAGTTTAAATGGAGAGAAAGGATGGATGAGGGAAATGTGTCGGTATCAGGACGGCACGCTCCGTTGAGATCCCAGCTTCCTCCTCGGTACGCTTAGGTGGTATAAGACTCTTTACCTGTAGCAGGTGTCTCCACTGGTACGGAGTTCCATTTAACGCACCCTTTCAGCGTCTCCGTAGGAACAGCTGTGAATCGTCCGAAGTAGCGACGGTATTCCGTCCGACACAAGTTCACCTCCCGGTTGGACTCACATGAGTTGTAAGTCCGTCAGAGTTCCACTCAGATGTGGAAGATTGCATAATTCTCACGAGACTCGGAAGAACTCCGGATCATGTCTGGAACTCCTGTTCTCTCCAGCACTTCTCTGTTCGGTTTATTCGAACCGAACTCGACTGCGCTCGACTGCACTAGCTCTCGACCACTCTGGTTTGAACTAGGAAGTGCCGACATTTAAAGAGTTCTATTTCCGGTTCATTTGGGAAGTCCCTGATTGGCCGGAATAGCTAATCAGGGGTGTGTTTTTGTGACGTAAGAGGTCACTAGAAGTCAGAAAAACAGAAAGAATGTTTTGGAACAGATTGAAAATGTTTTAGAGACAGACGAGAGAAATGTTTAGACGAGTTGGGGGAAAACAGGTGCCAGCTTCTCTATTTACGTCTGAGAGGATATAAAAACATGACAGTTCGTTCCAACAACTTGTTTTGCGTTTGACTCTGACATTTGACCGACATCACAACCCGCTCATTTCAGACAGAAAATCAGAAAATGCATGAATTACTCCGTAACACATTCTAACTTGACCTCTACTTTGAATGAGGATTAAAAATCACTAATACTGTTTCACAGTTGATTTAAAATGAGTAGTTCACTTCAACATTTAAAAATGGTTTGAACTAAACACACTTTGATTATCAAGAAATTTGTAAAATAGTAATGATAATAAAAGAGAGTGTTCTTTCAATTGATCAGTGTAGGACAAGAGAAAGTCTCTGGATGAACTTAATCTTGTGTTTCTGGACTCAAATCAATGAAATACAGTTCTTGTCCCAAGAAGGCCCTCAAGGCCAGGACTTGACCTGAGGCTTAGTTCACTACAGATGTAAAATACTAAAAACAGGAACATGTCTGTTGGTTTATATCATGAACGTAGCAGATGTTTAAAGCCATTTAACATTTAATTTAATTTAATTCATTTATTCATTCATTTAAATGAAACAAAATAAAAATAAAAATAAAAAAGAAAACATTGAATGAAAAGAGTGCAGAAAGAAGAAAAAATTCTTATGTCTGCCTCTTATAAAATATAAAACAATTTTAAACAATCACTTAAATTAATCACTTTAATATCCACTTTAAAGCTAGGAATAAAAAGAAACATGTTTTGTGTTAGCAGAATTTAATTCTAACTTTAAAACTTATCCAACATTAATAAAACTTACCTCAAGTTGCCTTTTTGGACATGCATGCATTATTTGTACAAATTGTATTTGAGAGGAGATTATTACAGCCTCATGTAAAATCAATGATGATCATGATATCGGAACTGGATCGGTATCGGCCGATACTCCGATCTAGGTGTCGAGATCGGATCGGAATTCAAAAAAGTGGATCAGTGCATCCCTAGTTCTATTTTGTATAGGCTTCGCCCTTTAAGGCTATTGCTAGTGGGTATGTAGTCTATGCCTCACTGGGTCCATTCAGACACAATATGAAGTATCCGCTTGCACCAAAAAACATTTCATCACTCAGCCTTCTGTGTGCGTAATTACGTGTTCCATGCACAGGAGCACATGAAAAAAAAACAGAGATTACGAATTGTAACCATGTAACGATGAACAGAGCAGTTCAACAGCTCTTCAATATGAACTGATTAATAACAAAATGAACTGATTAGTAATCAAATAAACTGATTGGTAACAGCAGTCATGAACTGATTAGTAACAATAAAAACAGCAGTCATGACTTGTGATTGATAATAAATGTCTCACGCTGTAATTGCATGCAGTCAGGTGTGAGTTTAAAATGAATTTCTATGAAACAAGTAAAAATTATTCTGTTAGAATGCTGAGAACAGAATGAGTCATGGAGAAGGCAGAGACATTGCGTAAATAAAAGCGAATAATTGAACAAGGCAATGACCAAGCGGCCACCGTACAAATGTCTTCCACTGTCATCTCTCCATGCAAAGCTGTAGAGGATGAAATCCCTCTGGTGGAATGAGCTCTGAGATTCTCTGACGGGTCCAGTCCTGATGCTCTGTAAGCTTCAGAAATAGCCTCACACAGCCAGTATGAGAGGCGCTGAGTGGATAAAGGGCGACCTGCAGAGGTGTCCGTATAATGCACAAACAGACGCTGAGTCTGGCACAGTGGGGCCGTGCGTGTTATATAACATGCCAGCACACGCATGGGACAGAGGAGATGAGATGATGATTCCTTCTCTGAATTGTCGGGAGGAGGATAAAACCCCTCCAAGGTTATCATTCTCGATTTAAATGCAATATTTTTTGGTATGAAAGCTGGGTTAGGTCTCAGCACAGCTGAGCTGCCATCAGCTTGAATCCAGAGGCATGACGTGGCAGCAGAGAGCGTAGATACATCGCTCACTTTCTTTGCTGATGTCAAAGCCAACAGCAGGGCTATCCTGATACATGCTCAACAGCAGGGCTGTTTTAAGTGACAGGAATTTAAGTGAAACCTTATCTAAAGGCTCAAAAGGAGCTTTGATCAGAGCATGTAGGACCATCGTTAGGTCCCACTGTGGAGTTAGTGGGCGTGACACCGGTCTTTGTCTTTGTACACCTTTTAGGAAATGCTTCATCAGCGGGTGATTAAAAACTATTCTGTCACCGAAGCCATTGTGACAGGAAAAAATAGCTGCAGCATAAGTCTTAATTGTGCTGAACGCTAGATTTCTGTCCATTAGCTGCTGCAGAAAGGACAGCACTCCACCTAGTGGACATGAGATGGCCTCTACACCTTTCGCCGTGCACCAGTGCTGAAAAGCTGTCCACTTTGATGTGTACAGCGCTGTGGTGGAGGCAGCACGTGAATCCTGGATCGTGCGCACTACATCTTCAAAGAGACCCATGCTCTCTAAACGGATCCGCTTAGCGGCCAGACCCAAAGGTGCTGGCCTATTTCTGGGTAACTCCTGATCGCTCCTTCCGCCTGGAGGAGAGTATCCTCCCTCCACGGCAGTTTCCACGGGCGACCCGATAACAGGCATTATAGAATTGGGAACCACGGGGCATTCACACGCTCGGGAGCCACCAGGAGAGCTGTCAGTCCCTCCTCCCGAACTCGGTTCAGAAACCGTGATATCAGAGGGAGTGGGGGAAATGCGTAAAAAGTATTTGGGCCACGGGCTGTGAGAAAACGCGTCCACCCTTAGCGGTGGTTCGTCCCACAGGCTCAGTGAGAACCATAGTTGACACTGAGCGTTCTCTCGTGTGGCAAACAGGTCCACGGCCGCTCTGCCAAATTTCTGCCACGTCTGAGCCTTCAGCTCGGGATGGAGGCTCCAGTGCCCTGGACATCCCATCCGCTCCTTTGTTCAGAACGCCGGGGATGTACACTGCTCTGACAGAGAACAGATTTTGGTGTGCCCAACACAGCAGCTGTCTCGCAATGTGTAACATTTGGGCTGAGCGCACACCCCCCTGCCGGTTTGTGTATGCTACAGTCACTTTGTTGTCTGTATGAATCAGAACATGTTGATTTCGCAACACATGAGCGAAATGTTGAATCACATTCAAAACCATGCAACATTCCAAAACATTTATATGAGCTGCTGTGTGGGGTGGCCACAGCGCCCCCACAGCTCTGGACATGCATGTGCCTCCCCAGCCTGACAGGGATGTGTCTGTGAAAACTGAGACATGTGACATAGGTCTGCTGACAGGAACTCCCTCCGACAGAACAAGAGGGTTTCCCCAGCGTCTCAGGTCGATTCTCATGGAGGGGGGCACAACAATCAGCCGTCTCTTCTGCCTCTCGGGTCCACACACAAACGAGCGAACTACCTCTGGAGGCATTGCACCGTGTGAGCAGACGACATCGTCCCTAATAACTTCTTGACGAAAACAGCTGTTATCACTCTGCCAGGCTTCACATGGCGGAGCTGGTCCTTTAGAGCTTTGGTTCTCGTCCGAGATAAACGAGCCCTCATAGTGACCGAGTTTAGCTCCACTCCCAGATAAACGGTCGTCTGGGCTGGGTGAACTGAGCTCTTTTCCCAGTTTATGGTGAAGCCCAGATTTTGCAGGTGTGACGTCAGCCCCTGAGTTTGCACTGCTGCCTCCTGTGTGGAACGGGTCAGCAGCAAGAGATCGTCCAGAAAAAACAGAATTCTCATCCCTGCTCTGTGTAGGGCTGTAGAGCCGACTCCACTCATTTTGAAAACGTGCATGGCACGAGGGAATACCCGAACGGAAGTCTGTTGTATTAATACTGGGACCCTTGAAAGGAGAAGCGCAGGAACTTTCTGTGCTTTGGAATGATCAGAATGTTGTCTAACAGTTGTCTGGTTGTCAAAATATGAAAATGTCTTTCCATGATCGACTTGTTGAAAATTGACAAATCCAAGATGGGTCTCATCCCTCCGGTCTGTTTTGGGACCAGGAAGTAACAAGAGTAAACCCCTGTGTTTTCCTCTCCGTCTGGAACCCTGGAAATTACATTTTTTTTATCAGAATTTCCTGAACTTCTGCGTGAAGGAACGAGATCTGTTCTGGAGATGACAGAACCGTCTCTAAATTCCTGCGGAGTTATGGTGGTGGTAGTGTTTGAGCTGCAAACTGTAGTGTGTATCCCATGCTGATAAGACAGTTCATCCATCTGTCTAGAGCGCACACTCGTTGCCACTCCACGTAACGTTCGGGAAGCGGGCACACATTTTTGTGCTGCGTTATGTTTTTTACGGACGCCAACCAAATTACAGCCTCCACTGCCGTCATGTGCTGCGGAGGCGTACTCCGAGCGACCCAAGGGGAGGTTTCTTCGAAGGGGCCCTGAGGCGCCTCTGTGTCGCACTCAGGCTGCGGGCTCACATCCGTGATGATGTGAGCTGGCATGCGCTGAGGGGAGGCGTGCGGGGCCATGGCCATGCAGGGCCATTTAGGTGAGTGCTGCTGCTGCTGCTGCGGGGGCATGCGTTTATCACCGCTGCGGTCAGAGGAGGCAGCGCACAGCCTGGGCTGAGAGCGAGGTTTCCCACTGGACTCGGTCTGTTGAAAACATTCACTTTTGGCTGCTGTGTCACGCGCATTTTGCGTGTTTTCTCGAGCTGTGATGATTTTTAAAAACCTGTTTTGAGGACACCGGCTCGCTTTGTGTGGAGGATGTGTGAGGAGAAGCCGCTGTGAGATCATTCGAACTGAAAGTAAGGCTGAAATTAGACACTTTAATTTCTGAATGATCTTTACGTTTTATTTCAAAACTCAAGCCATCATTGTGCACACACACATCCTCCGCAAGGAGTCATTTTTGTAAGCTTCTCCCCGTGAGCCCTGCAGCTGGTTGTTCCAGGGCGGCGCCTGTTGGCGGTCTCTGGGGAAACGCTGCATCGCTGGTTGCCAGGATGAGGAGGTCTGTTCTCTGACGGGAGGGGCTGGTGGCAGAGCGGAGCGAGAAGACACTGCTGCAGTTGTGGAAAGTCTCTGCTGCTGCCTCTGGCCACGGTGCTCTCTCTAGCGGTCGGGGGGGGGGGGGGGGGGGGGGGGGGGGTTTATAAGCTGGGGCGGGTGGGCGGGGGCCTCCGCGGTCGCCTCCGTTGCGGGGCGTAGCGGGGGGGGGGGGGGGGGGGGGGGGAGGAGGCGTGCGGCTTAATCAGATGGCGCACAGTCTCCGACACCTCCTCTGACTACTTCGATTTCTCAAGCATGGCCTTGAAATTGGCTCTGAACAGCGCGTCCGTCATGATAGGGCCCTCCAGCAAGTCCTTCTGCAGCTCCTCCGACAGGGAGGGGGAGTGACAGAGTCAGGTGTACCTCTGGATCATCGTCATCCAGGCTGTGATGCGAGACAGGCAGACAGCAGAGGAGGCGCACAGGTTGAGGATGAGATCAGATGCCTTGCAGAGGGCATTTGATGTCATCCTCTCGGCATCCGCTCAGCCCCCCTCGTTCTGACGCTATGCTCTCCAGGAGGGAATGAGCAGCGGGGCTGCTGCTGACGGTGCCTGTCCTGGAGGAACCATCCGATTCCCTCTGAGAGTTGGCGTTAAAAAAGTTGATGGCGTCGTCCAGCGAACAGTCCCCCACCACGGAGAGGCACTCCTTGAAGTTAGCCTGGAACAAGGCTACTCGCCTCTGCCTCTCCTCTGGGAGGAGGAGGTCACAGAAGTGGCAGGAGGAGGCGAGGTCGGCATGGCGGATACCCAGGCATCCTTCGCAGATGTTGTGCCGGTCAAAACTTAGCATGTAGCCGGTCTTGCAGGACAGACACAGGCGGATGATGTTGGGGCTGGACATCACGTTGTTGAAGCTCAATGCTATTAGCTTGCTGGAAAAAAAATGGGAGCCGATTACCCGCTCTTAACATAATTTATACAGACCGGGTGGGGCCCACACAACAGGTGGGCGTGGACTAAACTTTTCAGTGCGATGCTTTGCATGACAGGGTAAACCCACTAGCAACAGCTCTTAAAGGGCGAAGCCCATACGAAATAGAACTCAATGATCAATCATCATCCAACCCTTGAACAGGTATCCGTGATAAGTGGCCAATAGCCTCCATAGTGCTACCTACAATATTCTTACAGTTATAACTCAGTGATACATCATCCGATCTGCACCAGATTTATTGTGCGTGATCAGTGAGCACTTCTAGACACAATGGTATTGTTCTTTAACATTGGACTCCATTGCACCCCCTACATTATTCCGACAGTAATATCTCAGATATATATTGTCCAATCTGTACCAGATTTATTGTGCGTGATCAGTGAACCATTCTACACACATTGGTATTGTTGTTTAACATTTGACTCCTGAGCGCCCCCTAGATTATTCTAAAAGTTATATCTTAGTGATATATCATCCGATCTGTACCAAATTTTTCGTGCATCATTATTGAGCACTTCAAGACACATTGGTATTGTTGTTTAACATTTCACTTCACTGCGCCCCTAGATTATTCCAACAGTTATATCTCAGTGAAATGTCATCCAATATGTACCATATTTATTGTGCGTGATCAGTAAGCACTTATAGACACATTGGTATTGTTCTTTAACATTTGACTTAAGTGCGCCCCTACATTATTCCAACAGTTATATCTCAGTGATACATCATCCGATCGGAACCAGATTTTTTGTGCATAATCGGTGAGCACATCTAAACACATTGATATTGTGGTTTAACATATGACTCAAGTGTGCCCCCTCTCATACTGATATGGGCGGCAGGCGATTGCCAAGTTTAGGCATATGTGCACCCTGGTGGATGCGTGCGGGAATGACACGAGAGCATTCGCGACGGCGACTGGAAGACATTGCTGGAGCGGTCGTGGGTGAGGTCGTGGGTGAGGTCGTGGGTGAGGTCGTGGGTGAGGTCGTGGGTGAGGTCGAAGGTTCGGCGAATTTGCACCCTGGTGAATGGGCGCGGAACAGTAGTGAGAGCGTTCGCGATGGTGACCAGGCGGAGTCGCTGGAGCTCCCGCGGTCGCCATAAGGCCGGAGTGGCGCTTTGCTGTGAGGGCCTTCAATGCTGCTTGCAGTTTTAATTTATTTTATATTCTCTGTTATTTTTTTTTAATATATTGTGTGATTCCTTGCGTATGTTTTTTTGTTTTGAAAGAAAAATTTCCTGCGGGATCAATAAAGTTCTATCTTATCTTAAAAAGGAGTCAGTGAGCAATGCATAATTATTGACTGATTTATCTCTTAAATGTAAAAAATATATATTCTTAAGATTTTTTAAGTTTTTTTTTACTTACACTTTTCTATTATCTGCTGGTCTTACAACATCCATCCATCCATACATCCATTCATACATACATACATCCATACATCCGTACATCCATCCATCCATACATACATCCATACATCCTTACATTCATTCATTCATCCATTCATCCATCCATCCAACCATCTAGTACCTTTACTTGCTTTTTCCTTTTCGGGTCACAGGGGTCACTGGGGCCCATGTCCAGCCATCACTGTGCGAGGGGTGGGGGACACCCTGGACAGGTCTCCAGTCCATCACAGGGACACATAGAGACCAACGAGACAAACAACCATTCACTCTCTCTCTCACACCTGGAGACTATTTAGAGTTACCAATCGTCTAACATGCATGTTTTTGGTCTGTGGTAGGAAACCGGAGTACCTGGAGAAGACCCACGTGTGCATGGAGAGAACATGCAAACTCCACCCAGAAAGGCCCCCGGCCGGGATTTGAACTGGGGCAACCTGCTTGCTGAGATGCAGCAGCTCTACCAACTGCACCACCGTGCTGCCCCCTTATAACAACAACTTTAGGCAAAACTATTTTTTCTCGGTCAACAAAACTAGACAAAGAGGAGGCGAGGTGAGAGTCATTCAATTCAATTTGATATATTTATTCAATATTTCTGAAAAAGAAACCCAGTTTTACTTTCAGTTCCTTTACCAAGTTTTCAACATCAGGCTTAAGAGATGGGAACTGACCAAGATACCCAAGTATTTGTAAGAATTGACTCATTCAATAGGGATACCATTCATAGATAAAATAGAAGGAAGGACTGCTGGAAACGACTTCCTGTTTGAAAACAGCATCCCTTTGGTTTTATCAGCATTTAGCACCAGTTTAAGATGGAACAAATCTGACTGGATGATGTCAAATGCAGATTGCAAAAGGTGGAAAACCTTAGCAAATGTTCTAGCTCAACAGTAAACAACTGTGATCGGCATAGAAATGTAAGGATGCATCAGGAATGATCTGATCTACATTACTTATGTAGATTATGAAGAAGGTGGGTCCTAAGACTGAACCTTGTGGTACACCATTGTTAACAGTTATATAGCTGGAAGAAGTACCATTATGTTGTACACATTGCCTTTGATCTGAGAGATAATTAGAGAACCAACCAATATTGTGGTCTGAGAAACCAATTTCTGAGCACTTATGACACAAGATGTCATATGCTGCATGAAGATTCTGCAGAAACAGAAGTGTTGCTGCTGCATGAAGCTCTTCAACGAGCCGTCTACAGCAGGGGAGAAAATAATTGTTCAGAACATTTCCACAGAACTCCATTTCTAAATAGTAACCTTTCCTTTTAAAACCATACATTGTTGTCAAACATCTTGCCCTGTTTAAAGTTTCACTGCCCTCTGTGTCTCCTTCCAGGTACAGATACGAAATATTGACTCTTCTGTGGGCCTGAAACCGCAGCCACCCTATTAAACAACATCCCTCACAGCTGCTGTGCCATCAATGTGCTGGCACAGCAAAGTGGGAAGAAGAGAGAGTGGAAAAAAAATAGGAGGGGAAAGAGAAAGTGACACACTCTAGAAAAACTAATCTAAGGAGAAAAAGTAATGGTAAACAAAGAAAATATGCTTTTTTTTTATTAAATCAGATCTAAAAAATGCAACTACAAGAACTGAAATTTGTTAGTACCATTAAAAACAAGGTGTAAGATGTCTTATCTATGCTTAAAAAAATAAAAAATAAAAACTCACCAGCACTTTAAATGGCAATGTGAAGAGCTCTGGCACAGTGGGAGTGACAAGACAGCTGATTGTGCAGTAAGTGGTAATTATACACCCCAGTCTGCGGCCTGCTGCTGAGTGACAAATAGTCTTCTTGGTTTACATTTGCCTATTTTACTGTCTCTCAAACATGGGACAGAATCAGCTGTGAAGCTGTGGCTGTAAGGCCACAGTGGGAAAAACAAAGTGAAAACATGCCTGGTTTGTCATGAAGATGTTCTCAGTGGTGTAAATCATTGCTGTGCCGACAAAGGCTCTCAGCCAAACCAATTATATGAGCCCCAGATTTGTTTCTTATAGAAAATTAAAGGGAAAAGGGTGCAGTTTCTGTTTCAAGCCAAGTCATGGGAACACAATATAACAACAAAAGCAGCTTAGCACACAATTACATGAATATGAAAAGGTTGGATAAAAAACGATGCACAACAGACGCATTGTCCCTGCTGATGTGGGAAAGCACAGCTGGAGCACTTCTAAATGTTTGCATCAAAATGTTTGTGTTTGTTCGCCTTTTTCTCTCAAACAGCCACACATTGTATCACATTTTTCAATACTCCATTCTGAGCGTGCATGAGGCAGACTGCAACTTTAAAATCTGCTATGTGAGATATATTAAACCTGATTCACCAAGTCTCATGGAATATAAGGAACTTTCCAGCATTATCTCTTCACTTGAGTCCTAGGATACAGATTATATTCTTTTTATGCACCTGAACAAAAAAATCTTTCGTAGATAAAGGAATTTTGTCATGTAGGCAATATTGCAATAAAGAATATCCAAGAGTACACAAAAATTTGGAACCGTATTATTGTGAAATTTGAAATGTCATCCTAGAAAGTAAAAGAGTTGTGGAACAAACATTTCAGGAAAAAAAAAGGAATACTGACAAATAGATTCAAAATATTTTGTAAAACTTGAATAAAAGGACCAATTGTCATCATATATAAATGTGTATACATACTGTATATATATATATATATAT
>NC_056504.1:13215016-13228002 GCF_014905685.2 Nematolebias whitei
CTGTACAACTATGATCTTTTACCCACATGAATGTGGGTGAGCATTTTACACAGACATTTCTAAAATATCTGGAAGAATTTCTACTTGATAGAAAAGTTTAAAGATGGAAAGAAGGTTAGAGGGAGTAGGATGGTGTGTGAGAGGAGAAATGTTCACCAGAATCGACACTCTCCGGCTTTCTTCAGCTTTTCCTTACAGTACACTTAGGTGATGAAATCGGCTCCTTTACCTGGAGATGTCTCAGGTGAGATTCCGTTTAACGCACCCTTTCAGCGTCTCAGTAGGTTGGCTGTTACTCGTCCGAAGTAATGGCTAGTGAAAGTGTTATAATCCCATGGAACTCGGAAGAGCTTGTTGTCATGTCAGGATCATCCCGTCTCCATCAGAACATGAACAGAACTGGTTGGACTGTGTATCCAGCAGAACTCCAACAGCACTCCATCAGAACTCCATCAGCACTCCATCAGAGCTCCATCAGCACTCCATCAGAGCTGGAAAAAACTGAGTAGACCAGGAAGTACTGACATTTTAAAGACTCTTTCCCGGTTCACTTTTGGGATTTGTTCATTGGTCAGAAACGACCAGACGGGGTGTGTTTTGTGACGTAAGAGGTTAGAGACAGCGAGAATTGTTATGAAACAGATCAGAAATGTTCTCACAGACAGAGAGAGTTTTGTTTTGGCGCGTTTCAGAAACAGGTGCTAAAACTTCTCTATTTACGTCTGAGAGGATTCTAAAAAACATGACAGTTCGTTCAACAACTTGTTTTTCGTTTGACTCCAACCTTGGAAACGCACACTTGCTCACTCAAAGGCAGAAATCAGAAAATGCATACTTATTCTGTAACAGCTTTGACATGAGAATAAAAATCATTACTCAGTTAATAAAATTGATTAGTGAGCTGCAACATCTAAAATGGTTTGAACTAAGACACTTTGATTATCAATATTTGTAAAATAGTAATGATAATAAAAAGAGAGTGTTCTTTTCACTTGAATCTTCAAGAAAGAAAGTCTCAGGATGGGTGAACCTGTATTTCTGAGTTCAAATGAATGAAATGACAGTTCCTGTCCCACAAGGTCCTAAAGGTCAAGAGTTTTGACCTAAGACTCAGTTTTGACATAGGCCTAGTCCACTACAGTTGTCCAAGAGCTCAATGGCTTGTCTGAGTGGTGAGATCATGCCACAAATTGGGAATGAGTTCTGATCTATGGACATATTGTGACAATGTATCCTGACTCATGAGTATGGATCAAAATGCTGTCGGGCGTTATGGCTGGTGTCTCTGCTGCAAGATGCTTCTTCATTCTGACTGTCTTTTTGGTCTTAGCATCCACTAATATGACACTCTGTGACACCAAATGTTGTCTTACCACTTGACAGCTGACACCGTCTGGTCGGGTTTTCAGTGAAAATGTCAGCAGGATCTTTCCACCTGTTTCCATTCGATATCCTGCAACACTTTTATAAATACAGACTGTTTCCAACCTACTACAGTCAGTAATATTTTTACTGCTGCCATCTTACCACCCAGATTCTGTGATTAAACCCCATGTCATAGTCACCCTAAGCCAAAAATAAGTATTTTTTATATCTGCAGATACATCAGTAAAAAATGTTTTTTTTTCTGTTTATTCACAAAGTAAAATCAAATATCTCTTATTTTAACAGTTAAATTGAGGATGTACAAACTTCACACATGATTAAACCATAAATGTAAGTGTACAGTAAATTTGATATTCACATAAAGTCTTGTATTTTCTGTAACATTAGAGATGAAAATAAGTAACAACATAAAATTGACATAAAGCAGAAGTAGTTATGGGTTTCACTGTACTAGGTGCCCCCATCTCCCCCATCCATGGCTGCACACTGCCTGATCTAACAGGAAAAAAAACATTTGCCTTAAACATCGCAAGACTGTCAAATACACAACACAATTCTGTTTTTGACAACTTTTCAGGCCATTTTTTAATTTCACTTTGTTGACACTTTTTGTTACTATGATGATAGCAGCTTAAGAAACCCACATCTTTGACAAGCTGGAAAGAAAATAAGTAATTCCCATCACAAAGTGTTGCAGAAAAGATGTGCAGGAAATGCAGACCTAAATAAACCAGAATCCTAATATTTAGCTGAAATTTCAGTTTGATATTCAGATAAATCATTTAAGAGCTTGGTGACTGATGAGAAAGAGGAAGTATGTTGTGTCAACTTTTATTTGTTTGCTGTTTGTCCATTTTTAGAATGCAATTTAGAAAATAACTGTGGGAAAACCACAATAAACATCCAACAGATGTGCTGATCGAATGTTAACTGTTTCATGAGTAAGAGCTGATTAAAGAAATCATTCTGGAATGGTGTTAGAAGTTGGGCTGGCTTCATGTAGTGTGAATCATAACAGGTTTGATAATGAGACTATAATCATATATGCATGTTATTTATGCAGCTCAATATGAAGAAGAAAACACTGCTGTCATGGTTACCATATTTTCGGGAGACAGCAATGTGTGTATTGCTTTTGAACATAAACAAACAAAATGTATACAGTTATATTTAATGCCTGCCACCAAAAAATACAAGCTATAATTGTCTCAGTGTGTTTGTTTGTCTAAATATCCCATAAATGAAAGCACTCATATTCTTGCATATCAAACTTGTTGCTCAATCTGTTAGCACTCAGAATGTATGTTAGGCACTGACTCTCGGCTGCTCTCATGTTAGCTCAATAACTGTAAAAATTTAAAAGTTATAGCCATTCATGTGTTGGCTACTTAAAATTGCTAGAAAATTGCAAAACATAAAAACAAAAGCAAAAAAAAGCTAATTTTCCATTGCTGTTGCACTGAAATCTGAGTGTATTTATATTTGAGTAGCTCTTTCTTGAAAATTGCTGCATGTTCTTATGGTACAACTTTCAGAACTGTCTTTTATCCTGTTCACATTATTTCATTGCCCACCTCACCTTGGCAGTCTGAAGGTGAGGCACTGACTGACTTTTTAAATATCAGTAGAAATTTAAGTTTTGTGTTATTTGACAATATGCTCATGTAAAAATTTACAGCATGTAGAGCTAGGATATAAGAATTCATGCATTCATTCAAACCTTTATTTATACAGTTAAATCACTTTGAGCCTATTTTACAAGTGAGACTTGTTAAGACAGACAAAAAAAGTTGTGAAAGTAACAACATGCAGGATTTTGGAAGCAAAAAAAAAAATCCTAACATGCTCTCTCAATGGCCAATGGGAGATAGCATGAAATTGAAAAAACACCCCGCCCAAAAAAAAAAATGGTGACTAGACATTCCACAGGGGAGAGGGAGACAACAAGGGTGGTGAGTGTTTCCAAGGACGCTCCCGGAGGCACTGTCAAAGTTCTGATGAGAATTGAATAATCAGCCAGTTCCCTCTGGTGAGATACATAAACATTCTCGGGGGGTGCCGAAGTTGGCCAAGGACAGAGCCAGTGAGAATCCAAGAATCCTGAAATGATGACAATGTTTATTCAGCTGGTTCTCCCTGATTGGTCTGCAGACTTCCTCAGTGGGAGGGTAGGGGGCAGAGCATCAGATTACAGGGCCTCCAGGTGAATTAAATAAAGGTGGACTGCCAAGGCCAGCCGAGGGAGCCAAATTCAGATAAACAACATTTGTTTTGGAGACAGGCAAAACTTTACTGATTTATGAGTTTTTGCTGGTTTCACGTAGATTCAAAAATGTCCAAATTAAGTGGACACACCACTGATCTGTGCCTGAGAATGTTCCCAGAGATCTGATTTGTCCTGCTAGCGAGTCCTAGGGGCCGCAAATGGCCTGCGATTATCACAAATCACATCCAGTTGGTGTTGCAATTGCATCCAATGGGTGCTCGAGGCATGGAACAAACCTTCTCATAAGGCAGCAGCCTGACCAGGGCCAAAATAGCTGCAGCCATCTTCTTTGTATGTTGATAAACCAGGAACCAGCCGATTCCAAAAAGTAGGAAATCTGTTTATCATAAATCCAATTATATATGCATCCTTGACATCCTCAATCAACAGCAGAGATAGACACTTTGCATTCCACTTCCCCCAGGGACATATCCAGCTACATGCGTGTCGTCAGGGCAGTTCTGCTCACCTGAAGCTTGTCTCATCGTTGAGAAAATTTTGTCAATTGCATTGAGAGACCAACTGACCAGATCCATAGCAAAATTACGGTTCAGAAGATATGTAGAGAGAGGCTCAGAAGCAGGTTCACAGACCAGAGCAGCAAAACAAGGCGAAGGAGTGGTGAGGAAAGGAAGAGGCATTCGCCCTTGTCAAGAGCAAGTGGTTAAGTTGAATGTTGTGTCTGTCTGGTTTTTCTATTTAGGCTGTAATTAAGAGATAATAAAGTGAATGGACAGTGCTTTTTAACTGATGGTTTAAGTTGAAACTGAACTCATCATCTACTCTGAAGCAGTAGGTGATGTGTTCAGTCTCTGTTATTGTGGTGATCTAACCAGACTATGAAATGCTCCTATGTGACACTGAAAACTCAGATTTCAGCTCATCATATCAGCTAAACTGTTTGTAGCCCAGCCCTCTGAAATCCACAGATCTGACATCAGAACTTCATGAACTTATTTTTGATTGAAGGATAACATATATTCATACGTTACTTTTATCCATCCATCCATCCATCCATCCATTATCTTTACTGGTTTCTTCAGTATTTTAATAATTCTTAGTTATCATCGGCCAGGTTAGACCCTGACATTCAGGATTTTGGATGTTTTTTGTCATAAGAGAGCTATTGCACATGTGGCAAATTACATGCCTATTTTAGCACTTAACAATAAATGGAAACGTTGGTTACGTACTGTAACCCCAGATTCTATGAGTATAAGCGTAGCCCTTTAAGGCCTTCGCTTTAGTGGGTTTATCCCGTTATGCAGAGCATAAGCACTGAAAAAATTAGTCCACGCCCACCTGCTGTGTGGGCCCCACCCGGTCCGTATAAATAACGTTAAGAGCGGGAAATCGGCTCCCAAAATAGCTTTTTCTTCAGCCATTTAGGAGCCAGTGAGGCCCGACGCTTAAAGGGCTACGCTTATACTCATAGAATCTGGGGTTACAGTACGTAACCAACGTTCTATGTCGTATAAGCTTCGCCCTTTAAGGCCTTCGCTTTAGTGGGTAAAGGGCGAAGCCGATGTGGTCCTCGCCTCACTGGGTCCATTCGAACACAGTAAGAAGCGGAAGCTTGCCCAAAAAACGTCTTGTCACTCAGCTCCCCGTGTGCATAAACTACGCATCGCGTAATTATGTGCCATGCACAGACGCATGTTGAGTAACTATGCGTTCTGACAAAGCATGAATGCCCCGGAAAAACTTTCAACGGGAAGAAGAAGTTGAAAAGGGGGGGGGGGGGGGCATGAACCAACTGGTTCATGGTTGAACAGTATAAACAGATTAATGTCCATGAATTGATTATTGATCAAATGAACTGATTGGTAACAATAGTCATGAACTGATTAGTGACAATAAAACCAAAATCACAGACACGACTTGTGACTGATAACAACATCTCACACTGTAATGCATGCAGACAGAAGTGAGCTTAAACAGAGTTCCATGAGAACAACAATATTCATTCTGTTAGAGCACTAAGGACAGAATGTGTCATGGAACGAGCCGTCACATCACGTAGGTAAAAGCGAATAAATGAGCAGGGTGTTGACCATGCAGCCGCATTTCAAACGTCCTGCATTGACATACCATAATGCAGAGCAGTCGAAGATGCGATACCCCTGGTGGAGTGTGCTTTGAGGTTGACAGGAGGCCCTAAATCTGATGCTCTGTAGGCTTCAGAAAAGGCCTCACACAGCCAGTGTGACAAGCGCTGGATGGATAACGGGCGACCTGCAGATGCATCTCTATAATGCACAAACAATTGTTGAGTTTGAAACGCATTGCAGCTGTGCGCGCTATGTAACACGTCAACGCCCGCACCGGACAGAGAAGATGAAGAGATGCTTCTTCTTCTGATCTGTGAGGGGGGGGGGACCCCTCCAACGATATCGCTCTTGATTTAAAAGAGCTTGTGATGATTTTAGGCATAAAAGCTGGATTGGTCTTAAATCAGCTTAACTACCGTCAGCCTGGATTCTGAGATATGACGGAGCGACAAAGAAGGCAGATAAAAACACTCACTCTCTTAGCGGGTGTTAAAACCAGCAGCAGTGCTGTTTAAAGAGACAAGAATTTAAGTGGAACCTGATCCAAAGGCTCAAATGAAGCTTTGATCATGACCTGCAGGACCAGTATTAAATCCCACTGGAAACAATTGGGTGTGGGACAGACCTGCGTCTCTGTACACCTTTAGAAAACGTTTCATCAGAGGATGATAAAACCTGTTCTGTCTCAGAAACCTTCATGTCAGGAAGAGATGGCTGCAGCGTATGTTTTAAACGTGCTGGATGCAGATATCTATCCATCAGCTGCTGCAGAAAGAACAGCATGCCACCTAAAGAACATGAGGAGGCCTCTACATCCTTCTCTGTACGTCAGCACTGAAAAGCTGTCCACTTTGATGTGTACATCGCTGTGGTAGATGCAACACGTGAAGCCTGAATTGTGCGCATTACATCCTGTGGGCAACCCGTCCTCTGTAAGAGGATTTGTTCAACGGCCAGACCACAGGTGCTGGCCTATTTCTGGGTAACTCCTGATCGCTCCTCCTGCTTGAAGGAGAGCATCCTCCCTCCATGGCAGTTCCCACGGGCACTCCGACAGCAGACGTTTCAGGACTGGAACTATGGTGCACCCACGCGCACGGGGCCACCAGGAGAACTATCAATCCCTCCTCCTGAGCTCGGTTCAAGAACCGTAAGATAGGAGGGGGTGGAGAGAAACGCATACAGAAGCGTTTTGGGCCATGGACTGTGAACAAACGCATCCACCCCCAGAGGTGGTTCGTCTCATGGGCTCAGAGAAGCGCGTAATTGACACTGAGCGTTTCCCGTGTCACAACAGGCCCACAGCCGCTATATCAATCTGAGACAAATTGCTCCATCAGAGGATGATAGAAGTTGTTCTGTCTACGACAACTTTGAGACAGGAAGAAAACACGGTGGCAGCATACAATAGTCGTGCTGGACACCAGATTTTTGTCCCTTGCCTGCTGCAGAAGGACAGCATGTCGTCCAATGGACATGAGGTGGCCTCTACGCCTTTCTATACAGCAGCGTTGATCAAACAGACCACTTGGTGTGAACAGCGCTGTGGTGGGTGCAGCACGTGACTCCTGAGTCGTACGCACTACATCTTGAGAGATCCATCCTCCCAAAAGAACCGCACAACGTCCAAAAAACATAGGTGCTGGCCTATTCTGATTAATTCCTGATCGTTTCTCACCGCCTGGGGGGAAGCGTCCTCCCTCCAACGGCAGGTTCACGAGTGCCCTGATAACAAAAGTCGTAAGGCCTGGGAACCATGATGCGTTCATGCACTTGGAACAGAGGGGCTGCCAGTCCTTCCTCCTGAACTTGGTTCGGAAAACCCGTGATACCGGGGGAAGAGAGAAGGTGAAAGGCATTACGACCACAGGCTGTGAGTAGGCATGTCCACCCAGCGGTGGATCGTCCTATGGTTCTGCGATAATATAATTGACATTGAGCGTTCTCTCGTGTTGCCACACATCAGCAGACGTTGGCAGGATTCTACCGTGTCTGAGCCTTAGCTCTGGGTGGGATACATGCGATGTACCCACTCCAAATGGAGAGCGGATTGGATGTGCCCACACAGTATCTGTCTCACAATGTGGCACATGGGTTGAAAAAAAATGCATACATTTCCTGTTAGTATGTATGCGACAGACGCTTGTTGTCTGAGAATCAAAACCCCTGATGATTCTGCAGCTCAAGGTCAGTGTTGAGTCACATTCAAGGATCCCGTGCGACACTCCAAAAAACATTTAAAACAGCTGCTGTGTGGAGCACAGCGCCCCCACAGCTTGTTAAATGTGTGTGACGTAGGTCTGCTGACAGAAAACAGCTGATATCACTCAACCATTCACGTGAATTGCACTGCTGCCACCTGTCTGAACAAGCTGCTCAGCAGCCACAGGTGTCCAGATAATGCATAATTAAAATGGAGTGTTGTTCTCACAGCTCAGAAAATTAACAATCTCAAATAAATCTCATCTTTCCAGTTCGTTTGGATCAGGAAGTGATAAGAGAGAACTGGTGTTTCCTCTCCATCTGAGGCTCTAGAAATTACATTTAAAACAGAATTTCCAGAGCTTCTGCTAGAGGGGACGAGATCTGTTCATAAATGACAGAAAAAACGTCACAGGGTTCCCCCACACCGGGGTTTTAGCTGAAACTGCAGCGTGAGTCCCGGATGAAAACGGTTCGCCCATCCCTCTGGGAAACGCGCGTTCATTGCCACCCGTTTATAAGTTATAAAACGAGCACGCATTATGCTGTGAAACTCGCATACATGCTGATGTGAACTGGAGCGCGCTGAGTGAGAGCGCAAGACGTTGTGTATTGCTGCAGGAAAAAACAGCTTTGTTTATGCTGTGTGCAGCTGCACCGTGTAACACTCGGGAGCAGGTTCACATATGAGCTGACACGCCCTGAAGGGTTGTGTGTGTGCGTCCTCATGCGACGCTTACACCAGGATTGCTGCGGGGCGCGCGTTGGCACTGGGTTACCACTGGCTCGGTCTGCAGAACACGTTCATTGTTTGCTGCGAATCACGTGAGCTTAGAATGATTCCACGAGCTGCAATATTAATTCAGACAAAAAACCCCTTCTTTGAGGATGTATGAGCTAAGCCGCTGTGAGGCTTGTGGAGCTGCTGACGCCGCGGGAGCGCGCATTGGCACTGGAGCGGTCAGGAAGCCGTGCGTGGCATCGGTGAAGCGAGACTACCACTGACTCGGTCTGCATAAAACACGTTCATTCTTGGCTGCAAGTCATGTGAACTTCAGAATGATTCCATGAGCTGCAGTATTACTTCAGAAAACCTTCTTCGAGGATAAAAGGGGGCAGAGCCGCTGTGAAACTGCTAACGCCGCGGGAGCGCGCGTTTGACATCACTGCAATGACAAAACTTGTGTCGTTTCTGCCGATAAGCGAAATACGTTGCTGAGCTCGTACCGTGATCTCACGTGAACGTTGACGTGAACGGCGGTTGTTGAGAGCTGCGTGCGCGCCTTCCTGCCGCGGGGGCGCGCATCGGCATCGCTGACAGTGAATGAAAAACAACCTTAAAAGGCTCATTCGTGATGAGTGTGGGTGATGGGGCCGCTTGTCAGATAACCATGCTGACAGTCTGGCTAAAGGACACTTCATCATAAAATGATGTTATTCGCAGTGTCATCAACACACCTCCAGCCAAAAACGACACCTGTTTACCTTCGTTGAGCTCTGTTTGTTGTCCTGGAGGGCCCCCTGTTGGCGAAGTCCGGGAAAAAAAATGAACTTCCGGATGCCGGGGACGTCTGACGGGAGGGGCTGGCGTAGCAGAGCTGGGGGGGCGTAGAGCAGCCGTGGAGCAGCTTGAAATGATCTCTCGCTGATGAAAGGAGGATCACCAGCAAAACTCCTGCGTCTCTCCTGAGAGGAAGGTGGAGTGGCGAGCCAGGAAAGAACCTCTGGACCTCGTTCTCCGGCTGCGCTGTGGGACGGCAGACCGCGAAGAGGCGCACCGGTTGGTGATGACGTCAGCTGCCCTGTAGGCTGAGCGTACTGCAGGGGCCGGCAGCGTCGTTAGCAAGCAGCTGCTACGAGAGAGGGCCACCGTCTCTTCTCGCCTCTGAACGTGTACGCCAACAGCGTAACGTGTTGTTCGCTGCGGCCGTGGAACACATGCTGATGAGCTCAGTTGGAGAGCAATGTCACCGTCTCGGTTATGCTAACGGGAGGCACGGGACGCTGGTCCACCTCGAACATCTTACTCCCATGGAGCCTCCATCAGGCTCGGCTCCAGAGGGCACGGAGGGACTTTCCGCTCAGTGAACCCTGCTCTGGAGATGGGTGCGGACTGTGGAGACCGGCTCCCCCAATCTACCAGGAAAAAACCCGTCTGTGGCCTCGCCGTAGGACGTCCTGTTGGGAACACGAGGCCATATGGATCAAGACGGTGAGCCGGAATGGAGTCAGTAAACAACCTTCCCGCCGGATCATCCGAACTGGCGGGAAAAGGCGTAGGACGTAAAAAGGGGTCCTTTCATGTCAGCCTCCTCCTGGGTTACGCCGGGCAAACCCTGGGGGGCGCCGTCGGCCGGGAGCGGTGTGATCGCCGATGCGAAAAAAACGAGGTGGGATGGGGTGAGCATTCACTCAGCCCCCCTCCACCGACACTACGCTCCCCAGGAGGGAATGAGCAGCGGGGCTGCAGCTGAGCACGCCTTGCCCCGGAGGAACCATCCGGTTCGCCCCGAGGGTCGGCGATAAGAGGAAAAAATACAAGATGGCGTTGTCCAGCGTGTAGTGACCTGTCACTGGGAAATGTTCCCCGGCGCTTACCTTGGAATAAGACTGCTGTCATCTTCTCCTCGGGGAGGAGAACTCACCGGACGACCGGAGGTCGACTGCCGGGCCAAGCATCCTTCACAAAGGTTGGTCATTTACACAATTTATCCTCTTTGTTCTTCTGACAGTGCTATTTTTAGCTCGCTGAAGAAAAAATGGGAGCCGATTTCCCGCTCTTAACGTTATTTATACGGACCGGGTGGGGCCCACACAGCAGGTGGGCGTGGACTAATTTTTTCAGTGCTTATGCTCTGCATAACGGGATAAACCCACTAAAGCGAAGGCCTTAAAGGGCGAAGCTTATACGACATAGAACTAAATAAAGATAGGATTAATACATCCGCAAGAAATCAGACTAGTTTGAAAGAAAGCAACAGATTTGGAATTTAAGCTGCAAGCCTTGTTTTTTCAAGAAAGGAAATTGAGAACCCCTCAGAAGCTTTTGTAAACTCCCATGTGAATGCTGTTCTCCAACTCACAAATGGTCACAGACTGTAAAATATTACATTAAGGGTGAGTAGCTGTGATGGCCATTTTGTATCTGATTGGTTTCTGAAGGTAATTTGTGGATGTACAGTAAATGAGTACTTTCTGAAAGTTTTGCCAAAATCTTTTCAGGGGTTCATGATTTTTTTCATTCAACCTTTGTTTATGCAGGTTAGGCTCATTGAGCCTCGAGGACTCATTCACCTGTTTTAAACAAAGAACACAGATGAGGTACAGACAACAATAGACAATCATGTAAAAAGCATATAAAATGAAAAGTAAATAGAAGAAATTATATAAAAATGAAACAGAAACAGCTATATTATAAAGTGATGTAAAATACTAAAAACATACACAACATACAAACATAAAGAATCATTTATTCTTTAAAAAAAGACATATAAGCACATGTACAGAGGAACAAGAGTTTACATGACCATTCAACTTTCATACCGATGGATGATGAGTATCTTCATTTTGTTCTAACTTCCTTATACCTTCCATCCACTTCCTTCAGACTATCCCATATTTAAAAGAGAGTTGTGATATGCAGCGTTTGTTTCAGCATCACAAAGTGAAAATTGGAGTCAAGGCTGGACCTGGTGATGGTGCTGATAATGATTCATGAGTGTTTCTAATATAGATTTTTGTCTCGTTAAAGGGCAAGTTGTTGAGTCTGTACAGATTTAATGAACAAAGCAGTGATTTCAGTCACAGACTTGTTGTCCTTGTTATGAGCTAAGTGCTTGAAATAAGCTTCTTTTTTTTTTTCAACACAAACATTCTGACTTGTCAGAGCAGGAGAGAAGCTCCTGTGGGACCAATAACACTAATGGTGGCTAAAGTGCAAACTATTCCAGTAACCCAGCCTGCAAATGAAAGCAGCTCACCCAATGGCAACACAACAGCAATTAACGTTATTAATCACACCTGCAATTTTTTTCAGCAACATATCAAAATGCCCGAGATGAAAAATGCCTTTATGCTCCATTTAAACAAAACATCTGCTGCTGTCAGTATGCAAATAGCTCGTCTCTGTGCATGAGGTGAATCCATTTAAAAATATTGGAATCAGAGCAAAAGATTTAAGATATTGCTTTGTTCTTAGACCCTGGAGTGTTCGTCCAGAACAAAATGAGTATGTAAGGTACTTAAGTATTAGTCCTTTGTTAAGTGTATTTTAGTCACATGCATTCACTAAGGGTCTGCTTGCATGAAACTGAAGATTCCTCCATATTTATCCTTTTATGACAAGACCTCCAAATCTGAGGCCATGGTCCTCAGTAGGAAAAGGGTGGATTGTGCTCTTCAGGTCGAGGGTGAGGTTCTGCCTCCAGTGGAGAAGTTCAAGTATCTCAGGGTTTTGTTCATGAGTGAGGGAAGAATGGAGCGTGAGACTGAGAAATGGATTGGTACAGCATGTACAACATTGCAGACTTTGTGCCAGTCTGTTGTGGTGAAGAGGGAGCTGAGCTGTAAGGTGAAGCTATCTGTTTACCGGTCGGTTTACGTTCCTACTCTCACCTATGGTCATGAACTCTGGGTGGTGACCGAAAGTATAAGATTGTGGATACTGACGGTCGAAATGAATTTCCTCCACAGGGTAGCTGGACTCTCCCTTAGAGAGAGGGTGAGGAGTTCAGTTACCCGGGAGAGACAGAGTAGAACCGCTGCTCCTCTACATCAAAAGGAGTCGGTTGAGGTGGTTTGGGCATCTGGTAAGGATGCTCCCTGGGTGCCTCCCTAGGGAGGTGCTTTGGGCATGTCATGGAGACCACGGGGAAGACCCAGGACATGCTGGAGAGATTATGTCTCTCGATTGGCCTGGGAACACCTTGGGGTCCTCCTAGAGGAGCTGGAAGAGGTGGCTGTGGAAAGTGATGTCTGGGCCTCCCTGCTCAAGCTGCTGCCTCGGTGACTTGATTTCAGAACAAGCAGGAAGATGATGGATGGATGGATGGATGGATGGATGGATGGATGGATGGATGGAT
>NC_056504.1:13228012-13261803 GCF_014905685.2 Nematolebias whitei
ATGGATGGATGGATGGATGGATGGATGGATGGATGGATGGATGGATGACATTACCTGGCCATGAGCTGGCACATTATTATGGACACACTGAAAAGCAGGTAGTGTTCCCCTGCTTAGAAGTGTTGTTTGACCCACTGTCAGGTGTTTATTGAAACATCACTTCATTAGCTGTGGACAACACTGACCACACATTAGGCCTCACCATCTGCTCCTTGAGCCTGGCCAAGATTAAGGATTCTTTTGGCGAGAGCAAGTAGGCAGCAGTAGGATGTGTGTAAGCAACAATGGATGAAAAAAGGTTGAGATGTAATGGAGTGAAAATGGTAATATTTCATATTCTCTTTAATGGACTGAAAACGGTACAATAATAAAGGCAGTAAATGCATCACTGTTGGAAGCACTCTCCAGAAGAGAAGTTAGAAAAAAAACTTCTTGTACAAAAGAGACATATACATACAAATAACTGGAAGTGTAAAAGTCTGCATTATGTAAAATATTAAATGGGGATGTGTCTTTCAGTGGTTATACAAGTAAATATCAGTGAAGACTAGCAGTTGCTGGGCCAACTGTCACTTGTGTATACAAAGTATTTTCATACTCATTGTTTTAAAACTTATTGGTCCGCCAAATTACAAGTCTTCTAAAAGGACATTGTTTCATCTGTTAAGGTGGTTAGGTTGCTGATTGCATTAGAATGTTACAACATTTATGTACCTGATCAGACTCATTGCGTGTCCATGTTACAGAATAAACAAAGCCAACAGGTTTTCATTCAAGCTGGAAGTCAGTAATTACTGCAGTGCTTCTCTGTACATCAGGCACTGACCCCGACATCAGGGTCACCTCAGGGATGTGGGTATTGACTAATTTGCCTAATTACCCAGGCACACGATGATGAGCTCTTCCATTAGTGGGGTCACCCTCCTTTCCATCAAGTCCAAAAGCACAAATGCAATTAGACATAACTCTGTAATCAGTCTCTGGATGTCTTCACTCAAACATTCCTTCTTTTGAAGTAAAAACTTGTTATGGATGGGTAGGTTGAGTTAAATGTACCCATGATAGAAAACGTGTTCTGGAATTAAAATACTGTAATGGTGAGAACACCTTTAAGGTTTTATAATTTTATGTCAAAAAATGCTTGGTTCTAATGAAAAGTTATGGACAAATTATAGTTTTCCCATTTTAGATAGCTTTTTGAACAGATTTAGTTTGGAGAAATTGTTAAATTTTGACTGGAATGATGAGGTAACAGCTAAGCTGAGCAAGGCTCAAAATGCAGAAAATTAACGAACACGTTTCATATCAACAACATGCGACATATCACACTGTCATTTTTTTTTAAAGGAATGCAAAATGAAAGTGGGAATCTCAATACAGTCATCACTATCACCTAACCACTGTGGTTCAGTGGTTAGAGCAGTCGTCCTTGAACTACAGAGCCAGTTTTGATTCCATTAGTATGCAGTCACATATCAAAGTGTCCCTGGGCAAGACACTGAACCAGTATTGTTCTGATGTGTGCCCCATCTGTGTATGAATGTGATCTAATACTCTGGCTTGACTATTGGATGATTGATTCAGATAAGCTTTGTACAGATGTAGTAAAAGGTGTGTGGATAGGGAGACGAGGCCACAGATTATGTTGCAAGGACTTTGACTGGCCTAGTTGGCTATCAAGGTGCTATATAGTTTTATTTTATTTTTATCCTTTATTTAACCAGGCAAATCCAATTGTGATTGCAGATCTGTGATCTGAGCTGTGTTAGGGACGCTTGGTCAAAAATTATGGATGTTTTTTACTACTATGGCTGAGGATGTTAACTCTGCCCATGAACCATACATTTGGGTTAGTAAAAAGATGAATTGGGAGCTGGATAAGGCAGTTGCATGCAGCTGGCACTCCAAGGTTATCTCTGAGTCTTTAAGCTTGACTGAACTGAAAAACAACCTTCGCACACTGCATGTGGCAGATTCTCATGACTGGGCTTCATGCATGCACTTCTTGTATATCTGTGCAACCTGTCCTGAAAATTGTTGCTTGCAAGTAAAACCGGTTAAAAATCTTCTCCTGTTGTCGAGTATGGCTCCTTTCAGTAAGTAAGATAAATAGAGGATTTTTTATCTAACAGCCTGGGTCTGAGGCAGCCTAACATGCATGCTATATGCATGCATTTTTGCACTTTGAAAAGAAAATAGAGTACCCAGAAAAACACACAAACACAAGAAGAACATGCAAATTCCACACGGAAAGACCCAATGCCCAACATGGAACTTGAACCCAGGACCTTCTTGCTGTGAGTCAACAGGCTAATCACTAAGCCATCATACTGTCATCAGTACAGTCCATTTACCATTTACCTTTAATTTGTAAACCGATCGATGCCCGAATGTAAATACCAGACGGGCCGAGGGGGGGTCCTCCCGCTGGACATTTTTTATAAAGTAGATGTGATTTCCTGCATTTTTGTGTATTTTAATGGGTTATTAAACATCTATATTTATCTACACTTGTAAACATTCCACTTCTGTCTTGCTTGGCAGAACCATTAAGTAAGTTGGGCTCCGGAGCGAGCCTGACTCTCTCCCTACCAGTTGTTGTCCGACTCCACATGTGAAACATCCAGGCGCCTGCCTGTGGCTGTGAGCTCCTGCCTGCTTACGACATGACTGTCTGCTCAACACTTCCCTCTTTTGGGGGTAGAGATTTTTTTAAGGGTAGACACAGAAATGCTTCATTTGAAGAGGCAGATCGTATGCTGTTGTGTTTAAAATTAGTGCTCATGTAATTATTTTCAGTTTACATATCCAATATAGGTTTTATTCATTCAAGGCAGTCATATTTGGCTATAACTTTATTACTAGTAAGCCTGAGAGTTACCAGATCCAAGCCAGATCCTGGCAAACAGTGACTGGAAGCACCACGTCAAAATAAGAGTGTTCCTGGATTTTGTTCCGACAGGATCCGGCTTAAATTAAGCCCTGCATTTACATTGAACCCAAGCTGCTCCCAGGTTCTTTTCTGGAAAAAATAGGTTTTCTTTTGGCCATCCTTTCAAATAAGCCATACTTGTTGAGTTGATTTTTAAATTGTCCTGTCATGAACTTTCCCATTTATCAGGATAACTGAGCCTTGTAGAGTTTGAAATAAAACACTATTTTGCTTTAAATTTTTTAACATATCATACCATACCATACCATACCATACCATACCATACCATACCATACCATACCATACCATACCACTTTATTTATAAAGCACTTAAAACAGCAACAAGGCCAACCAAAGTGCTGTACAGACAAAACAACAGGTAACACACAAAGCAAAATACAAAATGAGGTAAATCAGAATATAGACAAAAAACGATGCAGATAATGACAACAAACCAGTGTGGAGCATACAGGTTCAAAACACAGATCATCTGGTGTTGAAAGCTATTGAATAGTAGTGAGTTTTAAAATGGGACTTGAAAACCGAGAGGGAGGGGGCCTGTCTGACAAGCGAAGGTAACTCGTTCCAGAGTCTTGGTCCTGCTACAGAGAAGGCCCTGTCACCTCTGCTCTTAAGACGAGTTCCTGGAACTGTGAGGAGCAACTGGTCAGCTGACCTCAGGGAGCATGGTGGGACACACGGTTGTAGCAAATCAGAGAGATGGGGGGGCGACACTGTTCAGTGATTTGTAGACATACATGAGTATTTTGAACTGGATTCGAAAGTGAACCGATAATCAGTGCAGTGAGGCCAAAACTGGTGTAATGTGCTCTCTTTTGCCTGTACTGGTTAAAAATCGTGCTGCTGCATTCTGGACCAGTTGTAGTCGTGCAATGGAGGTTTGACTGATACCAAACAGGAGCAAATTGCAGTAATCAAGCCTAGATGTAATGAATGCATGTATTAATGTCTCCAGGTTCTTTTTGGACAATATGGGCTTCAGTTTAGACAGCCGCCTCAGTTGGAAGAAGCATGATTTAACAATCATGTTTATATGATTGTTAAGTTTCAGGGAAGGGTCCATTATCACTCCCAGATTATTGACTCTTTGTTTTTCTGACAGGGTTAGAACGGAAAGGTCGATGCAGTGGTTTGTGATTGTGTCGCTGGGAGGGAACAACATGACTTCAGACCTCTTTTCTTTGAAATTTAAGAAATTTAAAGCCATCCAGTCCCTGATGTCAGCCAGGCAGTTGAGCAGCGGTTGAATAGAGCATGTACCATTGTGTCTTAGAGGGAAGTAAATTTGACAGTAATCGGCATAGAAGTGGAAGGGCATGTTGTGTTTCCGGAAAATAGCACCAAGCGGCAGCAGGTATAAAGAGAATAGGACGGGACCCAGGATGGACCCCTGCAGAACCCTCCATTTAAGCTCTGCCTCTGCGGAACTAAAATCCTTGATGGAGACACAAAAGGATCAGTCAGTGAGGTAAGATCTGAGAGGTAATACAGAGGTACGCTGATAATGGTCCAAATAAGCGACTTCAGTGCCAGAAAAACGAAGATTCAAAAGTTGTTGTCTGTCATACACCAGCAGAGAGTTGATGTCACAGATGTGAAATGCAAAAAACAAAAATAATCCGAACACCATCAGCAGAGGTGGATTGCAAGCCATGTACACGGGCGCCATCTTACCGGAAGTTTCAAGATTGCAAGGTCCTCTCCACCTTGAATGGCCAACTTATCGTGGTGGAAGAGTATGTGCGCCTGAATGATCCTAGGAGCTATGTGGTAGGGTCTCCCAAGGCACTTCAGTTGTTGAGGTGGCTGCCTTGAACTGTGGCCACAAGATTGTTGGTGCTGCTCGCGGTGACCATCCACAAACTCGGTGGTGGAAACCCTGGGTTAGGGAGGCAATCAAGCTGAAAAAGGAGTCCTATTAGGCCTTGTTGGCCAGTGGGACTCCGGAGGCAGCTGAGGAGTACCGAAGGGCTAAATGGTCTGCAGACATGGCTGTTGCTGAGGCTAAAGCTTGGATATGGGAGGAGTTCAGTGAGACCTTGGATAGAGACTCTCAGTCAGCTCCGAGGAGATTTTGGAAAACCATTATGGGGCTGAAGAGAGGAAAGCAGCACTTTACTAACATTGTGTTCAGTGAAGGTGGGGTGCTGTTGACCTCAACCACTGATGCCATCGAAAGGAGGAAGGACTACTTCTCTGAACTTCTCAATCCCACCAGCATGTCTCCAATGGAGGAAGTTGAGTCAGGGGACTTTGGGGTTCGTTTGTCCATAACTGTGGCTGAGGTTGCTGAGGTAGTTAAAAATTTCTGTGGCAGCAGGGCTCCAAGAGTAGATGAGATTCATCCTTATTTCTTTAAGGCTCTGGATGTTGTGGGGCTGTCTTGGTTGACACTGCTTTGCAACATTGCATGGACATTGGAGACAGTGCCACTGGATTGGCAGACTGGGATGGTTGTTCCCCTCTTCAAAAAGAGGAACCATAGGTTGTGCTCCAATTATAGGGGCATCACTCTCCTTAGCCTCCCTGGTAAGGTCTATTTAGGGGTAATGGAGAAGCGAGTCCAATCGTTGGTCGAACCTCAGATCAAGGAGGAACAATGCAGGTTCTGTTCTGGCCATAGAACATTGGATCATCTCTTTACATAAGGTCCTCGAGGGGTCATGGAAGTTTGCCCATCCAGTCTACATGTGTTTTGAGGACTTGGAGAAGGCATTCGACTGTGTTTGTCGGTGTACACTGTGGGGGATGCTCTGTGAGTATGGGATTGGAGACCCATTGTTACAGGCTGTTCAGTCCCTATACAAGTGATGAGAGAGTTTGGTTTGCCTTGCCCGTAATAATTTGGACCCCTTCAAAGTGGGAGTTGGACTTTGTCAGGCCTGTCCATTGTCACCAATTCTGTTCATTACTTTTATGAAAATATTTTTTTATTGCAGCCAGGGAGCAGAGGGATTCTTGTTTGGTGGCCTCAGGATTCCATCTCTGCTCTTTGCAGATAATGTGGTACTGTTGGCGGCATCATGCCGTGATCTTCAGCTCTCACTGGAGCAGTTCACAGCCGAGTGTGAAGCAGCTGGTATGAGAATCGGCGTCTCCAAATCTGAGACCATGGTCCTCAGTCGGAAAAGGGTGAATTGCTCTCTTGAGATCGAGGGTGAGGTTCTGCCTCAAGTGGAGGAGTTCAAGTATCTCAGGGTTTTGTTCATGACTGAGGGAAGAATGGAGCGTGGGATTGACAGATGGATTGGTGCAGCATTTGCAGTATTGCAGACTCTGCACTGGTCTGATGTGGTAAAGAGGGAGCTAAGCTGTAAGGCAAAGCTCCCTGTTTACTGGTTGGTCTACTTTCCTAGCCTCACCTATGGTCATGGGCTCTGGGTAGTAACCGAAAGAATGAGATCACGGATACAGGTGGCTGAAATGAGATTCCTCCACAGGGTAGCTGGACACTCCCTTAGAAATAGGGTGAGAAGTTCAGTTCTCTGCTCCTCCACATCAAGAGGAGCCAGCTGAGGTTGTTCAGGCACCTGATAAGGATGCTTCCTGGTCGCCTCCCTATGGAGGTGCTTTGGGCATGTCCAACTAGGAGGAGACTCCAGGGAAGACCCAGGGCATTCTGGAGAGGCTATGTCTCTCAGCTGGTCTGGGAATGCTTTGGAATCCTCTTAGAAGAGCTGAAAGAGGTGGCTGTGGAAAGGGATGTCTATTCCTCCCTGCTCAAGCTGCTGAACCCGTGACCCAACTTCAGCATAAGTGGAAGATAATGGATGTATGGATGGATGCAAGGTCATCAGATTGAACTAATGTGTGAATGGTTGTTTGTCTTGTTTGTCTCTATGATTCCCTGTGATAGACTGAGACCTGTCCAGGGTGTCCCCTGCCTCTTATACAGTGACTGTTAAATATTGGCACCAGTGTCCCCCGTAACTCAAAAAGAAGACGTGGTTAAAGATACTGTATGGGATGTTCTGATATAATAAAACATCAGGATTGATTGGCTATAATGTATATTCAGTTTTAACCATGGCTGTATCTGAAAAGTGATGTGAGAAAGTATTAAGAAAAAAGACCAAATGTAGCACTGCATTTATCTTGTTCATTTCATGTGAATGTTCCTGCTAACAGCACACCTTTGTGCAGACAGACCCATCAAGATACTTCATCCTGCATTTAATAGGCAGGATCACATATTCAAGACCATTATGCTTTAGGGTTGAGGAAGATCAAACATCAAATTAAGGCTGATTTAAGGTCATTCAACTGTCTTTGTTAGACATAAAGGAGCCAAGCAGGGTGTTTCTATATTGAGAAGTAGCAATTTCCTGTGACTTTTACAGTGATGCATTATAAAGCCCCCATTTTGAGTGACATCTCAGTTCTCATTATGAAAACCGCCATGGTAACAAAGAGCCCCGGGATAAATGTATATGTATCATAGGCGTAGCCAGGATTTTATGAGGGGCGGTTCGTTTGAAGAAAAAGTGGACCTGTAGGACTACTCTGATTGGTTCATTGGCGGTGGTAACTTCAAATGTGTAAACAAGCTAATTAGCTAGCTAGTTAAAACACTGCTGTGTGAGGTAAATCTGTGTTACCAAATAGGCGGTTGTGAGTGGAGAAAGAGCAACACACTGAGAGGGGAATAGCGTGTGTGTCCAGTCTTCTATTCAGAACTCATCCCAGACACGAACGAACACTTCGGTACTCCCGAGTCCCGCCCGAACATACACAAAAAAAAAAAAAAAAACACCGAAGAAGAATGAAAGACGTCATCCTCTTAAAGGCACAGTACCACTCCTTAACTCTAACAACATAAATGCAAACTAAGCCCGCAAATAATAACATTACTTCAATTGCAAAAATAACTCATCTTTTTACTTTGCTTTGTTAGACATTGTTTTTTATGAATGAAATTACTTCACCTCGCAGTTCTATATCTCGCGGGAGTTGTAGGTGGGACTTCATTGGCAAAGTGGGCGGTTCGTTCGAACCCCCCGAACCCCCCCTGGCTACGCGCATGTGTATACAGTAAGGGTATAGACCATGTGTCAGTGGATGCCTGTGTATATAAGGCTAGATGCTGGATAAGAATGAGGAAACTCATGCAGAGGTAATCTGCTGATGTCCTGAGCAAACTCATTTCAAGTGGAAACCAATTACAGCTGAGGCCGAGGGAAGCATCTAGTAACACTGAAAAAGACAAAAGAGGGAACATATCAGGGTGTAAATGTAAATCGGAAATGCAGTGTCTGTGTGCTTTGATAGAACTTGCAGTTTCCTTTTAGATAAACCTCGGCTTCTGCATAAACTCTCAGCTGGGAAAGATTGTGGCTTCAAAATGGAACTCATGGAAGTCTTAAACAATATCTTTATCTCAGACATACTGACTGTTGTACTGTGGAGCAGCACCATCAGCACTGTCTCTTTTCTTCTTCCTTTTTTTTTTTTTTTTTACTTTTTGGCAAGTGGGGTACAGCTTCACATGGCAATGTGAGATAACTAAACTATTCTTCTTCTTAACCTAACCATTACTAGTACATACCTAACTCTAAACCTAACCCATCCTCAATTCACACCTTAGTCCTAAACCTAACCCCTAACCCACAAACCGCACTTCTCCTAATGGTGAGAGGATCTCTGTGTGTTTTTGTGATTCTGGTGTCATCTATCCTGCCCTCAGTGTTTCTCCCTCATGGTCTCGAGTTACAAGTACCTGGTTGTGCACCTGAATGACAACCTCATCTGGAGCAACAACACCACCAGCCTGATCAAGAAAGCTCATCAGAGACTCTACTTCTTCAAGATGCTGAGACGAGCTGGTCTGGAAAGCACAGTCCTCACCTCCTTCTACAAGTGTGCAGTGGAGAGCATCCTGTGCTCTAGCATCAACTTGTGGCATGGAGGCTGCACAGCTGCAGAAAGAAAAACTTTGCAGAGAGTGGTGAAGGCTGCACAGAAGTCTGTTTGAGTCAGCCTCCCCACCATCACAGACAGGAAGAGTGCCACCTGCATCATGAAGGATTCTACTCACCCAGCACAGACACTTTATGTCCCACTCCCCTCAGGAAGGACGTTGAGGAGAATTAAATGTAGAACCGCTAGGCTGAGGAACAGCCTCTACCCTGAAGCAGTTAGGCTCATAAAACCCAAACCAGAATTACCACTGTGAAAAAAAATCTCACTGTAATACCACTTTGATGGGTGCAATGTGCTGTTGATTATCCATGCTGCTGATCATTTCATACTGCTCTACTCATTCATACTCATCTACTCACACAGACTCATGTTCGTGCTGCTTTTGTTTGGCATATTGTTTTGCACTTTTAGCGTTTAGCGTATTTCTTAGTTTACATCTTAGATCCTTATTTACTGTTTCTTTTTACACTTTATAATTTTGCTATTGTTGGATGTACGTAACTGGGACCATGTGTACACAAGTCCGTTCCACCTCATGTACCACATGTGATGAAATGACAACAAAACCTACTTGAACTTGTATAATCAGCTCCTGCCTCTGCCACCTGTTAACCTTACCCAAGTGTTTGTGGTTATCCCCTTGTTGGTATCTCTATATAGTTTGTGTTTCCTTATTGTTCCCCTGTCTGTGGATTTTCCGGTCTAGGTGTCATGTTCTGTTTCCTCCGTGTCTCCATATTTCCGCCATGTAACTTTTGCTGCCACATCAGACCTTTTTGTTTATTTTAATAAATAATCTTGATTTATCCTTCGAGTTCCTCGAGTCCTGTCTGCACTTTGGGTTCAATCACACCACCAGATCATGACATATGGGGCCTGTGCTTTGGGCCCCATTAGGAGTAGTTGGTCCTCAAAATGTAGTATGTGTTGGAAAAATGGGCCTTACAAGGTAACAAATCCCCCCCCCCCCCCCACACACACACACACACAAACTCAAGCAAGTAGATTATTGCCTGCCTTTTGGCAATGGGCAATAATAACAACGGCAACAAGATTTACCACATGCTGAAACTGTGACAGTCAGAGTAAAACAAAAAAGAACACATTTTAAGGGGAATTAGGGGTGAAAGATAAGGTGTTGCTGCCATCCATCACTCTATTTACCCCTAAAAATGTCATGCTTGTTTATGGAGTGGAAGATTGTGGATAATCTAAAATTTATCCATGCATGTGTTCCATAAGAAAAATAAAATAAACAAATAATGTAAATATTGCATGACTGAAAAATAAAACTTGAAATGTTTACTTACAATACATCAATACTGCATGTATTTCTTAGTCCATAAACATAACAAGGTAACATATTTTCCTGGAGGCTAGGATGTAAAATACAGGATTGTTGTAAGGTTTAAACACAATAGCCCTGGTGGAAAAATCTTCTTTGTTTCTCAGACTGTACTTTTTTATACAATTTGATCGCTGTCACTTATCTAGCCACTTGAGGAAGAGTTCCTTTTCCGTTTTACAAGTATGATGGTTAACTAATCTGATGTCTGCACTATATCTGAACATGTTTTTAAAAAAGTCCTTGCTATAGACATCAACTAGCCCAGCTGCTTGCTAAAATAGTAGGGATGCACAATATTGGATTTTTGGCCAATATTCGATATGATGATATGTTAAAACTTATTTGGTCGATAACCGATGCCGATACCTATATTTCATATACTTTCCTTGGTCAGAACAGAGCCCTCTTATTTAGGCTTATTTGCTACAAAAAATGGGCAACAGCTGTAAGAGCTGGTGACATATATTCAGTAACAGCCATATGATATGCATATCATCTTATATTAACTTATATTAAATGAAAAGTGTTAAAAATTATTTATTAGCATTAGTCACCTGCGATGCTGTCTCACTTGTGGAGGCTTGTTCCAGGTTTCTAGCTGCAGTGTGGGATCCTCTGCACTCCTGTGCATGAAGGACAGCCTTTTTAAGTTCAAAGTTTTTGTCTATCTATAATATATATTACATATTTAAGTTGAAATTCATTATATGAATATCAGCTTTTAAACCTTATGTATACTTGTAATAATAAAATTAGGACACAACTCGGAAAGTTTAACATTAAAAAAAAATTTTGCAAATACAATATATTATTAGGACATACAATAACAGTTAAATGAGATTTTAGATGTGTTCCAACACAGGTAGAATAGTACGGAGTACCAGTTCAAACTAACAAAACAAACAAACAAAAAAACAACAACAACACAATATGACATTTTGAGCCCTGTGATGGACTTGCAACCTGTCCAGGCTGTACCCTGCCCCTCGCACTGTGATTGCTGGACATGGGCACCGGTGACCCCCAGGACCCAAAATGGAAGAAGCGGGTAAAGATAATGGATGGATAAAACGTACCTTGAGCTACTTTTAAATATACAGGAAGTGACGGTTTTAAAAACGCACTATAAAATGGGTGCAATAAAAAGACTGATGCATAGAAACATGCTTCCCAAGAAGGTAAGAGCACGCCATTAACTTTCCAAAAAGGGCTGAAGCTGCAGTGATGAAAGCTACGCATCAGATGATCACAGAACATCAGGAGGAATGATCCACATGAACAATCAGCGCAAGTACACTTCTAGCAGGAGATCTGGAATATTCACAACCTATAATTCAAAAGGTGAATAGTGAAAAACAATACTGGGTGAACAAAGAAAAAAATCAATCTTTGGATACATAAAAAAAATAAATAACAGTAAACAATCCCGTTTGTTACTTTCAGTCGTCTGAGGTTTCTTCTGAGGGATCTTCAGTTTCTTTGTTCTTCCTCAGCTCTTCTAACTTGTTGTCCTTCTCATTCATGGCATTCATGATCAATGTGCGGTTCTCTTTGTTTGCTTCCATCTTCCGCTGGAGCTTCTCCTCGGCCATCTTGCTGAAGTTATTTTTCTCCTCCATAGACTTCTGTTGCACATCTTCTGGTGTTCACGCTTCTCTGCCAAGTTCTTCAGAACCTCTGCTTCATGATTCTTACGCCTCTCCTCTGCAGCATCCAGCTTCTTCTGGATCTCCTCCAGTGAGACATCCTTCTATTTGTGGGGAGACAGAGGGAACTCACTTTTCCCATCAGGGGCAGGAGCACCCAGGATGACGTCAAAACGCTCGGCTGGAAGCTCACTTGTCCAGCTCCTTCACCTGAGTATCTTCAGAGGCTGCCATTTTTAAAGTGTGCTGCTGGGTAAAATACCTTCAACAAGCTGCAGCTCCGAGACGCCTCTCCTCACAGGCTTCACCACTACTCCTATGTCTCAACTTGTGGCAAATAAACAGTATTTTTACTCAAATAAATGTGAAAAGCCTTTGGTGGCTTAAAGCATTTTTAAAAAACTATTTATGAACAACTTTTGACGAAAATGAGCTAGATTTTCATTGTGCTTTTAACCCAATTTACTGCATTTTAATTTGTTTTTAGTATATTTATTAACACAATAGCAATTAAAAACTCCAGTAATAGTATTTACATTTTAGCCTCATTAGTCTGAAATTAATATTTTAGACAGGGCTACACATCATCAGTAATTTTTCCAAGCCTAATATCATACTTGTATATTTAATTTTGATGTAATTTATTTTAAGCATGTGCCCATTGTTTATCTCTCTGCTGTTTTGTTTTGTTTATTTTGTCACTTGTTTGTGTCTTTTATCTAAGATTTTACTTTCATTCTTTGTCTTTTCATTATTCAGTTTTCACTTTCAGCACAATCAAGAAAGCCCAGTTTGATGACCAAACTGTTGGTTTAAAATGAGCTTCTGTGGCATGGCATTGCCCCCAGAGGGAGGTGGGTGGATTGGGCCAAGGTATGAAGCGGTTGGGTTCAGGTCAGGGAAAATAGATGGAGGAAATTAGTTGAGACAGGCACTGCTCTCTGCGGTGAGCCGGTGACACTGCCTGGCCACATGTCAAGCCAGGTTTGCAGTCTGTCAGGCATCTGTATGTGTTGGGACAGGCAGACAAGGGGTTCAAACATGGAAACAGGCTGGAAGAGAAGCGATGAACTGAGTTATGTACAAAACATGGTGGTTGGTTTTGAGCATATAAATTTTTATGCCTACAATTTGTCAATGTTTTTGACATTTGGGGAGTATTTTCATTGTGGAAAGAGAATTATACAAGCTTTAGTGTGAACTAAAAAATTCTCATGATAATTGAATAAAATCAAATGCATTGAATCACTGCCAGTTGCTTGTATTTAAGATTTTCAGAATGCATAACACCAAGTTCATTCCAGACCATCCAAATCCCATATGGCTAATATTAATTTTATAAAAAGGGACATTATTCTCACACTTCACACACAACAAAAAATACTGAACACAGAGCTGGAAACAGGCCAAAGGGTGCTAATTCTTGACCCGGCCTCTATTGTGCCCAGATTTAATTTCTTTAGATTAGAAATGGCAAACAAAAGGGTGATGCACTTCAACACAACTTCTTAGTAGCCTGCATAAGACCAGTTTTGCTGTTATTATCCATCCATCCATTATCTTTTACCCTCTTCTTCCATTTTGGGTCACGGGGGTCACTGGTGCCCATGTCCAGCCATCACTGTGTGAGGGGCGGGGTACACCCTGGACAGGTCTCCAGTCCATCACAGGGACACATAGAGACAAACGAGACAAACAAACATTCACTCTCTCACTCACACCTAGAGACAATTTAGAGTTACCAATCAGTCTAACATGCATGTTTTTGGTCTGTGGGAGGAAACCGGAGTACCCGGAGAAAACCCAACCATGCACAGAGAGAACATGCAAACTCCACCCAGGAAGGTCCCCAGACCGGGATTTGAACTGGCAACCTTCTCGCTGAGAGGCAGCAGCTCTACCAGTTACGCCACCGTGCTGCCCAGTTTTGCTGTTATTATCTTTTACTTTTTTTTTTTCTTAAAATGATTCTCAAAATTATCCAAATTCCTTTCACAGAACATCCTTTCTGTAATCAAAGTTAGTCTGGTTTAAGGCAGGGTCACTCCTCCAGGACAGACTGTGACAGACAGGGATAGAAACTCAAAAATGGTAAACCTGCAACAAAGTCCTGGGTGCTCATCTATTTTGATGTTATTGAACCCTTTAGACATGGAGCAAACAATACTATCTATTGGCATTCTCCATGATGGACATCTCAGATGTAGCTTGCTTCTGGTTTTTAATTTTACATGACTGTGCTTTTTTTCCCAGGTGACATGACAGAGACAAAAATTCGTGTTTCAGCAGATCTCATAAGGAATTATTCAAGTTTGAATGCTGGGACCCCATGTTTTTGCAACTAATATAGGCATATTGGATGCACTCATCCGACTGAATAGCTTTTTGTATCACTGATAAATGGAATATAACATGCTATAGTAGTAATTCACGTTCACATTATGTTGGCTCATTTTCGCTATGACCTTAATGACCTATAAGATTATATAGATGGATTGCAGCAAATTTTGAAAACCTCCATCAGTTAGAAGGCAATAGCAAAACAGTTATGTTTCTAGTACTCTGTTAATTTCCATATGGTTGAGAATACCTTCTGAACCCTCATAATGCTCTATAGCTAATTATGTCCTGGCACAGTTCTCTTGCATGACATGCAGCTACATGCTAGATGATCAGCATGACACTGCCATTATAGGTATAACACCTGCCATACCCAAGGCATGAGGTCAGCATAACCAGTCCTGCTTCATATTATTGATGACCAAGCCACACTTGTATGTGGGCCCCACACCATAGACACACTTCCACCCCACTTCCCTGCACTCTACTCTGGACTCCAATGCTTCCATCCAAATGATCTACTGTACCACTAATACTTAACTACCAATGTTTTCTCCATGCTCAGAACCGTTGTGGCCCTATTACACTTCTCTTGTGCATAATGAGGAGCCCACTATGTTCTAGTACGTACTTTAGGGCCTTGTTTAAACACTGCACTTTTCTTTAGTTTTTTTTTCTCCCTAAATTGCCCTTAAAAGTAGAAAAGTGTCTAAAGGTCAGTGGTATTCTGAAGCTTTTTCTAAAATTATGTTAATAAAAGAAGACAACAGTTTTACCAAATTTTAAGATCATTCCAAAAAACATTTGACGTCATCATTGCCTGCCACGAAAGACAACAAGGTGATAATGTTGTTTTTGTCCTTGTGTGAGTTTGTCTGTGTGTCTCTCCCATCTGCATGTACAAGACAGGAACACTGTTTTTATTTGTGGTGCTACAATGAAGGAAGATGCTACAAAAAATATGTGAGAGCAGGAAATTTCTTTACTTTCAAGAATCTCTTGAGAACTAATTTCTTCAAAGAACACTTCCTCTTTAACACCTCAAACTCACTAACAAGCCTCAACTGCACTTTCTTTGCAATTGAGTTTCTGTCTTTCCATGTGTACATTCATTAAAAAAAAAAAATCACTTTCTGCTCTTACACATGGATGCTGTTCCTCAATTGCAATTTGCTTTATATAAAAGCATCTGCTAAAAGTCAAAAGGTAACGTGATGTAAAATCCCTATGACACTTAAGACCTCCCACGTTCTTGCCCTTAAGGTTCACAAATGCTTAAATTGTTATTGCTAATTGATAACTTTTCTTCATATCAATAAGCAAAATGACTTTAACATAATTTACATTTAAAGGGATTGAAGTATTATACATATTCAGAATGATGTTAATAAGTAGAATGTTAGAGGATAACACTGTTTAAGGAGACTTGTGTGAAGCATACCATGAGACTGCTGTCCACCAGATGTTTAAGAGTCAGAAATTGACTCCCACATGAATAGCATCCCATTTGACCATCAGGGAAAATAAAAGTGTGAAAATCTGATGTGTTTTGTTTAAGGGTCACTTTAATCCTCAAGTCATCCTCAAGTCAGCAAGAGTTGAAAACTCCAAGGCAGGGGATAGGATATGCACACACATGAACAGTACGCACAGACAAAGAAAAGCTATGAGCAAAGAACAGACCTATTACACTTCAGAGGGCAAACACACACTCTCTTCACACACTCATACCATGAATGAAAGCTGATATCAGACCCTGTTTGCACCACGAGGAGGTAAGGGACATTCTGTCGGACTTCCCAAACACCACAGACCTGACAAGACCGAGGGCTGAAAAGTTGGACAGCTTCTCCCTGTGCACACTTCAGGGTTTTTCTCCTTGAGCAATACACACACACACACACATACGCACAAAGAGAGAGAGAGAATCTTTGACCGCTGTGGTGTGAAATGTGGAGGACAGGGGAAGGAGGTGGGAGTGCAAAGTAAAGCGAGAAAGCTGTCAGAAGAATGCATCCAACAAACACTTGACAGCATGGAAGTTCAGATCCAATCCCACATCATGCAGGCAGAGCAGGAAGAAGGGGAAACATTTCAATTCAAGCGAATCAGCAACCGGAGCACAAATGGAGGTGTATTCTCCATCTGTTTCCTGCGTGCACTTAAACCACTGCCAAGCCTGTAAACATGAAAATGTCTTCAGCACTGTTTCTTGAATATTACTAATATATCCTGAATAATCTTAGTTTTTTTCATAGTGTGGGAGAAAACATTGTATCAAGCGTGTATATGAAGTCATCTCCTGATAATTACTTGGCTGTGAGGTTTATTTGTGCATGAATGTTGAAGAGGTGTTCTCCTGCAACGATCAGCTGTTTAGTCATGATAAATGGTATCCAATCAGCTTGTTGTGCAGTAGCCTCTGACTACCCACGGCTGTCTATGGAAATGATTTTCATATCATGAAATTGATACCCACTCTCTTCCCTGCCTGCCTTTCTCTGTATATCTGACCTAATAAAGTATACAAGATGAATTTGGGCTGGTCTTGTGATTAGATCTTGATCGTGTTTACGTCGTCTCTTTCTGCATTGCAAAAACTGTAATCGGCTTTGAGTTATGACAATAATAACCAAGCTTCCTCATAATAAGGTAATCAATTCAATCTACTGTCAATTGGCCCAGATTAATGCTGCATCTGGGCTCCCCATAGGGGGGTTCATAATTGAAGGTTTCTGTGATTATTGACTTAGGTCGATTAAACATCTGTTCTTTAATATTCTTTCTTGAGTGCATCCATTCATAATAATTGTGCCCAATTAAGAGAACACACAATCAAAGGAATAGATTAAGATTCAGTTTGGTCTTTGATGAATGAAGTGTCAATTTTTTCCTCAGCATCAATCACAATTAACTTCTATGTCTGACTGCATAACTTCCTCCCAGTACTTTATTCTTTTTAAAATCCAATATGCACCCTTTCAAGAGAGTGAACTCTGATCTTCCAGCAAAGGAGAAAATTTTATTAACAAAACAATCACACAAACCACCTTTGACATTAGCACAACAGATGCCCATTGTTAAGCCCAAAGGAAACTCTGGGTGTTGGATTTCTATCGAACACCCACGTGCTCTGCCTTTTTTTCCCTTATGAAAATGCTGCAACACTGACCCTACAGAAACTCTCTGTGGCTCTGTGGGTAAGGGTAGCACCAACTGTCTACGAGAAGGATGAAAGAGAGAGATTAGAGCTTCTCTCTTTCCTTTTGGAGTAATGCAGCTCTCTCTGAGGAGAAGAAACCAGAGGATGGGGTCAAGCAAGGATACTGAATGGAGCTACAGACAAGTCTGAGTTTCAGGATATCTATACTGACATGAAACCACCAAATTAAATTCAGTGCAATTGAATCCCCCTTTCTGTGTTCTGAAAGTCCCTCTCTTTCAAAGTAGGCATGGAGGAAAAATCAATAGTGTATGTATTGATATTAATGTTCAGCATTATGTGTCTAAATAAAATCATAGCAGTCGAATGGAGCATGGGGCCTTTATGAACAACATGTGCTAAAATCAAATTAACCTCATGCTGTCTCTCAGGTGTCCCGTCTCGGGTTCATTACACTCTTGGTGTCTTTTACACTCTAATCTCTTCACAACTTAAAAACTTGAGAAAATTTGGACCAAGGTTTATGAAAGTGGGAGTTTATTTCTTTTATTCACATCTCACACCTCAAAAGGTGTGCGTAGCATTCACAAGACCACCTGACTAAACTAAGATGCTAAAAGCTCTTGTTTGGCTTTCCTTATATTCTAGCTGTATTGAGTTTTATATTCATATGCAAAGCAGGGATGATCATACCGCAAATAGAGACCAGATAGATTAATCACACAATTTTCCATTTAGATGAAAAATTGCAGATTTGTTTCTCTTTATCTTCAAGCATTTTCAAATCTGTCATGTACGCTATAGATGCTTATTGAATCAGTGGAGCTCAGCAAAAATCACATTGTATTTGCATATTAACTTGTTTGACAAATGTCCAAAAAAATATATTTTTACTGGATTTGAGAGTTAAACAGCAAATAGGTGTCACTGACTTGACAATATATAATTTTCTGGATCAAAGCTAGAACTCTTACTGTTGTTAAGTTATGCAAACAGCCTGAACGAAGCCTGGAGGTGTATTTAGGAAAAAGAGAATGAAAGAGACAGAGTAATAAGTTGTAACCTAGACAATATTGGAAATGTTATTAATGTATCATGTTTTATGGTATGTGGTATGAACTAATGCAGACATACAGGAGGTAAACTTATGGTGGGACAAGACTTTCAGATACCTAACGCACCCCACAGAGGGCAGAAAGGCAAGCAGTTTATGGGCTGGATGAGAAGCAACTTTGACAATGCTACCTGCTTTTTGCAGATGCTGTTTTCTTCAGAAATCCTAGTATAAAGTCCTTGAATAGTAAGAAGTTGAGTTTTGAGTTTTGAGTTGGTTTTTGCCAGACTATGCAGTACTTTCCACTGCCACAGAGTAGTTCCCAAACCAGACCGTGATACAGCAAGTCTGGGTGCTTTTATTGAAACTGTAACAGAAGCTTGTCAGTAAAGCTGTGGAGAAGGTTTTATCCTTAGTGTCCCCAAGATCTGTTGGTGAATCACAAGCTAAGCTGAGCTGAGCTGTCAAACCTTTATCTATTGGTGAACCGTTTTGCCCAAGCTGCAGGTGTTGTTTGACCATATCCTCTGATATGTAAGTCCTCAGAAATTTGAAGCTGAAAGCATGCTCAACTGCCACCTCATTACCATGAGTATGGATGTTCATACCATCTGCCTCCATTCTAAAATGTACGCTTATCCTCAATGCATTTCCCATCCAGGTGCTCTTTTCTATCTGTGGGCCATCTTACCATTGTCTTTGACTAGACCACTCACTATGATGGCTTCTGCAAACTTGATGGTGGTAAAAGCATGAATGTGTTTGTAGTCATAGATGAAACAAGTGTAAAGAAAAAGTCTCAGCACTCAACCTTGCAACACACCAAAGGTCAGAATGATGGTTAAAGGAGTGATTACCTGAACTAACTTGCTGAGGCCTGGTAATTAGGAAATTCAGCATCCAAATGTAAGGCGTTGGTACTGAGCGCTCCTAATTTCAAGGCTGTCCCTTCAACTTGGAGATCATGGAGTGAAAAACTATCCAGACTGTAGAAATACTGTATATGTTTGAAGCATTTTTTTAGCTAAATTGGTCAAGTTTGGACAGTAACGCAGATGGACAATGTGTGCAGATTGAGGACAGGGGTTCAAAAGTACTCAAACAAAACTTTGTTTTCAATAAGTAAGTAAAACAAAATGCTGGCGTGGCAGCAAGCACTAAAAACTAACGTGAAGAAACTCACCAGTGACTGAAGGGGAGCTGAGGTACAGACTGAGCGAGACCAGGAAACACAATTAATGAGCATGCATCAGGACAATTAATGACAATTATTGCCGACTGAATTGCGGGAACAGCAAGTACATATAGACCAAAACTATCGAGCAGCATGAGAAACACCTGCGGGGGACACTACTAGGTTGTCTAGCAGCAGATAAGAGCGGGCGTGGCAAAACCAAGGAGCAGGATCTAATCAAGGAAAAAACTGAACTGATTGCACAGACTGATCAGATAAGAAACAACACAAGTTACAGAAATAAACATTAGGAACAATAAAATACAGAAATCATGATGATTGAAAAGGGACGGAAACCTGATTTCAAATCTAAAACCATCAAACAAATGATCAAAACACACAGATCCCAAACAAAATCACTAAAGTTGAAAAGCTTTAAAAAAAAAAGTGACCTGTTCAGTAATTTCACTGGTCAGATTTTTTTTACCTTTATTTACTGTGTTCAAAGCGTGTGGAAAAAGTAGAGGCTTATAGTCGGGAAATTATGGTAACCTATGCATGATTTTGGTTTGGAAAAAATTGGAGTTCTTGGAGAAAATCCATGCACGCATTGAAAGATCCCAGGTCATGATGCAGTCCTGTGACCTTTGTAAACCCTTCTGTACAAAGCTTCTTCATAAGTCAAAAGCTACTAAAGACCTTCAAAATTCTCTCTATGAAACACACAACAGAGATGACATGAATACACAACAGGCTGTGGGGAGTTTCAGGATTAAAAGCTGTACTGAGAGACAAAGAGTTATTGGAGTCCCAAGTGTGTCATAGATCCACTTGTCCATTCTATGGGTCATCTGAGTCATGGTCTCCTGAGAGTTATTTATTAACCTGACCAACATGTGAGTTGTTCTGGTCACACATTTCAGAGTGTGAATAGTTGTAAAACTGCCTGGAGAGAAAAGTGAAGGATTGAAAGTGTTGAGCAGATAAAACCTAATGTGACCTTTCTGTTTAGATATGTACATTACTTCCCTTAAATTAGTGTTCCTTATCCTTAAGATGTTACTAAGACTTAACATAAAGAGATGTCTATTCTTTCTTGTATTGTTGGTTTCAGAATTGATAGTTTTTACAAAGGTCTGTGTACTCTTCGTAGAACTTAACTGCACACTCATCACAGTTAAGTTTAGGATTAGATGTTTTTTTTCCTTACTTGGATACACCTAAGAAAATCAGTCAGTGTTTCTTCTGTTATAGCACTCAGGATTATCACAATCTGAAAGACTAAAAATCTACACCAATATGTAACATGTCCTGACAAATTTAGGTTTTAGTTGATAGAACATTAAACACTGCTGATTACTGCTTAGTTAATTTATCTTTGGACAAACATTTTCAGGTAAACAAGTAAAAAAATAATCAACAAAAAAATGGTCTCAAATAAATTGAGCAGAAAAAGTAAAAATCTCTGGCAGAATCAAGTGACAGAGTCAATATGTCTCAGGTGGAATTTATTCCTTTGGATATCACTCTGAAAATGAGTAAATCTGGTGACCTCATAGTTTTTCAACTTTTCACAGATTTTTTTTCTTTTCTTGATACTGAGCGGTGCTGTGGTATCCTCAGATGACTCGTACATCCAGCATAATTCTGCAGAATTTTTCAAACTGTGTTGTGGCTAAAGGAAATGGCAAGCTTATGAACTTTGTTTCCAAGCACCAATCTCTCAAATGTTAAATTTTTGGGTTTTACCCTTAGACCACCTCAAATTATAATTAGTGGCAGCTAGTGAAAAGTTATTTATAAGCCCAAAATGTTTACTGAACAGTTGTAAACAACAAGCAGGTCATTCTAAGTGTGACACTTACCTGTTCCCCACAAGAATTAATGAATGGACAAATTAATTTATATATTTTGATTTGTTTTTAACCTTAACTAACCCACTAATGGAAGAAAAAAAAGATAAAAGAAAACTCTTCTAAAACTATCAAAGTTTGTGCTCTATAATCCAGGTAATAAATCCAACTTCCAAATTCTAAAATTAGCTTTATATGTGGTGGGTTTATCCATCCATCCATTCATCCATTATCTTTACCTGCTTCTTCTTTTTTGGGTCGCGGGGGTCACTGGTGCCCACATCCAGCTATCATTGTGCGAGAGGCAGGGTACACCCAGGGCAGGTCTCCAGTCCATCACAGGGACACATAGAGACAAACAAGACAAACAAACATTCATCCTCTCACTCACAACTAGAGACAATTTAGAGTTACCAGTCAGCCTAATATGCATGTTTTTGATATGTGGGAGGAAACCGGAGTACCCGGAGAAAACCCACACATGCTCAGAGAGAACATGCAACCTTCTCCTAGAAAGGTCCCGGGCTGGAATTTGAACCAGCGACCTTCTCACTGAGAGGCAACAGCACTACCAACTACGCCACCGTGGGTTTGTCCGGAGAGAAAATGTTTCCAAAGCTCAAAACTTGGTCTATTAATTCAAAAAAGGGTTGTAAGCTCAATCATCCAGGTAGATAACAAAAAAGTTACATCATCATCTGGACTAGTTTCTTTATGTGAGAAACCTTGCATCCCCATCCAGAGGACTTCCTCAGTCTGTGGCCTGCCAACCAGATCTGCCCCATAAGTAGCCTTCACTGCTGTGTTTCAAGCCAAACTCCTGTTGGAACCTCAAAGTTGGCTTTTAAGGCAGGCCATTGGCAAAATGTAGATTGAGGATGTCCTCTGTACGGGGGACACAACATTTCTCACTTAAAGAAACTAGTCCAGATGACATGATTTAATATTTTTTGTTGGTCTAAGAATCAACCTATAATTAAGCCCTTGGCTCAAGTATGTTACTGCAACCACTATTGCACTGATGTAATACAGTGGCTTAAATGTTGCTTGCAGCAGCAACAACAATAACAAAGAGGACTCTCAGAGACAGGTTTTATCTGAGAAACATGGAAAGTAGGAGGGATCCGCATGGATATGGGCAGCTGTAACCTAACAGCAGTGGGGTTTATGATGCGAATGATAGGGAAGGGCCCAATGATACGTGGGGCCAATTTCTTGGGGGTGTCTTTGAAGGTGATGTCTCGGGTAGAAAGCCATACCCTCTGGCCCACCCTGTAGTCTGGAACCCTGGACCGATGTTTGTCGGCAAATCTCTTGTTTTGTGCTACCGAGCGTAGGAGGGCTGCCTTGGTTTGCCACCATACCCTGCGACAACGTCGGAAATGGTGCTGCATGGAGGGAACTGTGATGTTGACTTCTTGACTAGGAAATGGGGTGGCATGTAGCCCAAGGAAGCCTCAAAAGGTGACATACCTGTAGCCGAGGAGGTGTGGGTGTTGTGAGCATATTCGACCCAAATCAGGTGTGTGCTCCAAGCAGAAAGATTATTTTCAACCTATCCTGATGCATGCTCAATAATCCAGGTAGAAAAATCTAAAAAAGTTAAATCTGGTCCTCTGGACATTCAAAAAAACAAAACAAAGCAAAACAACAAAAAAATGTAGAAACGTTTCGTCTCTCATCCAAGAGACTTCCTCAGTCTGAGGTGCTGTATTTGCTAGTATCACTCAGCCCTCTGTGAATAGTAAACAGCCATCAGTGTGCTAAGGATCCATTGTTAGGCTGATGGTCCTTCTTGAGCATGTGATCAGCTGGTTTTGGTTGTCAGCAGCAAAACTGGTTGATCCACTCTGAGAAGGTGCTATTTAAGAGAATGAGCTGAATACAGCACCTCTGACTGAGGAAGTCTCTTGGATGAGAGACGAAATGTTTCTACATTTTTTTGTTGTTTTGCTTTGTTTTGTTTTTTTTAATGTCCAGAGGACCAGATTTAACCTTTTTAGATTATTTTCAACCACACATCTGAGAGTAGTTTCCAGTTCTTGATTACACTGTTCAGCTTGGCCATTCGATTGGGGGTGGTACCCTGATGTAAGACTGACCGATGCCCCTAGGGAGTTACAGAAACTTCGCCATACCTGGGAGATAAACTGCGGACCTCTATCAGAAACCACGTCCGTGGGGATTCCATGAATGCGAAAGACGTGCTGAACCAGGAGTTGAGCAGTTTCCAACGCTGATGGCAGCTTGGGTAAGGGGATGAAGTGGGCTGCTTTAGAAAATCTGTCAATGACAGTATCATAGTATTACCTTCTGAAGGAGGTAATCCCGTCACAAAATCCAGGGAGATGTGTGACCATGGACGACTCGGAGTAGGCAGGGGCTGTAATTGACCCGCAAGATGTTGATTGCTGCTCTTATTTCTGGAGCAAGCAACCACAAACTCCCTGACGTCCTGGTTTAGTGACGGTCACCAAAAATGTTGCTTGACCAGGGAGAGCATACGAGTGCATGGAACATGGACTCGTATGTCTCGTATGTCTCGTACATGGAACCCGCATTTCTCAGCTTTCACAAACAGTCTGTTCTCATAAAGTCTTTGTAGGACCATTCTGACATGTTGGGTGTGTTGTTCCTGATCCTTAGAGTAAATAAGGATGTCAATTAAATAAACAAACACGAATATATTCAAGAAATTGCTGAGTATGTCATTAACTAATGCTTGAAACACTGTGGGGGCGTTGGTGAGACCAAAAGGCATAACTAGGTATTTGAAGTGGCCAAGAGGGGTCCTAAACGCCATCATCCACTCAACCCCTTCCTTAATTCTTACTAGGTGGTAAGCATTACGAAGATCCAGTTTAGAAAAAATTGTAGCCTGGTGAAGTTGTTCATGGATAGAATCTATTAAAGGTAGAGGGTATTTGTTCTTGACAGTTATTTGATTGAGACCTCTGTAATCTATACACGGACGAAGAGTCTTGTCCTTCTTAACAACAAAGAAAAACCCTGTCCCCACAGGAGACGTGGAAGGGCAAATAATCCCTGAGTCTAGTGACTCCTCAATGTAATTTCTCATAGATTCTCTCTCGGGTCCAGATAAATTGTAGATTCTGCTCGAGGGTAATGGTGTGCCTGGTAGGAGGTCAATGGCACAGTCATACAGACGGTGAGAGGGTAGAGACAATGCTTTTTGTTTACTGAAAACTTGTGCTAGATCATGATAAATGGAGGGGATCTTGGATAGGTCTGTGTCTTCATTCATTACAACCTCTTTAGTGAATGTGGGAGTAGCAGACTTTAAACAGTTCTTCAAACAATGTGTGCTCCACTTGTCTTCTCTTATTTACCCAATTTATAGTGGGATTACGTTCCTTTAGCCATGGGAACCCAAGAATTAACTGTATGGTAGGGGAATCAAAAACAAAAAACTCACTTTGCTCATGGTGATTTCCAGACACTATCAGATGCACCTTATGCATCCTGAACTGGACTGTAGTGAAGCGCTCTCTGGTGAGACCTGTAACTGTCAAGGGCTGCGGGAGAGTCTGCGTAGGGACGTTCAATTTGTCCATCAGGTCTTTGCTGATTAAATTTTGCTCGGTCCTGGAGTCAACAAGGGCAAGCACAGAAAGTCTTTCTAAGTCACCATGAATGGTAGTGTTTAATAATAGGTGGGATGCAGAAGAAATGGTTGTTTCCCACCAGTATCTCCTGCCTTACTGGTGAGTTGAGTCATTTCCCCGAAGAAGTGGGCAACGGGCAATGAAGTGCCCCTTCAGTCCACAATAAATGCAGGCTTTGCTTACCATCCTTCTCTGCCTCTCCTCTGGTGTGAGGTGGGTATGACCAATCTGCATAGGCTCAGCAGGTCTTAAGCTCTGTTCGAACGACACTGAGGGCGCAAGAGGTGCTGTAGGTCTTGGCATTGCAGGCTCTGGAGGGCAAACTGGAGCAGGAGGGGTTAACAGAGATAGCTTTTGGTTCATAAAAAACAATGTTTCCTAATTTTTGTAAGTGAGACTGATTGATGTTTTGTTGTGTGAGAATCTTTTCGAGGGCGGTTTCATGTTTATCAATGCGCTTCATCTGTGATGTGAGCATGTGTTGAAGCTGTTCACCTTTGGTCAAGTTCTGGGTCTTTTTTGGCTGCTGCATTCTATAAGGTTTCTAGCAACACACAGATAAATACTGACCAAAAGCAAACAGACTTCAAGACCAGGGAAAGTTAAACAGTGTTTATTTACAAAAGTGAAACTATGACATTGGTGAGGTAACTATCCAGGGAGAGTCTGGAACCCTGGAGAGCAAGGAGCAAAGTTAAAGCAGGCAAGGAGAAATCTCAAGGGCAGTATAATGTCCAGAGGAGTAGTTCTTACTGTAGGAAAGGGAGGTCAGTCAGTGAATGTCCAAGAGGTTTCTAGGAGATCTTGTGTATGTGAGCAGGTGGTGGAAGGTAAGGAGCAGCTTGAGATGAGTCCAGGAAGGGTCAAGAGTAATTACCATGAGATCCAGGATGCAGGTGGAACACAGAAGTCAGCTGTAGCATGAGCACAACGATTAATAATTTTAAAGCACAAAGAGCAAATGTTCAGGTCAGGCACTTACTACCAAAGGCAGACAATGCAGCAGTGTAGAATGAAGTCCTCAGCTGGTATTTATACTTCTGCTGCTCATTATTCCTCAATGGATCTCAGGTGTGATCTCTTTGTTGGCACCCTCTGGTGGAGAAGAGCTGTGGAGAAAAAGGCTGGAAATCCCACGCATCCCACTTATAATGTTTATTAAAAAACCTTTATTAGTATTTAATAACTTTATCTTGTAAATGAGTCCCTGAGGCTCAGTGGGAATAACCTGTATAAATAAAGGTTAAATAAGGGTGAGTCAGACCACAACTCATTGCTGGACCATTGAATGCCTAATGGTGATCAAACCCACAGCCTTTGAGTGATTTCTAAGAGGTGTCTAATCTTGTGCTCCTGGCAGTCTCCTTGTGACTCCTCACCTTGAGCCTTGATATCACACGTCCTGAGATCCTCGTCCTGGAGTCTTCATCCTACTCTGCAAACCACAGATTAGGTTATTACTGAGTCAACTTTCAACCTTATATACAACTATTCCACTCTCTTACCTGCTTTCATACCGATCAAATGGAAACCTTCATCGCCTCTCTGGACTTGGATACTTCGTCTGCCCTACTCATTATTTTGTGTCCTTGAATCTTTCTGGTCTCAGAATTCTGGACTCTGGGCTACAAAAGAAAATAACTGTTACCAAAAGTGATAACATATTTGTTCATTGTGCAGTTTTAAATTTACATTGCAGGTTTAATGAGACCTCATTTGCATGTAAAATACATGCATGTGTATCAAAAATGTTTTAGTTCTGTGATTACCATGAAAAACAACACCATCAGATCACTGAGCTCGTAAAAAAGGATATTAGAAGAGGATGCCTCTATAATCTTCTAACAGGGTTGAGTGAGTAAGAGATGACTAGGGTGACTGAATGCACTGACTCCAGATAAGGAAGAGATGAGGAGGAAGGAGGTTGTGTTTAAAAAAGCCTAAAAGATAAATAAAAAAGAGAATTAACAATATTTAAAGCACGTTGGTTAAAGGCTGGTTGGCTCAAGTAAATCAAGCAAAGGGTAGTATAAGTAAAGCAGTGATGCGAGGAACTGAGAGTGGGATTATGTTCACAGTGTGGAGAAGTGGAAATTACCAAAAGATTAGAGTAGGAAGAATTAGCTTTACAGGGAAATAAGGTATAGGCTAAGAAAGAACAGACCCTATCAATACAACCTGCAATTCAACTGGCTTTTTAAATATAGTTCTGTGAAAAGGTTTGTGGAAACATTATTTTACAAACCTTGACTTGGTTGTCAGTTTTGCTTTACACAGTCATTCATCTAATTAGTTAGATTGTGGCAACAGCAGCTAGCTTTAGCGCCTTCAGTGCACATCAGGCCGGAACTTCATCATCCATCCATCCATCCATCCATCCATCCATCATCTTTACCCGCTTCTTCCTTTGCGGGTTGCAGGGGTCACTAGTGCCCATGTCCAGCAGTCACTATGTGAGAGGCGGAGGACACCCTGGACAGGTCTCCAGTTCATCACAGGGACATGACAAACGAGACAAACAATCATTCACTCTCTCACTCACACCTAGAGACAATTTAGAGTTACCAGTTAGCCTAACATGCATGTTTTTGGTCTGTGGGAGGAAACTGGAGTACCGCATGTACGGCGGGAACATGAAAACTCTACTCAGAAAGGTCCCTCGCCTAGATTTGAGCGAGCGACCTTAATGCTGAGAGGCAACAATTCAAACAACTGAACCACCGTGCTGCCAACTTCATCATATTCCTGCAAAAACGATAAATTATATTATAACTGATGTTCAATTTTTACTAAGGGTTTGCAGAACCAAGCTGAAAAAAAAAACAAAAAAACGCAGGAAGCAAGAAAAAAACTCAAAGCTATTACTGTGAAGGGTAACAGGAGTCAGGTTGATTTGTGTAATGAAACAAAGGAACAGGTCTGAGTCTTGGCTTTGTAGATCAAGTTCTTGAATCTTACTGATTTTGTTCACAGAAGCTTGAGGGGAGGATCAGGATCTCAGATGTTCAAGGGAAGATTGTTGAAGATTGCTCTGTAGTTTGAGGTGGCGTGAAAGGGCTAGCAGGCAGCATGTTACAAACTGAGATTACCTATTTTCACTTAGGAGGTTTGTAGGTGCCTAGGTGGTTTATTGAAGAGTTGCTTTCTCATTTACTGATTCACAGAGGAGCTAAAGAGGCACACCTAAATCACCATTAGTTCATCATTAAACCAGTGTCCATTCAATTTTCCACAGGGATTCTCAAAATGCTCTCTACTGTATATCTGATCTATTCTATTTTTGTTTTGAGTTGTTCCAATGCTAAAACCATTCATCTTTTTGGCTTTAAGTCACAATTCCAGCTTATTACCACTAATTAGAGAATGAGTTTTCTGTGGACCAAAAATGGGCGTTTATGGAGAATATGCGTTTCTAGAGAACAAACACTGATTGGCTAGCTGTATTTTCTGGCTCTTTAGGTAAGTTACGTCAGGTCTTTTTAAAACTGAAGGTTTCTAAGAACCAGCGTTATATCTGCTGTCAAACACAAAAAGATTCTCTTTTGTTCTTGGGTTGTAGGCTGCACCTGACACAGGTTGGCTTGAGTGTGGTCTGGGTACAATGAAATATGAAGCATCTGAAGCGAAACCTGCTCCCATTTGTCAAAAAGTCTGGTCTCAACTAAAGATCGTGAGTCCTGTAATGAGATAATGGCCCAAAACAAACGCTAAAAACAAAATTTGCTCTTAAGCAGTGCTCTTCTATGAGATCTGATCTATGAAAGGAGCTGAAACGTGGAGTAGGATTGACCCTTAAAATGTGAGACAGCTGAGGAAGTTAACCAGTAAACAAATACCTGCTCCAGTTGCAGAAATCTTACAGAAACTGACAATCACTCATCTGCAGTGACTGATTTAAAAGGATGAACAAGAAAATATGAAGTTGAAGGAAACACCCTTTGTTCCAAAGCCAGTTTAAGTATCATTAATATTTTGGTTACTTTATTTTTCATTCTTTATGAATCGATTGTAACTATTTTCACATTATTCAACAACCAAAACGGATTTTGTTTTTTAATGTAATGACTAGGTATTCAAAAACAAACATTTAGCCCTCCCCACTACCCATTTATATTGCTTTTATTTTGAAATGTAACTGGAAATTCTGTGTTAAGAGAAGCGGAAAGAGAAGTTGTAGACGCCGCCAATGTGGAACGAGTTAACACCATAGACATAATATGTCTGTGGTTAACAAAACCTGCCAATATGCCTTTTTTTTGTCCAATCAGATGTGGCCCTCCAGTAATACCTTGTTTCTTATCGTCCACTTAGATGTGGCCATCCAGATACGCCTTGTTTCTTATCGTCCAATCAGATGTGGCCCTCCAGCTACGCCTTGTTTCTTATCGTCCAATCAGATGTGGCCCTCCAGATACGCCTTGTTTCTTATCGTCCAATCAGATGTGGCCCTCCAGCTACGCCTTGTTTCTTATCGTCCAATCAGATGTGGCCCTCCATATACACCTTCCTATCTATCTGCAGAAATACCTACTTGGACTGGAGACCTGTCAAGTGTGTACCCCGCCTCTCACACAGTGACGGCTGGATATGAGTACCAGTGACCCCCGTGACCCGAAAAGGAAGAAACAGGTAGTAAACATAATGGATGGATGAATGGATGGATGGATGGATGGATGGATGGATGGATGGATGGATGACAATGCGATTTTTCGTTTTTACAAATCAGCCTAAAAAAAACAAGACAACAATTATCTAATGACTTCTGTTATACCTCTGTTAACTCTTTAAACAATTCACTCATTGTTCTGCATTATATTTTAAAGGTAATTTAAGATGTTTCCATCAAATGTACATTTTTATTTGGTTTCTCAGGTTTATATGAACCCATGCATATCAGTCTCTTGATGTTGTTTGAGATGAAGAGGCCTCTTCATTACTCTTTAGATGGCTGACAGATTACAATAATAACACAAGTGTACATCCATTAGACCTTTGGACCAGAGTTTGGTGCTTACAAAACAGGGTTTTCAATATTCATATCAAGTCTGAATAAAAGCTTGAACTTGTCTGGTTTGGATGCATTTAAATATTAAGCAGCTTTCCATCATTTCTTTCCTATGAGCCGCTCTTGAGATGAAAGATAAGAGAGTGGAAAGGCCTGGCTGGGTCAAATGGTTTAAAAGTGCAGATATCTGCATCCTTTTGAAAATCAAATGCATTGGTTTTGTCACTGTGGGCTCTATCCTTGATATTTTTCTTATTTTTGTGACCATGAAGCCAAACTTGTGCATGTTTTGGGTAAAATGTTTCATTGATGCTCTCAGCTCGCAACAGTTTCACCCAAACAGGTGGCTGGTGGAAAGATAATCTACGTCAAAGAGAAAGATTTTATTAGGATGGGAAAATAAAGTCTGATAGAAATCCTTTATAAACATTTTTCTTTCGTCTGCCATATTGTTTTTCCTAGAAAGTAGAAAGCTTGACAATATTTTAAAGTGTCTTTGTCATTAAAGACAACACAACCTGTTCTGATCAGAATGAGTGTTTCTAAAAATCTGACAAAATCACTGGTTCATTGTAGAAACACATTATGTTAGCCTCTTAAATGTTTGCGTTGATCTCATCTAAAGTAGGCCAGAATGGATTAGTTACATCTTACATCTTACATCTCGGTATTCAAGTTATCCTAAAAAGATTTCATGTTGATTTTGCATGAAAAACATTTTTAACCAACCTACTCAAAACTAATCTAACATAGTCATTTTAAGATATGTTCAGTTTAATGAAAAGTGCCAACGTCCTTGCTCAATAATCCAGGAACAAAATCCAACAATGTTCAGTCAGGTCATCTGGACAGTTTGTTTTTTTGCTGAGACGTTTCATCCGTCATCTAACGGACTTCTTCAGTCTGAGGACTCTGAGGCACCAAACAAAACTGATTCTTCACCAACAGCATACTCCACAGTGGAAAACAACAGTTTACTGGTGCTAAGATGGTCTCTGGAGCCTGCCCTCTCTTCTAGGGCCCACCTTCTCCCTCGTCAACTCCTCTGAGACAGCTTCTTGAAAAGTATTGTTAGTTTTGCTTACCCAGGCAGAAATTGTGGAGGGTCAAGCGATACCCAAAAACCAGAGCACCCTTATGAAGAGTCAGAAGATCTCTAAGTTTATGTCATGTTTAAGAATTCAAATATCTTGAACACTTGTTCACAAGTGATGACAGAATACAGTGGGAAATAAACTTTTTAAGAACTCGGTGAAGTGGAGTTTGACATTTTTAAACAACAAAACATAATTTAATGATTCTGGACTGCTGCTGTAGATAAAGATCCAGCTCATCCAGAAGGACTCGGGCCTTCAGGAGGCTCAGTCTATAATCAGAGCGCTGCCAGCAATCCTGACTTACCATCTGGGAGCTGACCACAATGATTTCCCTAATGAAAGTCTCAGTATGAAGATGAAGAGGTCATCTAGGACAAAAAGCAATGGGACTGCTGAAAATGGTCAACAGGGGGTCTCACCAAATGCCAGTTTAGGCTCATCACCTCCCTTAAAGAAGCCACGAAAAGCTGCCTGTGGTCATTTTACGAGCAGAACCTGACGGTGATGGTGTGCTGTGGTAGGAGATGTGAATGTGTTCTGCTTGTGCAGATTCAGAGTGAGAAGTTGTTAATTAGTGCCTCAGGTGACGCTGAAGGCTCATGGTCAAAACTGTGAATCCTGACAAGAAGAGAAGACAGCAGCTTCTTTTTGAGTCATTAAACAGGACATGTGACCAAACGTGTTACTGGAACTGGACTGGCGCTGTGACGGCTTGTTTTTGTGCATCTCAGGCTGCAGGGTGGAGTTATTCTGTTGCTTCTTGCTCTTCAGCATGCTTATCAGCAAACTAATCCCTCACTGCTTTCTGTGACAGTTACACTAACGTTTTCAAGCTTTCTGTACTTCAGACACATTGTTTCAACTTCAGAGGTTTTTTTTTTTTTTTTATCTCTGAACTGTTTCCATCCATCCATCCATCCATTATCTTTACCCGTTTATTCCATTTTGGGTCACGGGGGTCACTGGTGCCCATGTCCAGCAATCACTGTGCGAGGGGCGGGGTACACCCTGGACGGGTCGCAAGTCCATCACAGGGACACATAGAGACAAACGAGACAAACAACCATTCACTCTCTCACTCACACCTAGGGACAATTTAGAGTTACCAATCAGCCTAACATGCATGTTTTTGGTCTGTGGGAGGAAACCGGAGCACCCGGAGAAAACCCACGCATACACGGAGAGAACATGCAAACTCCACCCAGAAGGCCCCCGGACCGGGGGTTTGAACCAAGGACCTGCTCGCTGAGAGGCAGCAGCTCTACCAGTTGCGCCACCGTGCTGCCCCTGAACTGTTTCAGTAAAGTTAATTATCCAATTTAAAAAATGAGTGAAATGTGTTTTGTATGTGACTTCACTGAATTGTTGATTTCAGCTAAATGGGAAATGTTTAACAGTTTTTTAAATTATCTTGAAAAATGAACATTTCTGTGTTGACAGGAGTGAATAAACCTTGACAACAGTAAAACTGGTTTCACAATCATTAGGTTTATTTACAGAGTTGTGAGCATATGTGGAAAATAAACAGTTAATAAGTCAGACAGATTTCACTAAATTAAAGAATATATTTTACTATCACCTACAACAGGCAGGTAACCATGCAATTGCTACTTTATGAGCATATTCATTTGTCTTTTAAAAAATAACTCATAAACTAGAGAAGAGATTTTATTGAAGCTTTCAAAAAGTAATAATTGGATGTACACCAACAACTGACTAACTTATGGAGTCAACACGCTTCAAGATTTCTGCCACAGTTACCTGAAATTAACAAACATAAAAATGACTATAACTTTCAATTTTACAGATATTAATTGAAAATCAATGTGTTGGTAGCTGTCTGTTACCAAAATGTCTGATGATCTACTGAATCTATTTTAATAAAATTTTCAATATTAATCACTGAATTCTCATCTATAAATCCTTAACTTTTCGAGTCAGCTGGCTTAAAGATGGTCACCACAGACAACTGATGTTAAAAAATACAAAAATATCTGTACTTCAGTCAAATTTGCAGATACTGAGCTGCAGTTTGATGTGGTAGTAACTGACAGTCATTCTCAACATATACTAAGAGGGACTAAAATGTCATGAGATCTAACACTATCACATTCATTCAACCTTTTTTTTATACAGGCTAGTCCCAATGAACCACAATGATTCATTTACAAGAGAGACCTGTTCTTAACAAAGAATGATGACAAGAGTGGACAATCATAAATGTCACATTGTAAAGTTTGCAGATGATACAGCTGTGGTGGGATGCATCACAAACAATGATGAGTCCAGCTACAGGCAAGAGGTGGAACACCTGGAGAGCTGGTGCAGAGAGAATAACCTTCACATCAATGTGAAGAAGACAAAGGAGATGTGGACTTCAGAAGGAACAAAAACATCTACACCCCCCTGAACATAAGAGGATCTGCGGTGGAAGTGGTCTCCAGCTACAAGTACTTGGGTGTACACATGAATGACAACCTCAGCTGGAGCAACAACACCACCAGCCTGATCAAGAAAGCTCATCAGAGACTCTACTTCCTCAGACGGCTGAGGCGAGCTGGTCTGGGAAGCTCAGTCCTCACCTCCTTCTACAGGTGTGCAGTGGAGAGCATC
>NC_056504.1:13262203-13295149 GCF_014905685.2 Nematolebias whitei
AATGGTAGTAAAACTAAAATTGCTTTAGAAGCGATGTAAAATACCAAAAACAAAATTGTTTTTTTTTGCTGTGAACTTAGCAGATGTTTGAAGCCACTTAGAGAGGTCAAATTGCTTCACACACGCTTACTAACGTTGCAAAGGCGGAGCAGCTGAAGAGGATTATTATTTAATATACGTAAATGGTTTATTCTTTTAGACATTTATTTTGTAGAGTTACAGCTGTTTGTAAATACATGTACATTTGTGACAACTGGGACAAAGCTTTGACTCTGAAATATATTTTTATTACCTTATGGAAAAAAAAAAGATATACTATCTTTTATCGCAATTTGTCTGAAAAATATCGAGATATTAATTTTGGTCCATATCGCCCAGCCCTACAAGGAGACAAAAAAATTGGAACTACAAGCAAAAATTGGCTTTTTTAAGAGACAGGAAACAATTAGCAGCTAAACAAATCAAATGTTAGCACTTTATACCTGTGAGAGAAATGAAACATAAGAAACATAAGTTCACATTTAATGTAATTTACAAGGTTTGGCCAAAATGGCTATAGGTTTCTCGTCTCTCCTCAAGTGATGATCTTTGGCATAGATACATGTCGTTCAGGAATAATTTGAAACTTTTGAATGGCTCTTTGGAATGAACGGTGGGAAATGAGTCTCAGACACTTGACAGCTTCTTTGTTTTATTATTGTTCCTCGTCATTTCTTTGTGTTTTTCTTCTCAAATGTTCACACATGAGTCTCCTTCACTTTTCCACCAAGGCAAAGGATAATAGACAAACTGGGCAACAGTGCAGGAAAGGTAAGAAACATGGCACTTACTGTATGTCACTACTCTTTAAATTTGAGCAGTTCTTTAAAACAAATGGATCTTCAAGATCTGGCTCCCTTAAAAGAGCCATACAATATATCACAGCTCTACTTTAGCAAGGCAGCAAGTAAAATGCATTATTTCAAGGAATGCTAGTTTTATTAAATGTATATTTTGATCTGCAGACACGTGTTCGTCACATCAATACATTCCAGGTAGCTGGTGGATGGAAACAAAAACATGCCTTCACATTTACCATCGATAATCAAAACAGATGATATCGATGTCACAGACAAAGAGGAAATGGTGCACTACTTCAACAAGTATTTTGCTATTACTGGTTGTGCAAATGATAACACTCTAAATTATTTACCAAATCCTATTATGGTATCACCACAAACTCTAAATCAAGCCCACCTGCCTCAAGACACTCCCCTCCCTTTACCTTTTGTCTCGTACATTAGTCTTACATACATACATGTACAACGTACATATACTGTAATTTCTGGACTATTGAGCGCATCAGAATGTAAGCCGTACCCGCTAAATTAATTTTTATTTTTTTTAATATTACATAAATAGGCCGCAGTTTTCTATAAGCTGCAGGTGCTCACGTTTTAACATGAGATATTTACATTAGGGGTGCACCGATTGCAGTTTTCTGGCCAATCACCGATTTCTAAAAAGTCTGACCTGCCGATTCCGATTTTGGCCAATACCGATTTTGTTTTATAAGAAACACTGTCAGGTGTTATAAGGTCACAATGCACCATCAATTTTCCTATGCTTCTTTTGTCCCATTTACATTGTTTTCATTCAACCTTTATTTAGACAGGTTGATCCCATTGAGCCTCAGGGACTCATTTACAAGCGAGACCTGAGTTCTTAACAAAGAATGATGACAACAGTGGACAACAACAACGACAATAGACAGTCATAAAATAGGCATAGGTATACAAATTTAAGTTTCTCTTTTTTGTTCACATCAAAATAGTCAAAACAAAATAGCAACCAAAAGGACAATCAAGAGGAATAGTAGTAAAAAACAGCTAGATTATAAGGCGATTTAGAAAACTAAAAACAGGAACATGTCTGCATTGGTTTTAGCCAGGAACTTAACAGATGCCAACAATTTTCAGTCAGGTCATCTGGACAGTTTCTTTTTTTTTTTTGCTGAAATGTTTCAGCACAACAAAAATAAACTGTCCAGATGACCTGACTGAAAATTGTTGGATTGTATACCTGGATTACTGAGCATGGACTTTGTTGGTTAACAGATGCCACTTAGAGAGGTCAAGGTTGAGAACTTATTTTTTTTTTTTATCTCTGTGAAATTACGTCTTGATGACCACTGCACATGCTTTTAGCAATTTCCTCTTCAATCTCTGTTGTTACTCTCTTGTACCATGAAATCTGTCCTAGCTCTTTGTTATCATTTCACATGGTCTGTATAAAATTGATGTTTGTCAGTTTTTTTAGATGTTGCCCTTCTGGTGTTCTTCCACACCTTTATTTGTTGCATTTTGGTCAGGTCATCATTGTAAATGAGAATTTGTTCTCATCTGACTAACCTGGTTAAATATAGGTCAACTAACCAACTAACTAACTAACTAAACAATTTTACTTCTATGAGTTTTAACTAGTTGGCTGTTTAAAATATAGTTCATCTAGTTCTAATCATGTCTAAATCCTCTAACACACCGTATTTTCCGCTGTAAACATCGCTCCGCCCTATAAGTTGCATCAGTCCAAATATGTCTAATTAAGTGGAAAAATCCATAAACATATCGCTTTGACGTATATGTCACATCTATTATGCATCACTGCTGATGCTTCGTGTTTGTTACGCGTCACCGCTGAGAACCCGGAAATGTGGGCTGGTGTTGTGTCAAAAAACAATTGGCTGCCAAATGGCATTTGCTGGGGCATGCACGGGAAGACTTTAACAAGAATTTAACAAGATTAACACCTTAAAACAAATGTTTATTTGCTCAAAATTATAGTAAAAGTCTGTCTCAGTCTAACTTTTGCTTAATAAATGCACTTTGACGGTCAAATCAGCTGCATTTCAAAAGAATTTGCTGCCTCAGTGCTCCCGGGAGCGCACATACAAGGTAGAAATCAGGAAGGAGGAGCGCTGCTCGTTTCTTTGAAATTTAACAAGAAAAGCACCTAAAACAATTATTTGTTTGCTTGAAATTATAACAAAGGTGTGTCTCTGTTGAACTTTTACTTAATAAATGCACTTTAATGGTCATATTAGCTGCATTTTGCCGGGGCGGTGCAGCAAAATTAAGCTGGTTTGACGGTTGCTCCAAGCAGCGAGCAGAACTAAGGTGGCAGGCTATGGCAAGCTGATTGAGTCATTAATAGCTGATGAAGATTTTCGGTCATACAGGACTTAGTAAATTCAAAAAAGTTCAAACAAAAATAATAAAGTATACATTATAATAAATAAAGTCCAGTGGTTTTTGTCTTGAACTTTTTTGAATTTGTCATTACAGACACTTTTACCTATTACATGATACAACGGCCTGCCTTACTACTCTGGTGCTATCTAGTGGCAGAAAAATGGTAGTGTTCAATTTTTTCAGTCAGAATGAATGAAAAACGGTCATATCTCAACCAAAAAAATGGTTTTTAAAGATAGGAAAAAAAATCCATAATCCATATTTCGCTTTGGCCTATAAGTTGCAGGGCATGTAAATTATGCAAAAAACGTGACTTATACAGCAAAAATACAGCATTTGGATTTTGATTAGACTGATTTGAAAACATTTAGTTGAATCTGATACTTTTGGTGTTTAAAAGCACCCTTAACATTAAAAATGTGAAACAAAGGATAAAAAAATCAACTTGTAAACTTGTGTAAAAGTTACAAATCTAAGCTGTTTCCTTTCCAAGTTTCCGTTACCATAAAGAAAACTTTAAGCTAGTTAAATCAAGAGATGAAATTTTGTTACTGGAGGCAAAGTATCGCCTTTCAGGCTCAATTTTTTTAATCTATCTACATTAGTTTCACTTCCCCCTTTAGGCAGTTTGATTTCATTGTTGTTTCAAAAAATGATTAAAAACTGAAGCATTTCTTTGTGTTGCTATAGCTAAGTATAAGATCAGCTGTTGCTGTGAGTCTAAGCACATCACTAAACTGCAGCCACAGTAACAACATTTTTAACCTTCCACCTCTAATGCTGGAGAGTTCTTAACGAGCATAAAAACAACTTGTCCACCGAATGAAGAAGTTTAAATGCTTTTTCATTAGAGTTGTTTCACTTCAACATACTGGGTATTTCAACTTTCTCGGCCAAAACTCCTCTTTATAATCTGCACATATTTACCATGTGGATCTTGTTATTAATTGTTTTTCTTTGTTGTTGTAGTTTTTGTCTTTCCTCCTAGAGATAGGCCTGCTCGCTTCCATTCTGAATCTGCCATTCTGTGTTTGTTTCTCCTTCCTGTCCTCTCAAACCCCAGCTGGTCAAAGCAGATGGCCGCTCGTCCTGAGCCTGGTTCTGCTGGAGGTTTCTTCCTGTTATGAGGGAATTTTTCCTTTCCACTGTTGCCTTTGTGCTTGCTCAGGATGAGAGACTGTGACAAAATGAAGACTCAACGCAACCTGCTGGCTTCCTTAGATAGATAATGTTACTAATTGAATTTTTATGTATGTGAATGTTTTTGGACAGTGCCCTGAGACAACGTATGTTGTGACTTGGCGCGATATAAATGAACTCAGTTGAAATGAATTCAATAAAAAAAAGTCATATTTTTATTTAAATTTCTCAAATTTTCAATATTCATTAATAAAAAAAATATCAGCTTGTGAACTCTGATTCTGGATCTGTGGCATGTTACTTTATTCAGTGATGTGACACGATAAAGAGTCTGCTTGGGGTAATTTACTTTGAAAGCTTCGAGGCATTACCGTGTCTGACTTCATGTAGATTTTTAATGTATCTGTAACAAATGCTGGTGAACACTGGGGAAGCTGTAGGTATAACACAAACTGTTAGAGGCCAAAAAGAGATAACTGTGCTCAAAATCAGAGCAAAATCATACAAATCATCTGAAAACACTTGTGACATTTCTAATTTAAAAAGATCGCTTACATCTTTTGAATTGGACTCTAGTGAAAAGTTTATAAATATATTGAATCTTACAAGTCTTAGATAGTTTTTGAACATTAATTTGAATAAAAGAGAACTATAAACAGATGAGCTAATGGCTTGTCTGAGCATGGCCAAGACCAGAATGAATGGCTGTTATTGTAATATAAGTCCATTATTAAAATCACATGGAAGTTGAAAAGATCATGTTTTTTTTATTACATTACCTTCAGTTTTGCCCACAGGCTTTTTTTCCCAGCAGAATTATTGATGTTTATGCTGGAGGTGTAACAGCTAGCTGCTACAGTTATCTGTATTTGCAAAGAACTGTAAAGTTTTACGCTAATGATCTAGTGAAATTCATGGCAGTGCAAAAGTTATGAATTCATATTTGTGCAAACATCTGGGAGATTTCAGGGAATGGAGTCAAACTTAAAATAACATCAATTCACTTTGGTCTTGGCCCCACTTGGACTTGCTTTTAACTTGTTGATCTGAATAGATTTCAATTGAATTTCTATAAACTGAGGTTGTTCAAAGAGCTATCTCTAACAAGTATCACCTTTTTGTAACCTTCTCACACAATGTTATGAGGAAATTGTGATCAAAAGATCTAAAGTGCTGCTTTAATAAATGCAGAAATAAAAGGTCAGATGGAAGACAGATGTCCACAGCTCCATGTGTGTTGAGCTTGTCTCTGTTCATGACAGTTTCACAACAAGCTCTGAGACTGTGCTTCTAATGATAATGTTTGTTTAACACATGTTTTGGTTGTTTATCAGTGATGGAGGTGAGGACAGAATGTGGGCTGATCACAATTGCCTCTCAGTTCTTGACTTCTGGACAAACCTTCTGCACAGTGATCATTGATCAGATAAGACCTGTCTGTTCAAACACCATCAGACCAGCTCTGTATACTCTAATATTGACTCAAAGGGAGGTGATCACAGCTAGGAATCCAAACTTGATGATGATGAAGAAACTAAACGTGGCCCAAACTAAAAGCAAAGAACACTGAAGGTGAGAAAGAATGAAATGGTGACACAAAATAAGTTGTCAACATCCAAGTTAGTTAGAAGAGCAAAAGGATTGTGAAAAATGAAGAGAACATACTTCAGAAGTACAATCTGGAAGAAAAAAAAGGAATTTCTAACTTTAACAGATTAATTTAGTATAAAAACTGCAATCACTGTCATGCCACAACACTATGCTTTTTCTCATTTCCAACCTTCTCTTACTAAAAATAGTAATTGAAGTGTAGTCAGTCACAGTGATTTTTTATAGATGAAAGTAAAAATATGGAATACTCAATTTTCAGGTTAAAAAATGGAATCACTCTGTTTTTACAGTTCTAAAACCGTCTTATGTTACATCTGCTACTTAGTCTTCATTTAAAAAGGAGGCTCACATCTTGAAGAGATGCTGCACAAAACAGATTGATGGCTCCAACACGAGAGAGGTCAGTGTAACTAATGAAGAGGATTATAACATTTCAGAAGGTAAATCATCCAAAATGTTGCAAAAGATGTTGGCCGTTCGCAGTCAGCTGCGTCTAAGATCAGGACCAAGCATAATCAAAATGGAAATCTTGTCAAAGGGAAGCATGTTGGAAGACCAAGGAAGCCACGAAACAGTCCAGATAGAAAACTTAAAGCAAAACTTCTTGAAAACAGAAAATGTTCAACAAAACTAATTAGAAACAAATCAGCAGAAACTCTTTGACCAAACTGTAAAAAAATCACCTAAAAGTAATTGGATTTATGTGCAGAAAACTCAAATCAAACCCAAAATTAACACTAAACTAACAGAAATGAATGAAGATGACTGCCTGAAGAAAACCTGTGCATTTAGTCGTGTTCAGCCTGCACGTCCGGTAAAGACACTGGAGAGAGTAGTCAGTACATCTTCCATAAATACTAAAGTCTACATAGAAATATTGCGCCTTTTTCTCATTCCATCAGTTGAAAAGTTGTTTGGTGACAATGACTTAATTTTTAAGATGTTAATGCATATTTCCATAAGACAAAAGATGTGGAAACTTTCTCTTAATAAATACAAATAATGTCAATGGGATGACCTGCAAATATTCTGGATGTAAAAGCCAGTTGAAATTCTCAGGTGGAAATTAAAGAAAACAGTCAATGACAAGGTTCCAACCTGCAGAGCTGATGTGGGAGCAGCAATAAGAGATGGTTGGAGGCAGATTGATGAAAAGTACTGATTGTCATTAGTTAGGTCTGCACCTCAGAGAATTCAAGCTGTTAGAAAAGCCAGAGGTGGTGCAAAGCAAAACTAATGGTGCAGTGTTTTTCTCACGATTCCATATTTTTTTCTTCAAATTTAAGAGATTCTGTTGTTTTTCCTCTACTTGATCTTAAAAGCAAGTGTGAATGACAACACCTGCAATATTTATTTTTCTTCTTTTCTAATGCCAAAAGGTTGGAATTAAAATATATGTAAAGAGTTTTGTGACACGCCTGCGATTTAGTTTTTTTATACAAGTTAATTGAAAGAACATCCTCCAAAATTGATGAGTCCATAATTTTCACCAGTGGTTTCAATACAAGACATAAAACCAGTGTAGCACATTTCCAAGACAATCTTAAAATACCACAACACATAAACAAAAAATACTAAAATAATTAGTGTTTGCATTTATTTCCCAAACACATTATTACTAATTTTGGAATTGCACACTGATTGTTTTCTTTGCCTAGAAACATTGCTACCAAAGAGATTCTGTTACAATTGTGGCTGCCTGAAGTCAGCTCAGCTTTCTGTCTACCCCGCTCTGCAGCTGCAGTTGTCATAGTAAACCTGATGTTACAACCAAACAGCTTGGACAGCCACAAGCTCAGATGCACGCACTGCTAATTCACCATTTGTTTGTCTCGGCAGGGATACATTCAGTACAAAGCGTACTCTCGTCGAAACAGGAAGAGATCGATATGCAGCTGGCTCAACTAGCAGGATTTGGCTCCAATTAGATCCAATTTCCAGGTATCATGCTTCTGATTATTTTTGTTTTGACAGAGTTAGAGATGGAGAGCATAATCAGCAGAAAATGTAATGATGTGTTCAACACAGTGTAGATTCAGGATCAGCTTTCAATTAGTTTGGTTGAATTTGAAGTGTGTTTTTATTTATCTTCAATGAAAAGATAGGAGTTTTTTTTAAATAGGAAGAGCAACAGCATCTGAGAAAATGGGAGCCATAAGTTATTCTTAGATATGAATAAAAACATTGAATATACATCTAGGTCATATAGTTCATACATGTTGAACTTTATGCTGACAACTCATGATTTTCTCTCTTTGCTATATCCAATAATCTTGTCTCACTTGTTGTTTCTGCCTCATTTCTATCAGGGTGCATCACATTCATGCCCGCTTCATACCGAACGATGACCCCGCTACATCATGAAAACCTTTATTCAGATATTTGGTGGTGGTGTTGTATCATTGTGTGGCAGGGTATCATTGTCCTGTGTGGAGGATGTGAACATGTGTAATGTGGTGGTAGTGTACCCATGATATGTGTACTGTAAGCATCGGTGTAACTTCGTGTCTCGGTGGTCTGCAAAGTTAGGGGCTAGTCGATGACCCTGAATTTGAAAAAATTCAGAGAAACCTGGCAAATATTTAGTTGTAGTTTCACTAAACTCTGTTTTTGAACAAGCAACTAGTGAGCTGTGCGTTCGTATTTTGAGCAGCTACTTCCCATTTGTGTTTGCACATAATTTTGCTGTCATGATCACATCCTCTGTCCCCCTGCCTCACTCACAGCCCCTCATGTCATGTTTCTGCTTCTTCATGTCATGTTTTCTGCTCCTGTCATTCAGCCATGCCCCCCTCTGCACTTTCAGCTCATTAGCCCTGATTATCTGCACCTGTTCCTGGCCTTATTTAAGGACTCCTCTCACCTCCCCCAACCTGGCATATTATTATACCTCTTATGGTCCCTGATATCCTGCCATCTTGTTTCGTGTTCATGCCTGACGTTCAAGCCTTGATCTTCTTGTGTCAACCTCATGTACACTCCTGTCTTTTAGAAACCCCGACCTGCCTGCCCCCTGCCTGCTCTCAGTTTGCCTCTCTGATCTCGTTGCTGATTATCCCTTCCGGACCTTGGACCTCAAATTATGGATGACCCCTTTTGGATTAATTATTGGAAATCTGACTCCCTGTGTATGACCACTGCTTTATCTCTTGGACCCCGCTCTTGGATTTGCTCCCACAAACCACGTTATTGTAGCACTCCTCCGCAGCTGCTCTGCATCAGTGCCAGTGACATCATCACTGCAGACTTTGACAGGTGACTCCTATACCTGGACTTACCATTCTGTGTTCGTCTGTCTCTCCTTCCTGTCCTCTCAACCAGCCGGTCAAAGCAGAAGGCAGCTTGTTCTGAGCCTGGTTCTGCTGGAGGTTTCTTCCTTTTAAAAGGGAGTTTTTCCTTTCCACTGTTGCCACTGTGCTTGCTCAGGATGGGAGACTGCAACAAAGCCAAGATTCAACTTGTCTGCTGGATTCCTTAGATAGAGAACTTTACTAATTGGCTTTTATGTATGTGAATGTTTCTGTAAAGTGCACTGAGACAACTTTGTTGTGATTTGGTGCTATATAAATAAACTGAATTGAATTGACTCTCTCCCCACTTGTCTACATGGACATGTTCCCACAGCTTTACTCAGACTCCCACTAGCAGCTGCAACTCAAATATTGTTTCCTTTGATTTCACACTCTTGTTGTCTGGCTTCATTCTGAATTCAAAAACCTGATTTCTGATATCACCATCCACATTGTATGTCCCTCAGCTCACTTTATACCCACAATGGCAGCCTCCCCCACATTTATGATTGAGTCTACTGGAGCACACAATTATAGAAAGATATTTGGACCAGTTTTCATTGGTTATCATTTGTCTTCTGGGTGGTCTTTTGATCTAGACATTCGAGGCTGTAGCATCAAATGTTTTGTGCCAGAGGAGGGCTTCCATGACAATGTCAAATTAATGTTCTAGCAGTCTAAAATTTAAAGAATCTAAATTGATAGAAATTGGAAACAAACCCATCACATGTGGGATGCACCCAGGTGGGGTGGTGGGCAGCTATGTGGGTACCCAGGGAGCAGATTGGGTGTCTTGCTCAGGGACATCACGATGTGTGGGCATGGTGGGGAATTGAGCCCACAACTTTCTGGTCCCAGGTCGGCTGACCTACCTCTACACCACAGCGGCCGCACAGCTACCTTTGTTGCCAGAATCTGAAGCAGAGCTGGCCAGCCTGGTCTCATGCAAAGCCCTTAAATGCACCCATGATAAGTTTGTGGATATTGGTGGTGGTAGCATTGTGCTAGCTTGACATGATTTTCTAATGTGTAGCTTAATATTGCCATTGCCCCAGAGAGTCATGCCAGGCTGGGTAAATAAAGTGTGGTAAGACTCAAGAGAGTGTTCCAGGGACACAGAAAATAGCAGGAAAAAAAACCCTGATTTGGTCAAGAACCTATGATATTCATGATTGCCTCCATGCTTAAGGAGCCTTCAGGTTATCACATTCTACCTTTATAAAAACAACAGAATACACCATAACACAGTTATTATGGCTTTTGGTGGGGTTTTTCTCTTTTCTGAGTGAACACTTAAATTCTCTGTTCAGATGGAGACTATTACAGATCAGACAGCACATGGGGGAATGTGTCACACTCAAGAGTCACAGGTGGACACGTGACAAGCCATTAAGTCTGTGCTCTGTCCCCGTTCAGAAGGGAGTGCCCTGGGTCAAACGGTTCCAGAGACCACAGAAGTGTAGCGGAGACAGGCAGTGATCATAACAGGCCAAATGGGCAGGTCTAATGGTGCAACAGGCTCCAATTACAGGCTTTTTTGACAGCTGCTCACATCACTAGGGTTCACCTACACTGGAAGACAACCAATGGCCATTCTGTGGAGGACATTGTTAGTTCTCGAAACGTTGTCTCTTTTGACTCCCTACTAACAATGCTCTACCGCACACAATTTAAGAACACCACAGAGAGAGAAATTTAGTTTTATGAGCAAAAGGGCTCTTTCTAATAGTCATCAGCGTGAGAAAAATAATTGTGGGTAATGTTAAGTCTCTTTTTGTCTTTTCTTTATTTTTGTTTATGGAGGTTTTATAATTTCCTGTCCTTTTTGTGAGGCAGTTTTGAATTTGGGTGCACATCCCTCAGGTCATAATCAATGCATCCAGGAAAAAAGCAATTTGGGTGCCATCGGTAGACAGTGGGGATACGTCACAGGACATAATTTTTCCAAAGAGCCTAAGCAAAATAAGAATTGTGCCGCACTGGAAATCATCACAGCTTCAGTCTACCTGTGAGGAGAACATTAAATAAATAGATAGCTGTTTTTCTGAAAAGCCGCCTGCTAATGTTCCCTGAGGTCATGAACACATCTGTCTTCCAAGAGGGCTGCTTGTCCTGCTGGTGAATCACTCTGCAGCACTTAAGGAGCATCCGTTCTCTTACTGCAGGAGAACCCTGTCTGATTTCTACTCTCCTAAATGGCTGCAGATCGTTACCGTTGATGAAAAGTGTTTTTTTTCCCTTCTCTGAGCAGCAGTAGCTGTGCTTACAGTATGTGTTTGACTAAACACTACATTTGTGCTGATAAACATATGGGCACAAAGTAAGTACTGCTACTGATTTTGCTCATGCAGCCTACACCAAAAACACAGAGTTACCAGTACATATATACAATAAAAATCATATGGACACATTTTATGGCCTTTCATTTTCTGCAGCATTTTAGGAAAAAAATATATTACATGAGTTTCTCTTGTTAATACAATAAATGCAAACTCTGGATAAATCTTTAAGGTCTGGCTACTAAAAGTGCTAAAATATGTACTTTTAAAGCTCAAAAACATACTAATTTATTTTTTTGACAGTTTCCTATGCAACTTTTCATGTGACATGCACTTTGTGCTCCTGAAAGATTCTGGTGAAGACAAGCAGTACAGATTGCAGAGCATATGATCAATTTATGCTCTGCTGCACTGTTTCTCTGGTTTTGTTATAAAGTTTCACTGAAGCTCCTTTAACCATATAAAATGAATACGTCTGGACATTTAACTGACTGAAACAGAAAGTTGTAAAAGTTTAGTCAATTTAAAACATTTTTTTTTTTCATAATATTTGGTCCTAAACCTGTGTGGTCATCCCAGAGTTAGATATTGGATGAGATATTGGAGATAAATTTTCAAATACTAAAAGTACTATCTATAAATTAGTACAGCTGATTTATTGTTTCCATAAATTTGTCAAAGCACAGTGGCTCAGCTGGCAGAGCTGTTGCTCTCAGCAAGAAGGTTAATGGTAAATGGACTGTACGTATACAGCGCCTTTCTATCTTATTTCAAGATACTCAAAGCGCTTTACACTACAATCTGTGCCTCATTTACCCATTCATACAGCACTCTACTAGATCTCTACAAAGCTAATTGAACAAAATCATTCTAATGAGACTAATCAGAGCTTTATCACATTCATACACTGATGGGACACACATCAGAGGCTATGAGGGGTTCAGTGCCTTGCCCAGGGACACTTCAGCATGTGACTGCTGGTGGATTCGAACCCCCAACTCTTGCATTGGAGGACGACTGCTCTAACCACTCAGCCACAGCCGCCCGGTCAGTGGAAAAGTTCAGTGGAATGAATCCCAGTCCGGGGGCCTTTCTGAGTGTTTGCATGTTCTGTCCGTGCATGCATGGGTTTTATCAGTGTACTTCAGTTTCCTCCCATAGACCAAAAACATGCATGTTAGACTGATTGGTGATAAAAGGGGCATTATGCCCCTTTTGCACTGCTCAGCCCCTGACTCTACTCAGCCCTCCATGGAAAAATCGCTATTCCACAGTACTTTTTAGCTGATTCGAGTCTGATTCAGGACCTTGTTTTGTCCCTGCTTCTCTGGTGGGACCGTGCGAGCTGAGTTGGGACCGAAACGTGAATGCAGGACACTGATTGGTGAGGGGGAAGAGTCACTGCATCTCAGAAACATTTCACCAATCCACCATTTGCAATTTCTTGGAACGAGGAGCAGCGGCTGGATCTATTTTTAAGATTTTAAAAACAATAATGACAACGCCATGTTTAAATCTGAAGTCCAGGCATTTTTTGTTTTTGTTGACCGACAACAAAAGTGAGCAGCGTCACCGCGGAGGATCATACGAGCTGCCGACCCACTGAAGCACGTGAGGCCGGACCCTGAGTCCCAGCCTCACGTGCTCACAAAGGCAGATTCCGAGCCCTGGCAGGCGGGGGGACCGCGAGTTTGGGACAGAAGGTGGAAACATTTTTTTAAAACATTTTATGTACAAAGTATAAAACATTATGATTTTTTGTCAGTGAAGAATAAAAATAAATAAACGGTGCTGGCTTTATCATGAAATCCTGTTTTCACTTTGATTTTATTAAATAATCTGTTAATTAAAGGGAACTCAGCTGAAAAATCATAAAAAGACAACATTTTTGGATCTCTCAGGAATATTTCTCTCAAACATGTTTAATGAAGAGCTATGGCCTTTGGTTAAACTTTATTCTAACCCACAGATGTACAATTCACAAAACAAGAATTACACTTTAAATCACTGTTTGATCACTGATTGTTCATATCTCTTCAAATGAGGATTGCCAAATTTTCCTTTCTTATTTTATAGACAACATCAGTATCACTTAAATCACTAAAGTAAAATCTGTATACAAGAAACAAAACCACATATCAAAAATGAGTGCAAATACATCAAATGAAGAAAAATATGGAATTTTAAACATAGATGTTTTTGTAGAATCTGGTTCATCAGATTTAATTCAGTTTATTTATATAGCGCCAAGTCACAACAGAAGTAGTCTCAGGGCACTGAACAGAAATATTCATGTATAAAATAAGTGAACAGAAACATTCATATTTAAAAATAATAATTTAACATTATTTATCTGAAGAGCAGACTGCTTTGAGTTAAACTCATCGCAGAACTCTCACTCTGTGAACTAAAGTTCATTAAAAGTTCATTAACAGGATTTTGGATTCTGGACACGCCTCCAGAACCTGTTCTGAAGTGCGGTGCAAATTCAGGCTGATCTGAGCAGGACTGAGCAGAGTTGGGGCTGAGTAGGAGCAGTGCAAAAGTGGCATAAATTGTCTCTAGGTGTGAGTGAGAGAGTGAATGGTTGTTTGTCTCTGTGTCCATGTGATGGACTGGAGACCTGTCCAGGGTGTCCCCCGCCTCTTGCACAGTGATGGCTAGTGACCCCGAAAAGGAAGAAGTGGGTAAAGATAATGAATGGATGGATGGATGGATGGATGGATGGATAACATTGTCAGAGTCAGAATCTATTTAATAGCAGCCTCACCAGTCTATCGGCTGCAGCTTTTTCTGAGCAGCCTTCTGAATAGTAAATCTGTGTTTGACCAAAGACCCCGGTGTCACATCATTCACCACAAACCAGACCTTTATGCACCAATTATGCAGCAGATAATATCTGTGGTGACTGTGAGACTGGGGGGGGGGGGGGGGGGAGAGAGGTGTCATTACTGCACTGAACCTGAACCATTAGCCTCTCCCTGGTAAGGTTATATACATACTCAATATTGCATTTCAGTGGGTTGACCTCGGGGTCTGTGGTTTAACACACTGGCTCTCAGAGCACCACAGAAGACTTCACATCTCTATTAGAAAAGTCAACGGGTCACACTCTGCACAGGCATTATTCTCATATTAAACACTGATCTGCTCTTGTGTACCTGCTTTCTCAGACCGTTTGCTATTCCACAGGCACGCTCCACACAGGGAGTCCAGAGAATAGGGGCCACACTCTCTTCATTTATTTCTCCTCTAATTTGTATCCCCAGCCCTGTGGGACCATATGATGAAATGTTCAAGTGGGCAGAATAACATGAAAATCACAATTAAATCCCCTCAGTGCTGTAATATCACATGTGTTATGCTGATTGTGGCATATATAAAGGCTGTTGGCAGTCCAGTAAACATTCAGAAGAATATATTAGTTTACAGAAGAGTTATTTTTTGACTCTGAAGGAGGTGGTTTGAGATGCCGGGCCTATATGATGTGTTTTGGCTCTTTATGGTGTCAGTCATCTGCTCTGAAACCCATTGGCCTCTCTCCCTTAAGAAATGTTGGAATAGAAGCTGAGAGCTTTCTGTTTCTGAGCCCCCCTTCCCTTTTAAACACAGTGTTTACTGCGTGAGGGACCTGCCCTCCTGTGCCGCCTGGCTTTTGTCTGACAGAGAGGGAAATGGGCGAGTCTGTTTCTTCTTCCTCTTCTTCCTCCGAGCAGTATCTTTTTTATTAGAAGTCTCTAGAAGTCAATTTCCAGCTCATTTAAGGCTTGTCTGAGGGATGAGAGGGAAGCAGAGGTGTAAAAATTGCCCTTATGTTCCTGTAACGCACATATATTTACTCTTGCATCTTTACAACATGCCGTTGTTACAGAAAAACTCATATTCCAAGAATATACAGTAGACTTTTTATTGCTGTTTAACTACAGAAATGAGAACTGTGAATGGGTAATGTCATCACATCTAAAGGTTTATATTTCTGCCTGTGCTTCATGAACTCCAGCAATTATACATTTCACAATATTTCTAATAGGGAACACAAGAAGACTAGATGATTAATTATCTCCTCCAATAATGCTCCTGCTCTCTTTTACTTTTTCACCTCTTTCAATCCCTATTTTATGTCTTTGTGTGCTGCTAGTAAAATGGCACATAATAATGTTGCTTATCTTTACAGTTCATGGTAGTTCGGTGGTCAGTGTTGTAGTCTCATAATTCTGAGGCTGCAGGTTCAAGTCCAGGTTGCATCAGGAAGGGCATCTGGTGTTACAGCGTTAGTCAAATAGTCCATGCGAGTTCACTCACTGTGGTGATCCATGAAGAAGGAAGCCGCTGAAGGATAAATACCAAAGCATTTATCTTTGAGAGGTTTTAATTGGAATTTCTACCACTTAAAAGTTCATTTTAAAATTGCATTATTTGTTTGAAACATACTATTATGCCCAATAATGGTCAGTCGGTCATCTGGACAGTTTCTTTTTGTAGAAAGACGTTTCGCCCTCTATCCGGGGGGCTTCATCAATCTGAGGAGTCCCAAGTAATAAGTGATAAGCTAACAAAATTTAAGTCAGATTATAGGCGATTAAAGACTGCAATGGGCAGAGGGGATCGAACACAAGACCAGTTACAGTACTGCCCACTTTGCACTGAGGATACCACCCACAGGGCTAGGAAACAAGTTATAGTGGCAAACCTCCTACACCTGAAAAGAACTGAGAAGATGAGAGCCGAATGGAGTCGCACTCATCAAAGGCAAAGCAACATTTGTGAAGAGAACCATCCCATTATTAAACAGGGGCGGAGACTTACGTGTCCAGTTGTCCCCCTCTTACAATGTTGTTATTGCTAGTATCAGTCAGCTCTCTGTGGATAGCAAGTGGCCACCAGGGCATTAACTGTCAAATGTTAGGCTCATGGTTCTCCTTTAGCATTTGAACAACTAGTTTGCTGCCACCAACAAACTAGTTGATCCACTTTGATGGATCATAGATGGTGATGCTTATAAAACTTAGTTTGCTTGTAGCTCCTCAGATAAGTCTTTTGGATTAAAGACAAAACATTCCAGCATAGAAAACTTGTTCAAAGAACCTTACTCAAACTTGTTAGACTCATCCATCTGGATTATTGAACATGCATCAAGATATTCCTTCTTATATTCTCTGTTAGAAATTGATCAAGACTGGGTTTTTTTTATGTGTGTTGTGTGTAGAAACCAGCTGTTCGTGTAACATTTTCTTAATTTTCGCTCATGCTCTCTTAGATTTTCTCGATATTGCCCCATGTCTGTGTATGTTCGCAAGACTCCCTGTTTCCAACATATTTCACAAACCTCTAACCAACCACCTCTACTGCATCATCAACAGGAATGTACATTCCTGTTGATGATGCAGTAGAGGTGGTCAGTTTAAGGTTAAAATCAGACAACCACTCTGATTTAATGTTTTATTAGCACTGTGAAAAGAATTGGGAACATTACAGGGCAGTAAAAGCCTAACCAGATCAACTTTTATCGCAATGTGTTGCCTACAAAAAACGCTGGAATAGATATATAATATTAATCCGTTCAATGAATGTTACAAGCCAAAACATAAAATTCAAGAATATTTATAATAAAATGTCATAGAAAATTTAACAACCACAGCATTTGCTGTGAAATTACAGTTCTTTGACCATCTATTGCAGTAACGAGCATAAATACAAAGGATTACAGGTATCAGATACTGTCATGATTTTAAAAATAGAATAAAGCTGCTTGTAAGTCCTCAGAGGACAGAACACATCGATCGTGGACAATCGTTGGACTAAAAGCAAAGGAAGGTGGATGTGATAGATCCACACTGAGCTTTAGAAGTACCAGAGGCAGCAGGAACAAGTGGAAAAGATGTGGACAGGAATGATTATATTCCTTTTAACAACTTGTATCTACCTGACAGAGAAAATTGCATCCCTGCAGATGAATATCTTACCCCCTCAGGGTCTGTTCTGCAAAGGTAAATTATCTGCAAAATCCATTTCTGCTTGTAATACATGGTGTGCACTGAATTTTTCATGCATATATATATATATATATATATATATATATATATAAATATATATATATATATATATATATATATAATGTTGCTGCTGATCTGTTTCAATGTTGATGTGTTCATGCGTGCACATCCGCTCACAGACTCATGTTCATGTTTGTGCTGATGTTCAATGTTTTTATGTTATGAGTGCTTAGTGTATATTTAGTTGATATTTTTCTTGGTTCATATCTTAGATGTTATTACTGTTTTTCTTATACATTTTATTGTTGGATGTCACTGGGACCTTGTGTACATAATTTCGCTCCACCACATGTACCACATGAGGTGCGAATGACAGTAAAGAATCTCTGACTCTGACTCTGATATATATTAACAGCTATCACAAAATCCTGTCTTTTGTAAGTTAATTACAAGTATGCTATGTAGAACTGGTTTTAGTGTAAAACTGATATACTGATGCCTGATGCTTTGCCAAGAAACAGCTGATTTAAAAGGAACATTGATCAAAGTTGATGGCAGCACCGTCTTCCTCACTTATATTTAAAATTCAATCTCCAACTGAAAGAGACACAACTCATCATTAACCATCTTGCTCCAGGGAAGTTATGTGTGTGCTGGAAGTTCAGTTTTAGTGTGTAGAAAGATGCAGCTGCTTTATGAATAAGTGTAAATATATTCACAGCATTTGGTTTTTTTAAGCATTCAACTAAAGACAAATTTCCTTGTGAAAATTCCTAAATGAAGTAAAAGGAAAGAACGAGCACCACAAAGCTATGATCACATAATCTCCCTTGAACCCAGGCTTCTGTGAAGGAAAACACGGTGAAGAACATGTTTAGAGATGAACCCCTTTCTTGATTGTCCTTGAATTGTCACGCTTAGGCATGTTTTGTTTTTCAAGAAACCAGGAGTCATGATTGTTAATTTGAAGGTTAACTAAGGGGTGTTTAATGGTACATTCATTTGATATCAGACAGTAATTACTTTTCAAAACACAAATATCACTCATTCAGGCTGCTGGCACAACTACAAAGATTAAGGCCTTGCATTCTTTGAAGGAATACATGTCACATGCATGCCCTTTATGGCACTCAAACAATATTGTGAGATATCTGCTCTTACTAGGCTATCAGTTGTGAATAACGCCGTTACTACCATAACAAATTATAATTACTTACCTGTAAAACTGACTGAGTTAAAGCCACTTTTATGATATCTAATATTGAATAGCTGTGGTGGACAAATTTATCTTAATTGATTTCAAATAACAATCAGTTGTAGATGTACCTGTATTGATTATATTTTAAAAGTTTCCATAAAAGTTGTCCAGTGATTCATGATATTTTTGATGTTCTCTATGGTCTATTGGCTGTAGTGGCCATCTTGAAATTAATTGGGTATACATAGTAATTAGGTGTAGAGGTACACCTAATGATTATTTGTCATGTTTCTGCCTCTCCTGTCGTTGTTTTTGGTTTCCATGCTCTGTTTCTTCCCCCTGCTCTTGTCATGATTCAACTCTGCTCGTGTCATCCTGCACCACCGTAATCAGCTCTCATTTCATACACCTGTTCCCCTCTCTTCTTAAACTCCATGCTCACATTCTGTCCTTGCCAGATTATCAAATTTGTCATGAAAGTAAGCCATAGTTTTGTCTGCCTGTTCTGTCTCGACCCCACACTTGCCTCCTGGATTCTCCGCCTTGTTTGTTCCTTGTCTGATCTGGATTCTGCTCTCTGACCATGGTACAAACTCTGCTTCTTGTTACTACGACCATGTCTCACGGATCACGATTTGGATTTATTCTTGGATTTCTGACCAACGGCTCTTGACCCCTGCCTGCATTACTGCACCTCACTTTTGGATACTCCTGTAAACAACGCTTTTCATAAGCCTCCCTCTCCGCTGCAGCTCACTCACTGTGGATGATGTTAGCATCTCCAACTCACTTAAGGAGCCCCTCCCTTGCCTGACTGTGAAGGTTAATAAATGCTACAATAAAACTCAGAACCTTCACAGTGAAACTTTGATAACTGATCTCCCTGTCTCTGCAGATTGGAGCTGCCCTCGGACCTAGACCTCCACCAGCAGCAATTTATTATTAAGTCTTTTTAACCATTCCTGTTGTCCGGTGTTGTGCACAAATCTGTTCATGTCATTATTTATTAAAAAATTTAAATTCCATCAAATTATTTATTAGAAAGACTTTGTTAGCTCTTAACAGTTATTTCCAAAGTTGTAAGCAAAGATGTTGCACAATTTGTCACTCTGATGCTCAGCTCTTATCACACCAAATTTTAGGTTAATATCTGTAAAATTGGCTGAAACAGGAGGCAAGATCATCCGTGTGAAAGGTTGGCTAGAAGGGAAGGGAAATTCAATTTCATTTTCGTTTTATATCAGAGAATAATTAATGTTCCACACAGATATCACTCATCCAGCCTGCAAGCACATCTATAAATAAAAATCACTTCAAAGTGGAACTGAAAAGGCCCTTCAGTTTTATGCATTCGGATTCATTTACCTGCATTAGAGATCACTTTTCCATGGAAAACAAGCGGTACGTCAATGTCCCCAGTCATTGAAGGATTTGAGGAGTGAATGTTTGTAATTTTTGAGATTAGTGTTTGTCTGGACTGGAACTGAACAAGGAATGCAAGTAAGCCTTAATCATTTTGGTGCAGGATGTTTAAGTGGGTAGGAGTTACACTGTGTATAAAAATCCTTTTTTTTATTTTATTTTTTTCATTTTGCTCGTCCGAGGCAGCGCAGAGTGACAGATCCTGGCGAGTTGAGAGATCCACAACCAGGCTCTGTGGTGGACCTAGGGATTGACCAATGGAGGCCCTGCTTACCATAAATCTATCTTCAGCTGCCCCAATCATCTGAGGAAACTATATTTTTAAGCAATATAAAAACTAAATAGCATAGTTTTCTCAAATGACAGGGGTGGTTGGTTTACATATCGTACATTGGGGTGGCCATCTTGGAATTTGACTTGACAATCCAATTTTTTCTTGTGCCCTATTTTACACATAGAAGCAGCCATACACTAAAATGGAAGTCAGCACATTGCTCACTTTTTCAGTTCTACAGCTCATGAGGTTTACATTTATACACATATGGCGGCAGCCATCTTGGACTTTCACATATCAACCCAATATTTGAAGGGAACCTTACTTATGTCTGGATGTATTCACATTACAAAATGGAAGTCAGCACCTTTCTTACCTTTTCAAGTTATCCTGATTTCTACATGCACGGGTGGACAGGAGATATTTCCATTGCCCTTCTTCGCTACACGACGATGAACAAAAACTAATCAGGCACTTTTTTTTTTTTAAACAGCAGCAGTTTGACCTCATCTTGGCACTAAAACAAATTACCAAATTGAAAACTCATTTTAAAAACTGAAAATGCAAAATGTCAATAATCAGAATAGGTTCATGCATTTATCTTGAATGATTTGTAGGAAGACAGTCTGGAGATTATAGCTCATGTAGTTTTCACCAGAGATTAGAAAGGGGGTGTTCCCTTTAGAAGAAAAGTGAATCCATCAGTTTAATTAGAAAATAACTAGATAGCACCCCAGACCTTGTCATGTTGGTATTAACTGTAATTCAAACTAAAGTTAAATGTTTTTAAAAATCATAATGCATCAAAATGCTTTTTGTTTGTTTTTCCTTTTAAAAACCTGTGCATTTTGCAGATGTGCACAGTTCAAGAGATGAAGACCGGTAATTACTTTTCGTGATCTCATCTAACTCTACACACGTACACAAGTTTAATTACCTGGAAGAGGAAAACACAAATCCAGTTAATCGGCTGTGAGGGGATCAGATGTTCCTGAGGAGCACTTCATCTCTGCAGACAAGGTGCTGCTGTAGTTTTCTAGACATCAAATATGAACTCCACACATACGTTTTTCAGAATTCTCCTGAATGTTTCACATCATGCTGACAGGAAGGCTTGGTGCAGTAAGAAATGAGTGTTGAAGACAGATTTGAGTATTTTATACTTAGAGTGGTCCAATAATGAAAAATAAATTTCAATGTAAATACATAATACAGACCAGGTACATACTTTGTATGTATCTGGTATATATCTGGTTCATACTTAGCACATAATTAGTATACCATGAATTTTCTTTTTTTATATATATATATATATATATATATATACCTTTATTTTACCAGGAATAAATCCATTGAGATCATCAATCTCTTTTACAAGGGAAAAAAAAACTTAGCTCTTATCTGGCAGTTCCTTTATGTACCTTACCAAGTACATATATGGAACGTAGAAAAATATTCTCGCTTACTTTCTTGCAGCTAATTTTACTTTAGCAGAGGGACAGTTTTTAATTCACCAGATATTTATCTGGTCTACAATTAAAGCAGTGACATTGTTCTTTAAGACTTGCCAGTTTAAAATGAACATGTGGTGGTGGTCCACCTGTATGATTTGTTTGTTACCCTCGTTTTCCCCTGAAAATGAGCATTTTCAGCATCTACAGCTTGTAACGGTACAGGTGAGAGTGTAATTACAGCCAAGAGCAGTGACAGATACATATTTTAAACTAATGCTTCTACTTGCCATGCAATGTTTGGAGCTGTGTCCAGTGTGAGGTCTTCCTCCAGAAGCAACGCATCCTTCACAGAGCTGATGAGCTGGTTTCTTATAAGTTAATTTTCCATCAATCCAAAACAGCAGGGTGCAGCAAAAGCTTTGAGCTTGGGGACATATTGGCTCGAGGTTTCATCAGAACATTGCACATATTGTCTGAATGTGTGCCTGCAAGCACAATAACTGTAAGTACAGAAGGTACCACTTTACAATAAGGCTCCCCTTATAGATGCTAATAATGAGTTTATAGATGCATTATTAATTCCTTTATAATAGCTTTATATTTCATTAATAACTGTTTACTATGCATTAATTAAAGGTGACAGAGACTAAACTAACCAGTGTCTTGTCAAATAGTGAGTCAAATCTATTCACCAATATATTTCATAAACATTTCAGACTAAGTTACTACCTTGTAAGCTCAATAAGCATTTGTAAACCTAATTTTTAGGATATAATATTGTACTTTATCAGTGCATTATAAGTATCTACAACAAATATATCCTAAAAAAATTATTATACCCATTTTTATGTTGGCTAATTTTAATTAGCTGTAGAAGATATCTTTAATTAAGGTGTCTCCCAAACTTGTTCCGTTGTACTTGTACATCCGCTGATTATTTTCTGAGAAATTAATTAAAATCTGTTCAGTGATCATTGATATATTCTGCTAACAGACGCACAGTGTTGCCAAATTTTAAACAAAGCCCCTTTTTTACCTTCAGAAGTGGGCATTAATGGAAAAACATAACAAATAAAGTCAGATGTTTCTGTTGCTTATAGTTTTATTTTCTGTGCAGCACCTGATTTTTATAGAGTTCCCAAAGTCTTTGTGCAAAAAGGATTTTTATAGAGAACAAAATGACTGTTAAAGAAAAATAGTTTTTTTATAAATAGTTTTTTATTTGATAAGCATTGAAAATCCTGCATTTTTAACGATAGAAGTTTAATATTTCTGTCTTTTCTAAAGAGGAAAAGGGCACATTTTAATGATTTTGATAGTCAATTCAGAACCACTGAGAGGGGCTTTACAAGTCAGTCAACAACTACAGGAGAACTTTGTTTTTTTAATAAATTCCCTTCCTTTTGCTCTGAAATACAGATGCATTTCATTACATACCTTCTTTTGTGTCCCATTTGTGTTATTTGAGCCTCTCAGTTGTTTGTGAGCCATAACAGCTGTGTGTGAAAACCACAGTTTCCTCCCAGAATATTTTATAAACTAATCAAGGTAATTAAAATACCTTATGACATTACAGGAAGATGAATGTCTAAAGCTTTTCAGCAATATTAGATGGGGTGCTTTGTTGTTACCAAATTTACATTTGATTAAAATTTTTTATAATTTTATGTTGTGACAAAAACAACTAATTGCAGTCAGAGAAATGGGACTGTTGAACTGAGTAAATGAGAAAAATCGACATTTAGCCGTATCTAGTCCTGGGTGTTTCTGTTACAGCCAAGTTCATCAGCAATATAGAAATCAGAGAAGCTGACATTTTCCAAACGTTTCTTCATCCACACACAGGAAAGGACTGTGATAATGCATATTTAATTATATTGCACAAATCATGAAGGTCACTGCTGGTGAACTCTTCCCATAGATCAATATGTCTGCATGACCCGGCAAGTTAATCTGCTGAATTTCTCATTGCACTACGATTGCTGATCTGCATTTTTTTTTTTTTTTTTTTTGTGGGCGATTCTTCTTTTTCATTATCGTCAAAACCTTCTGCAGGATGAGACATTTTTGTTCCCATCTGACACACTGAAGTTCTGCAGATAAAACACCAACTAAAGTAGGATGATTTATTACTTTTGCTTGAGATTTTGTTCTTTGAAACGATGTGAAATCCTCACTGACACAGATTGACCCGTTTCTGCACATTTCTTGTAAACATCCTAGATATGGATGAGCAGAGTCCTTCCTCTGTTGACCCCAGCTGCAAGGTGCAACAGCCATCACTCAAACCTGCTCATTTTCTCTTCTGCAGGGCTAAAAATGATGACTTGACTACTCTGATGTGAGAGATGGTAGGCATTCCTCCTCTCAACATAGTTATTTATGATTCCTGCGCAGAGCGGGCATGTGCTACCTATAGACTATAGGAGGGATCAATACTACAGCTAGCAGAGCTTCTATCCAAATTATAAATCTCCAAGACATCTGAAGGATGGTGCAGGAGTACTGTGGTAGGATGCTAACCTACTCTTTCTCATTGCCTTCAGTTCTTGAACCCAGTTCCCATACACCAACACATTCAGTAAGACCCCAAAGAAGCAACGTACCCCGCTGCGACATGTTGAGAAATCTGATCCAGTTCATTTCCAGGGAAGTTGTTTGCAATCTCTCAGCCTCCTGCAACGACACAGCACAACTTCACAGACTTAAATAAATCTTCAAGTCCAGACACATAGCAATGTTCCACTTTTGACAATAAACCATGCATCATATAATAAAAGAAGCAAAGGATAGTGATAACTCTGTCTGCTTTGTTGCCAGTTTTCATATTCACAATAGCTTTACATGTGCCTTTCAAAGGATAGATTGGTGTTTTGTGAAGTGATTTTCTGTCATAGTTATAGTTAGTGCCTTATCTTTGTTTGGAGTATAAAGAAAGAGGGAAAAATCTTTGTCCAGGCTATGCTAAAGACTAGCCAAACATGAGTGTGTCGTTTATTTAGGCTTATAAAACAACTCTTTATTGAAAAGAACATAGTGATGTGGGAAAAAATGCAACACTAGCTATTATTAAACCTCTACATTTTTGCAGGATGCCATTTTGTTTAATTTGTTGCTGTTTTCCCAACCAGAGTTTATGTTTCTGCTCAAATGTATGTTTGCTGTGCATAAACCAGGCGTTTGTCAATGGTGCAGGTGGTGCTAAGGCTGAGTTTAATCAACTTTGGGCTGACAAAACACTGAACAGACAGACTGATACAAGTAAACACTCAGCACCCTACACAGATGCATTTGCATAGTGACAAAGGTTAGTTGGTTTAGAAAACAGTGACTAACTCAACAAACACTGAAGTGCAAAAATGCAGTTGATTTTAATTCAATTCAGTTTATTTATAGCACCAAGTCACAAGTAGGCCTGTCGCGATAAACAATAAATCAATTAATCGCATGATGAATTAAAATTATCGACCTTGTTTTCATTTATCAGCTTTATCATTTCTTCGTGTCTCTTTCTGAAGACACTGGATGACAAAAGGCTCGACTCCGGTGTTCTTCTCTGAGCCCTCCCTCCCATTCATCTTAAAGAAACACGCAGCTCAACTATCCATCCTTTGGGTCAAACAGTCTTATACTGCCATCAGGTGGTCTAAAAAGGTACTACAGTCCAAACAAATTAACATTTCTTCTTAAACTTGACAATTAATTATTGTTAAATTTCAGACAATATTATCGTTTATCGCAAAAATTTCTGAGACAATTAATCGCCCAGCAAAATTTCTTATCATGACAGACCGAGTTGCATGAGAAGTTATCTCAGGGCATTGTACAGAAACATTCATACACATAAAAATTCAGTTAGTAACATTATTTATCTAAGGTACAGTAGTGCTCAGCTGATTGCGTTGAGTTTTCATTTTGTCGCAGTTTCTTATCCTGAGCAAGAACAAGGCAACAGTGGAAAGGAAAAACTCCCTAATAACAGGAATAAACCTGTAGCAGAACCAGGCTCAGAACAAGCAAGCATCTGCATTTGAGAGGGCATGAAGGAGAAATAAACAAACACAGAACGGCAGGTCCAGAATGGAGTCAAGCAGGTGAACAGGTCCCTCACTAAGCGGAAAGACAACAAAACATATTAAGATAGAAATAATTACAAAAAAACTATTCATTTGTATTCATTTATAACTATTTATTTGATAAAATGAGGTCAATTTGTTCTCAGCGGTCTATGCCTATAGCAGCATGGGATAAGGGATAGGTCAGGAAACCCAAGCCAACCCTAATTATAGGATTTATCAAAAGGAAAGTCTTGAGTCCAGTCTTAAAACTGGACAATGTGTCAACCTCATGGACAGAAACTGGAAGTTGGTTCCACAAGAGAGGAGCCTGATAACTGAAAGATCTTCCTCCCATTCTGCTTTTGGAAACTCTGGGAACCACAAGTAAACCTGCAGTCTGAGAGTGAAGTGCTCTGTTAGGAAAATATGGAACAGTAATATCTGTAATATAAGATGGAGCTAGGTTGTTGAGAGCTTTGTACTTTGTAGGTTAGAAGTAAGATTTTGACTTCTAGTATGAATTTCCAGAGGTGTAATATCTGCTAAAGTAACTTTCTTTCACCCCAATATGTGCGTCTGACAAATAATTATTTTATAAGCCTGAAAAATGATTAACTATGATTGACGCTTGTTTGGCTAGCAATTAGCTTAGCCTAGAATAAGACATTTTCTCTATGTTATTTTTTATGATTGATTAATTTTAACTATTGCTAACTATCTGACAGAACGTCACTTCAAAATGCACCAGAATATCCCTTTAAATGCTAAATAAACTTTATTATTATGTCCAGAGTGTTCAGTAAGGCTTAAGGATGAGAGTCACCCAACCTCAAACTAAATTATGAACCAGCAAAGAGGTGAAAGTGTCTGCTTGAAGAAAGTGTTTAAAAGAACACAAGTGCAGACTGGTTTCCATGAATATTTGATGATTCAGTCCTTGAGTGCAGGAGTGCAACACATTATTTAATGTCCCTAATGGTGCAAACTCCTCCTCTGCTGATGTGAATGTGAGCGGCTTGTCAAAATGAATCGAAGAGTCTCTCTTTGTGTTAAACAGTACAATCACAGCGTTGTCTTTTTGTAAGGTTTTATTGGAAATTACATCATTTCCAAAAATGCATCTTTCTACTTTAGTTAGAAGTATGTTACCGACATAGTTATTTTCTTTTTTTCCTCTCTTTTTCTTTAATTAAAACAGCAGACTGGAATGGCTTATAAAAGCAATAGAAGTGCGTTTCATGGAGGATTATGAGAATCTAACCTGAAAGGAAAAGGTGCTTAACTGTGGAATTACAGCCAAAATGAGGTTTAAATTGTGCAGTAAATGTTGGGGAAATTGGACACCAAGTGACAGCGCAAATTGTCTCTGGGAGGTAAGACACACAATCAAGGGAGACAAGTGGACAGATAAGGTAAAGGAATAGTTTGTCCATTTTAGGTTTCAGTGAAAAAGTGATAAATGATATATCATTGTAGGTAGCATCTTGAATGGTCTTAGTTTGGGGAGATATGGTTTACGATGAATGAGACAATAGCTAGTCTGAATTTACCGTAGATTAGAGCAAAGTAGCCTTTAAACTGCATCAGTCTCCTAAATCTTAAAAGGTTTCTGTTGAATGCTAATAAAATAAAATAAAAAATCACCTTTACTTACTTTACTTCACTGGAGGGATTATGTATCCTCTTTAGTCTGCGAGTGCTATAGGATCCACCAAGAAGTAATGAAGGGTGTTTCTAGGAAAAGGGAAGTCTGAGTTTCTCTCGTGGACCTGTACCATTCATGGCATGACCACAGGAGAAGATGGATGGATGGAAATAAAGTGTCCTGGTAATATTTCTACTATGGTGGTGAAAATACATGTCCTGTTTAAAAAAAAAAAAGGTATTCTTTCACATTGCCTGAGAATTTGATGAAGGTGTGATGAGAAGTCTACAGATTTTTCAAATGGTCTTTGCACGGACTGTTATAAAATTTTAGAGATTGGATTTTAAAATGGACGCTATCCCTTTAAATGTTACATTTGAACTAGCCATAAATCTGTCAGCTCTGAGAGATGTAAACTGTCCATTCTGAGCATTTCCTACAAGTAAAACACCAATTGTTCATAACACAAAACCCCATTTCAAACAATCTGAACTATTGTTTTAAATGTAATCTTGCATCATGGTTCAGATAATGGACGCAAGTTATTTTGCCACCAATAATAACTCTCTGAGTTAATAGACCAAAACTCAAACCTTGCTTATGTTGCAGAGTCCACCTTTTGATAGCATATAAAAGCCTAAGGTCACTTCAAGTCATTAGAAACAGCTAATCCGTTTGTGTTTTTCTATGCAACTCCTTATTTTAAAGCCGTGGCTGGATGAGCAGGAGAGCTGAATGTGCTCCTGTTAATGAGATACTGGTTATCTCTGCAGCACACTGCCTCCCACCCTCTCCAAGCTCTGCAACATTGTGCATCAGAGAGGAACGCTCTGTGTCATTAGCATTGAAAAAAGACTAATGGAACAGTTCCCACCAACTCTTATTAGGGGTTACTATGACCCAGAAGAAGTAATAGACCTGGATGAAGAGATCTGGGTTTGAGGGATCTTGTCTGTAAAAAAGCAGAGGCTGGAAACAAAACTGAGACTTCCTGTGCCTGATTCTTCCTCCTGACTCTTACAAATACACCATCATGACTTATTAAGGACAATGACTGCATTTAACTTGAGAAAAAAAATGTAATATTTGCAACATAATGTAAAGACAAGGTTTTGTCTTCCTCAGGAGTGTTTGTATCTTTCACATCCAACCACCATGCTTACAGATTCACGTTTTTATGACTTTGACACCAGCAATCCAGAGAGCAACAAGTCAAATGGCTCGTATAATCTTAAGCTTGTTACCTTTTAATTCAGTCAGTGAACGCAAGGCAGGAGCAGCCTGGTGATTGTGATTCCCCCCCAAAGCATTTCATTATGTCAGCCCATGTGATAACATCTTTAATTCCATTTTAAATAGGTTTATATGTCCATCATAAAAAAGAACTCCCTCGAGGGTTTAATTATTGTTGTGAGATAAGCAGCGCTACGGGAAGAGAGCGGGGACAAAAACGGAGAAAGTCATTTCCAAAGACGGAGACTCAAATGATGCAGCTCTCTGTGTCTGGTGGTGTCCTTTTTTTTTTTTTTTTACTGCTTATCACTGGTGACGTCACTTCCTGTCTCTTTCATTCGTTTGGCGGTATCTTGTCATCTCTTCGGCTCAGACAATGGAAGCACAGCGGCTGCCATGAGCCCGACACAAAAAGAGAAAAGATTAAGTGTAATCTAAAATTTCTCTGATTCGTGACGCTTTGATACAGATGCAACCCCACTGATGGCACCTGAGCTCAATTTGAACTATGAAAGCATTCCTCTAATTAATTTGACCCTGGTTTATGTTATTTGGAGGATAGAGAAGGCTTGACTACCCCATACAGATTACTGCCATGTTAGAGAAAGGAGACAATTACTTTTTTGGTGTATGGGGGGCAGAAGAGAAATATAAATGAAAGACAAAACTATTTAGCTTTATATTAGTGAAACAATGACTAAACAACAAGTTGAAGATGGCTGAACATTGAGATTTTGTTTTGTTTTTAATCTTACATTTTAAATGGTTTTTTTCTCATAATACAAATGGACATGTCTAATATTATGATTTTGAACCCCCTAAAGTGGACTGTTCCAAGTCTTAACTCTGCTGTTACATTAAAACCCCCCCCCCCCCCCCCCCCCTCCCGCTGTCATTTATCCGCCTTATTCCAAGGCTGCATGGTGCCTTGCATGAATTATGGGCGCGACTTCCGCCGTAGACCAAAACTGGCGTTTGTTTATGTGTGAACAGAACAGTACGAGCTAATGTAGCTTCTCCGAGCATTGCGGATTTAATTTAAACATGTTGGAACACCTGTCAGAGCTCAAACAGGACAACATAATTATACCACTGTCTACTAAACAGTGGCTGCAGATTACATCTGCTAGCATATTTAACTATTTCATTGACTCGGTTGCTTCCAACTGTGAAGCAATGAACAACCTGAAAAGCTCTGAGTTGTATTAGTATCTACACATTAATAAGGTTGGTTGTGTTTTGTTAAAAGAGGTGGGACACAATGTTATTTCCCTTAAAGCAGACAGAGCCCAGCCAAAGCCTTAAAGTTGTCCATCACTGAGCCTGGGTTAATTGCAAAGAAAATCATAATTTTCATTCTTTATTTTTTCATTTACCCTTTATTTATACAGGTAGTCTCATTGAGCCATGAGAACTCATTTTCAAGAGAAACCTGTTTGGGGAGCAGATGGTGGGGGTTAAGGGCCTTGCTCATGGGCTAAGAGTGGGGCGAATGAGGGTGCTTCACCTACCCCACCCATATTTTGATGTTGTTGGTACCGGGGCGTGAAGCGGCGATCTTCCGATCACAGGCCCACCTGCTCTAACCTCTGCGCCACCACTCCCCCCTTCAACATTTATTTATACAGTTAATCCCATTGAGCCTCGGGGACTTGTTTACAAGAGAGACCTGATTTTAACAAAGAGTGATGACAACAGTAGACAATCATAGAAGATGTAAAACTGAAGACGAACAAATACTATAATGTTGTGCCCTTCATACACTTGAAATCAGACGTGATATTCTCGTCACACTGTTTTCAATTCTTCTGAGGATCCAGCGTCTCTTCTCCGGTGGTTTATTGTAGTCCAGACACAAAGTAGGATGCAGGTTTTCCTCCGTCGGCCGTTTGTCAACAAAGTGAAATGAGCTCACATTAGGGGTTGAATGACTACATATTTTTTAAAGTTAACTTTAACTTGATAAAAGTCGAGTTGACGTCGACTAGTCAATGACGTCATAGGAACTCAAGACGCTGTAACATATTTGCAAAAAAAAAAAGGCAAATAAACGTCATTTATTGTTTACAAAAAAAACCAACAAAGAACAACAAAATATCAGGCGTATATGTATGCTCCTACCATTTATCATACTGCAAATAAGTCACAGGAAAACCAAAACTATTATTAACCTAAAAGTGAAAGATGTGCAGCACGTAATAAACAAGGCTAAGAACAGCAGGGTGGGCAGTGATGGAGTCCGCCACCGCCAGCCACGCTTTTCTTAGTTTTATTTTATTTAATCCACCACTGTGGATTGGGTGGAATGGAACTGAGGGCAGCGGGGTGGGCAGTGCGGGAGCACCTTACATTATAGTTGATATAGGTAATAATGGTCGTCGGCCACGTGCGTCCGCTGACGTGGCGGCTGGTAAGGTTCAGGTGAGTCGCTGACAGTCATCCATCTGGACTTTTCTCTGTCTTTTAACCGGCCGGTCAGCGCGGCTGGTGGTGATCCAAACTGGATCGTCAGCCGCGCATGTCCACTGACACAATCAAAAGCCTGACACCAACCCGCCCCCTCATCCAACACATTATTTTGGCTCGGGTTGGGCGCAGCGGCATTACAAATGACTGCTCTACTGCCCCGCTGTTTTTAGCTTTATTTTATTTTATCCACCATGTGGATTGGGTGGAATAGGACTGGGAACAGCGGGGCAGGCGGTGGTGCCTGTGACTAGTCGACGTGAAATATAAAAACTTGCGAGATTTCCTAGAATCGATTAGTCGACTAGACTATCCAACCCGGGCAGCACGGTGGCGCAACTGGTAGAGCTGCTGCCTCTCAGCGAGCAGGTCCCTGGTTCAAACCCCGGTCCGGGGGCCTTTCTGGGTGGAGTTTGCATGTTCTCTCCGTGCATGCGTGGGTTTTCTCCGGGTGCTCCGGTTTCCTCCCACAGACCAAAAACATGCATGTTAGGCTGATTGGTAACTCTAACTTGTCCCTAGGTGAGAGTGAGAGAGTGAATGGTTGTTTGTCTCTGTGTGGCCCTGTGATGGACTTGCGACCCGTCCAGGGTGTACCCCGCCCCTCGCACAGTGATTGCTGGACATGGGCACCAGCGACCCCCGTGACCCAAAATGGAACAAGCGGGTAAAGAAAATGGATGGATGGATGGACTATCCAACCCCTAGCTCACATACAGCGTTTTGAGTTCATGTTTTTCAGCCACATTCTTCTTAATTCCTAATCTGTAAGTAGACAATGGAAACTATGCTGCTTTTCACAGGAACACGTTTTTGTTTTGGTGTCCGTGTTCAAAACTGTGTTGTTGTAGCCTCTCATTTAGTTTTGTAGTTTTTAGGCTATTTTAGTAAACTTTATGGTTGTTAAATCAATGTGACCAAAACAAAATCTGTATTTTATCTGCTAAACTGAATGCAAATTACTTTCAAATAAAACATTGTCCGCGCTCTGCTACCATGGTTAACCAGTGCTTACTGCTACTTCCTGTCTGACAGGACGTTGTACCCATAATCATTTATACAGTAGAGCCCACAGGAATAAGGTGGATACTGGTAACTTAACCTCCAACATGGTTCCAGGTTGAAGATGTTAATATTGGATACAATCAAAACAAAGTTAAAAAGGAATAAATATTTTCACTATTGTACTTTTTCGTTTTTAGTTATTAAAAAACTAACTAGTTTTTAGTTAGCTCATGTGATATTTCTGACAGAGAATGTTAGCACTTTGAACATTTGCTTTACATTCAAGTATAACATTAAAAAGACGTCATTTTCCTGATAATAGGACTTATTTTTGCTTTTGAGTTGTTTGGCAGTCTCCTCTTTATTTCACACCTACTACAGGATAAGTATAAAACAATTTTAACTTGCAGAAGTATATAAATAAATATTCAATAATCAAAAGCTGACCATTGGTATTTAGATGCCTCTGTAAAAGCATGATATCCATTTTATAAGCACAAGCAGTCAAACTTAATGTCATTGTTCAATTATTTAGTGTTGTTTGAAAATTGTTGGGTTCATTTTTATCCTCTGTGATCAGAGCAGAAGAAAAACAGATGACCCGCACCACTTCAAGCTTTTAGAGGAAACAGAATCTATTTCAAATCA
>NC_056504.1:13305149-13309970 GCF_014905685.2 Nematolebias whitei
TATATATATGTTACTTCTTCCTTCTTGGAACCCTTTAAATCATACAAACCCTTTAAATCATACAAACTGTAGAATGAGTCGATTCTGCAACATTAATAATTGTCCTTTTCAAACATTGTGACTTTTTGAGTTTTAACTTTTCTGGATCAAACAGAGCCTTAAATCAAAGATGTTAAATTGAGGATTTTGGTATTCTTTTGTTCAGTAGAGGTTTAATAGTGCATGAATTCCTGAATCACTAATTACACATTATACAATTTGCATTCCATTTTCTGTGGAAAAAAGATTGGATAAATGTTGCTTAATATTTATTTATTTATTAAAAAAAATGTGTCACAAATAGCTGAGGTTGTGCCTTTGATTAACATTCCAGTTAATAAGTTAATAATTAAATCAGAGAAACAGATGTTTCCTGCCCCCACATCCACCTGAAACAGGACTATTTCTAATTTTAACGTTTTAAAATAAAACAGACAACTTTCTGGATTTGATTTATAATTTGATTTGAAGTAATATTTCTGCAAAGATACTCCAGAGTAACAATAAGCTATAAGGGAGAAACAACTTCTGTGAAGTAATTCTAAAAAACATATGATTAAAGTGAGTGGATCATATTTCACAGCTCCAGGGTAACAGCTCTGACCACTGCACCACCTCAGCTCCACACTTTCAGTGGTCGCAGATTCTTTAAAGAAGACCCAACAGTGGGCGATCTCAGTGAAGGTGGACACAGAAAATATTCCTCCCATGCAGGACCGGCCCAAGCCTCCATGGGGCCATAAGGGAAATTTAGTCTGGGGCCCTCTATTTCTGCTAATAATGTGGATTACTGCAATCAACAGTCAGATGATTAGATCTTTCACCCACCTAATACAAACACATTGCAACTCTGACAGCCCTGTTTACATAATTATATGTGTATATATCATAAAAGTAACAAAAGAAAAAAATACACCAGTATTTTACAGTAAAAGTGTAATCTGGTTTATTATCTTTGGTTCCAAAGAACTGCAACAATAATGTTCAAAATACCGTTTTTTTATTTGTTTTTTAGATTTATTTATTGACAGCACATCAAAGTACTTTTGCCATTTTTAAACAATGTGTAAAATACAATATTAACAACAACAAAAAAACAACAACAAAATCAAAAACAACAATAAATTACTGTAATTTGTAGTGCAACATCAACATCCATCCATCCATCCATTTTCTTCCGCTTATCCGGGGTCGGGTCGCGGGGGTAGCAGCCTAAGTAGGGAGGCCCAGACTTCCCTCTCCCCAGCCACTTGGGCCAGCTCTTCCGGGGGAATCCCGAGGCGTTCCCAGGCCAGCCGAGAAACGTAGTCCCTCCAGCGTGTCCTGGGTCTTCCCCTGGGCCTCCTTCCGGTGGGACGTGTCCGGAACACCTCACCAGGGAGGCGTCCAGAAGGCATCCTAAACAGATGCCCAAGCCACCTCAACTGGCTCCTCTCGATGTGGAGAAGCAGCGGCTCTACTCCGAGTCCCTCCCGGATGATCGAGCTTCTCACCCTGTCTCTAAGGGAGAGCCCAGACACCTTGCGGAGAAAACTCATTTCGGCCGCTTGTATCCGAGATCTCATTATTTCGGTCACAACCCAAAGCTCGTGACCATAGATGAGGGTGGGAACGTAGATCGATCGGTAAATTGAGAGCTTCGCCTTTTGACTCAGCTCTCTCTTCACCACGACAGACCTGTACAGCGCCCGCTTCACTGCAGACGCTGCACCTATCCGCCTATCGATCTCACGCTCCATTTTTCCCTCATTCGTGAACAAGACCCCAAGATACTTGAACTCCTCCACTTGGGGTAGGACCTCCTCCCTGACCCAGAGAGGGCACTCTACCCTTTTCCGGCTCAAGACCATGGCCTCGGATTTGGAGGAGCTGATCTTCATCCCGGCCGCATCGCATTCGGCTGCGAACCGCTCCAGCGAAAGCTGTAGATCACGATCTGATGAAGCCAATAAGACCACATCATCTGCAAAAAGCAGAGACGCAATTCTGAGGCCACCAAAACGGATCCCCTCAACACCTTGGCTGCGCCTAGAAATTCTGTCCATAAAAGTTATGAACAGAATCGGTGACAAAGGGCAACCTTGGCGGAGTCCAACTCTCACCGGGAACAAGCCCGACTTACTGCCGGCGATGCGGACCAGGCTCTGACACCGGTCATACAGGGACCTAACAGCCCGTATCAAAGGGCCTGGTACCCCATACTCCCAGAGTACCCCCCACAGGGCCCCCCGAGGGACGCGGTCGAAAGCCTTCTCCAAGTCCACAAAGCACATGTAGACTGGTTGGGCAAACTCCCACGCACCCTCCAGGACCCTGCTGAGAGTGTAGAGCTGGTCCAGTGTTCCACGGCCAGGACAAAAACCGCACTGTTCCTCCTGAATCCGAGGTTCGACTATCCGACGGACCCTCCTCTCCAGAACCCCCGAATAGACCTTACCAGGGAGGCTTAAGAGCGTGATTCCCCTGTAGTTGGAACACACTCTACGGTCCCCCTTTTTGAATAGGGGGACCACCACCCCGGTCTGCCAATCCAGGGGAACTTCCCCCGATGTCCACGCAACATTGCAGAGTCGCGTAAGCCAACACAACCCTACAACATCCAGAGCCTTAAGGAACTCTGGGCGGATCTCATCCACCCCTGGGGCCCTGCCACCGAGGAGCTTTTTAACCACCTCGGTGACCTCAGCACCAGAGATTGGAGGGCCCGACCCAGAGTCCCCAGGCTCCACTTCCTCAGTGGAAGACGTGCCGGTGGGATTGAGGAGGTCTTCAAAGTATTCCGCCCACCGACCCACAACATCCCGAGTTGAGGTCAGCAGCAAACCACCCCCACTATAAACAGTGTTGGTGGCATACCGCTTCCCCCCCCTGAGACGCCGGATGGTGGACCAGAAACGTCTCGAAGCCGTGCGGAAGTCGTTCTCCATGGCCTCTCCGAACTCCTCCCAACATCAACAACGAACAGATAAAATAACATAGATGTATAAAAATAAATTAAACTGTGCAAAAACAGACACAATTTAATATAATAAAAAAAAAAACAAGGAAATGCTTAAATAATGTGAATGAACAATTACTTGAAACCACGTAATATGGTTTAAAAATACATTTAAAGTTGAATAATTTGTTCTTAAAATTATGTAAATATATGCAACAATTTGCAAAAGCTGAACTGAAAATATTAAACAGAATCATATAGAAATCATTACAAAAAACAAAAAAAGTTTTCAATTCCACTAGGGGGACCCCGGGGCCCTAAGCAGCCACGTAGTATTTGCTTATTCCTTGGGCCGGCCCTGCTCCCATGTTGGAGAAAATGTCCTGTTGAACATCTCACCTCTGTCCTCAGTGTTCTGTTCATGTCTAGTCTGTCTGTTCCAAGCTGCTCTCTGATAATTTATCCTCGTGTTTGTGTCTAATGTGGATTTTTTTATTAGAATTGCACCACTCTTAGAAAGAGCAGGTTTTTCCATACACTTTTCCTACATCAAATAAATCGACGTGAGGTCCAAAGTTAGTAGTGGTTGTATCAATGAGCTAAAACCAGCAGAATGAGTCCATGGGGTGCTCCTGTGAGACTCTATTGTAGCTGCCTGCAGTTCTGATCTCCTCCAACAGGAAGACGTGATTAATGATGTGATGAATCCACTTGACAAATGTTGGCGGTGATCTGTACCACCCCTGAACTGTTTTTCTTTTGTTCTTGCAGCTGCCCCCTTCTTCAGGGATTACCACAGCAAGTGAACACACGTTAAGATTTGGCACTTGTTTTACGCTGGACGCCCTCAGACTACCGATCTACCGCAGCCTACATGTATGGAGCAAAGGGCTGACACCTAGGCCAGCTCAGGGGAGCAGAAGCTCAAGGGCCCAGAGTGAGACAAATTAGGCTGGTGATAGGAGTGGGTGCTTCACTTTTATCAGCTGCATTTTTTTTATGTTACATTCAGGTGGATTCTAACTGGCAACCTTCTGATCACAGGTCCCTGAGCTAAAAAAATAAGGAAAAAAACAAACTGAGAATGAATCCTTAAAAATGTTTTAAATTAAATTTAAAACGGCCTAAATTGTTTAAAAACACACAGAACCAAGCAACACATAGCAAGTTAAATAATTAGGTAATTTATTTATTTGAAGGAATCAATTTGAAGGATATCCTGATGTGTGCTCAATAATCCTGGTAGAAAAATCTAACAAAGTTAAGTCAGGTCCTCTGGATGGATTAAAAAAATAAATAAATAAAATAAATTGTTGAAATGTTTCGTCTTTTATCCAAAAGACTTTGTCAGTCTGAGGAGCTGCAACAAACTCACTCTTATAAAAAGCACCTTCTCATAGATCTACCAGTTTTCTGGTGACAACCAGAACTAGCTGGTCACATGATCAAGGAGGACCATCGGCCTAACAACCGATCATTAGTGCCCTGATGGCCACTTGTTATTCACAGACGGCTGAATGATGCTAGCAATAACAGCATTGTAAGAGAGGGACAGTTGGACACGGAGGCCTCTGTCCCTGTTTAACGATGGACAGGGTCTCTTCACAAGGATGGCTTCCTTCACTCCTCTCTCAAACTGGCATTCCTCTGTATCAAGGATGTGAACATCTTCATCCCTGAAAGAGTGAGACTTTGAGAGGCTGAGGAAGACTTTGAAGGGTTCAAAACACCAAAGTCTATGCTCAATAATCCAGGAATAAAATCCAACAATGTTCAGTCAGATCGTATGGACGGTTTCAGTTTTGTTTGGCGTTCCCTCAGACTGATGAAGCCCTTCGGATGGA
>NC_056504.1:13309980-13323308 GCF_014905685.2 Nematolebias whitei
GTTTTGTTTGGCGTTCCCTCAGACTGATGAAGCCCTTCGGATGGAGGATGAAACGTCTCAGCACAAAAAATAAACCGTCCAGATACTCTGACTGAACATTGTTGGACTTCGAAGGGTTGCATTTTTGGGTGAGGCTGCACCCTGCCTGTCTTTATGGGTGTGCCACACCTGTTTTTACTCAAATTGTTTCACAGCTAAAACATTTTGGCTGTCCTGCATTGGCATTTTCTGTTGAGGAAATTTCGTTAGAAGCTTATTACTCTTTTTTAATTGGTCTGGAAACAACCTCATGCAAACTTAACAGTGCACAAATGAGCCTGAGTGCATAAAGTGTTCTTTAAAAACATTAGTTTGACTCAAACATTTCAGCGTGACTCATTTGGTGCAGAGGCACTGAGTGTGTGAAACTCAGACCTTTCAGTAGTTGTCTTCGAGCTGAAATTGCCTGTGCAGTTTGTTCATGTGTGTGTATAATGAGTGTGTGTGATTACTGAGACCCACTGAGAGCACCCCAGTCCACCCAGAGGGGTGGCAGGGGACAGATGGCAGGGAGGGCCGAGTGTGGAAGCTGCCAGGCAACATTAGTCACACCCATTACTCACAGAGTCTGTGCTGGCAGACAACAAGTGACTGTGGTCCTGACATCTACATAGCAGGAAATACTCATTAACAATTTGCTCAGGAAGGAACAAAAAGGGAGCAATTAGAGAAGGGCAAACGGGCTGCGCAGAGGAAGAGAGGGAGAAAAGAGGGGTGAGACCTCCTCCTTGGTGTCACTCGAGGCCTCATCAGCATCTTTATCATCACTATCTGGAGATGTTGGCGTGCCATCAAACTCAGACATCAGACTGGCTTCCCTTGAGACACCAAGCCTAAAATAACAGCAGCCAAAAAAAGTGAACTGCAGCTGGAGTGCAAACAGGCTGTGTGGACAAAGAGGATGTCAGGGTGTTGAAATGCTCACCAAGTTTTAGTGTTTTACTGTTAGTTTTTGCCATAATTTAGTATGTTTCACCAAGAGGGATAGATTTTCTGTGCTGAAAGTATTGACACCAACTCAAAGTTGAGTAAGAGAATCCAGCAAATTTATTTTATTTTCTGAAGGACAGAGCCGATACAGCCTGAATCAACTCTGAAGGACATAGTTCATTCAGGCTGTATCTGTGAGGGGAAGCAGTAATGTTAGTGACCTGGTGGTAAATCTCTTTAATCATGTCCCAAAGTCTTGAGATTCCTTACATGAGGATCTTTAGCAGGTTCCAGGGGGAAGAAGAAGCAGGATTCCTGGTTTCAGTGATGAAGAGTCAGGGGGATGTTGCAGTGAGAGTGGGAAGACCAGGTGAATACCAAAATGAGTGGGTGAGCTGGCTTCTCCTTCTGGTTCGGGCAGAACAGGACAGGGGGATCTACAGTGGAGTAAGCACAATGAAGCTTAGGGAACAGGAAGCCCCATCTAACACAAACAGTTTCTGCAAAGAGCACAGGTAAGACTCACAGTTAATTTCCCAGCATGAATCTTTTTATGATGCGAGGTTCCTTAAACATCCTGAACATCTCCACTCTTCAGGCTCGTGGCCCACAGCTGTTACTGGACCTACCAGACTCAGCTTAGCTTTCAACAGCAAGTAAAGGCAGTTAGCAGACAACAAGAATCCTGGCAGTTTTGAACAACTAAGAACAAACACTGCAATGCGGTGATGATCCCTGTCGGCCGGCGCATGATCTAGGCCAAGCGTTCATTTTCCTCTTTTAGAAGCCTGTTAATGAAGTCACAAACAGGCTCGCCCAGTGGGACATGCCCAGCCTCTTCTGGAAGGATGGAAGGAGACTTGAGGACTAATTGGCAGCACCCTTGTTTCCAGTGTAATTGCACTTATCTAGTAAGTCACCTTCGAGGGTCATTAAGAGGCTCTGGATTAATTGAGCACAGCGCTGCAAAGTGGAGAAAGAGAGAGAACGACAGAGAGAGAAGGGAGTCCAGCAAATTTTTGGCCCATTACACCAAATGCAAAACTTTCCGAGTCTGACACATCAGCTCACGTGGGATGCTTTCAATCAGTCCGCTTTAATCGCCTCTCTGCTGTGACCAACAAATGCTCTCTGCAGTTTTCTTTTTATAGAATTCTCACTGATCATTATTTCACAGCGCTACTCCCACCAGCACACTCTAATGGGTCAGATACACCATTTTAAGAGCGTGATGGAGTAATGACAGTGCTTTTAGCCCGCTCGTGTGTAAGGAAGTGTGGGGAAAACAGGCAGCGGAGAGGCCAGAGTGAAATGCTTCAAGTGGGATGTAAATTATGACTATGAGGCAGTGTGTCTGAGAGGGCAGCACAGTGCTATGCTCTAACAGCATGTCTTGTGCAGAAACTCACACTTCTCATCACATCAAGGGCACACACCGAGCCAGCCCAAATACAACTCAGGAAACCAAAGTGTAATGAAACGCAGAGCTTTGGGAAATGACTACTGAGAGGCTTTTGGCGAGCTTTATTGATGCCCCAGAAAGGACTGAAATTTATTTTCAAGGTCACTCGTGTCAGGGTATATCTGCGTTGGACAACACTCTGCCCTCGTCTTCAACGAGATGAGAAAACGCCCTTCATCTAGTCTGTATACGTACACATTTAGTGGTGCAAAATGTGTTTAAACAGCAAGATTTGGGATTATCATCCACCCCCCCCCCCCCCCCAAAAGGTACAAGAGCAGATTTTTTTTTGCATGTCTCTGTGTGTACCATTTTGTATTTCTGTATTTGTAGCTGAATATCTGAAGAACTACTGCACAGATTTTAATGAAGCCCTTTATCATTAAATCCACTGATTAACTGTTGTATGTAACTCAATCACAACAGCTGACAGACTTAACAAATATAAAAGATGGCTAAGAATTTAGGCATGGTAGTAGCCAGTGGTGTAGTCTACATGATACTCAGGTATATGAAGTATACCCACTAGGAAAGCTTAAGAATTTCAGTATACCCACTTAAAAGTGCCCAATGATACATGACATATCATTAGACACGTATCATTGATACTTTAAATGGCAGATAAACTTTTCCGTAACAATCTATCTCTATACAGAGCTTTGCTTTGATACTGTTTAATAAATTCTATAACATGTTCTTAATACAAAGTCAACTGTTGTACAAAGTTTGTTGTTCATTTATTCAAATATAATCATCAGAGAAATTTGGAAATGTTCAATATGCTTTAAAATCAAAATAAATTGACGATTACATTGTACTAACCAGTGTACTTTGTTTTTTAAGCACAGTATGCCCACTACAAACATGTAAACTACACCACTGGTACTAGCTGAGAATAGTCCTCGACACATATTCTGAACACTTAGTGATCTTGCGAGATCTCCTATGAGCTTATACAAGGTTTGACCAAATTGGCTTTAATGCTGTCTTCACACAAAACAATACTTTAGTTTGAAATTGTGGTTGAAAGGGAGCAGATGAAGTGTGCACCTTCAAGAAAGCAAAGCACTTTATTGGCAAAACAAAGAGGCAGAATTGGAAATAACCTTTGTCCCCTCATCTCTCTACCTGTGCATGTTGTGAGCATGATAACTTGAAAAACAAATGAGATACTTTTATTTAGGTGTGTCTACATTTATGTGTAGTGAACTAGGCCTCCGACAACAATCTGTCTCTGAAGACCTTCAGGGGACAGGAACTGTTATTTCATTGATTTCAGAATCAGAATCAGAATCAGAATAAACTTTAATGGCATTGCACCGAGATACAACGCGAATATGTACGTACAGTCGTCCGAAGATGGGCGGAGTGCACGAAGCTGCAGCTAAAATAATTAGCGCGGCCTTCTTATTCTTATTCAGTATAATATTTTGCTTAGATAAGAAAAGGAAAGAAAACATGAGGAGAGACGGTATAAAAAAAAGATCTCTCAAACCGTGTCCTAGACAGGGCACAATTTGAGGCATAAAAAAAAAACCTACCACAGCAAAGCAACATAAATAGACGTTATACTGTACATTTACATATAGGCGGTGAAAACATTGAATTTTTAAGGGAAAGTCGTAGCATAGTCCAGAGCCCCCCCTCAGCCATTGTCCAGACAAGAGGTGACGTTCATCTTCAGCTCAGTTGAGGTTCTGTTACATGTCCACGGCCTTGGGGAAGGGAGGGGTGTGGAAACAGTCAAAGCATCTTTGTTGTTTTCAAAACATTCCAGGAGGAGTTGAGATAAGTCCAGCATCAAGGCCACAGTTTGGGTCAGGCAGAACTCGTGAATTGTTGTTTCCACCTTTAAAGTCTCGCTGGTACATATTCTCTGATGGAAACTCCAAAACAGCCGAATTGATCATTTACTCCAAAAGTCGAGCTCACAGCTTCTCCAGATTATTCCATCATTCATGAGTGCTGCCAGGAAGATCACAGTCCTGATACAGCTGCTCCAATTACCTGTCACAGCTTCACATTCAGTCCGAGCACTGTCAAGCTTTAACACCTCCACACGAATTTGTAGACAACCAGATTCCACCAACCCAAACAGTAGAATCTAGTTGTCATCATGAAACCAATTTGTCCTTCAGAGTTCAGAGGGTCCTCCTTACCCTGACTCCTGTTGGGAGAAGTTGATCGATTTTGTTGAGAGACCAGCTGATCCTTCCAATTAAGAGGTATGCAGGAGTAGCAAGAAAAAAAATACAGAAATCCAAATTATCTCATCAAGAGACTATTTAATTGTATCCTGAATTAATCAATTGAAAGAACACTCTTCTTTTTACGTTATCAGTACTATTTTAAGATATCTTGATAATCAAAAAGTGTGTTTAGTTCATACCATTTCTAAATGTTGAAGTGAACCACTCATTTAAATCAACTGTGAAACAGTATTAATGATTTTTAAACCTCATTAGATTTTTGATCATACAGTTAGATGCCTATTTACTAAGTAAGTGTGCATTTAGTCTTCTGTCTGAATGAGGAGTAGTAGTGGGTGTCGGTCAAAAGTCAGAGACGAGTTATTTGAACGAAGTGTCTTGTTTTTAAAACTCACAGACAGTAAATAAGAGCTGTTGGCACCTGCTTCCTCTCACCTCTTAAAAACATTTCTCCATCTGTACTAACCGTTCTTAAACATTCCTGCATCCTCTCTTGACTTCTAGTGACCCTCTGACATCACTAGAACCACACCCCTGCTGGTTGTTTCAACCAATCAGGAAGTACCACGTAACAGGAAGTGGATACCCCTTTAAAAGGCAACACTTCTTGGAACTATTCAGTCCTGGAACTCAGTCTTCTAAGTCTCAGTCTTGGTCTTCTTTGAAGTCCTAGTCTTTTCCAGTCTTGCTGGAACTTTCAGTCGGAGACGAGACTCAAATAAGTAGCGGATGAATTTGACCATGTGCCAAGGGTCCCTCCATTTCAGCGGAGTCACAGCTCGCATCGCTGTGCATTCAACCCGAGCATTACATGCTCTCAACTTCTAAGGAAGCTTATTCTGTTGATCGGAGCATACGGAACTACTTCTAAAGATTCTCAGCCACCCTGACTGGAGATGCTGAAAAGGTGGCGTGCCAATGGACCTCTGTTCCGGAGTTGATTAATCCTCTGCTCAAGTAACAATGCGTTCACGCCCTGAGTGTACCGGAGGGCTGAGATGAGGTCGGAGGAAGGGTGCCATTTTCTGGTTCAACACATAACTTTCATCCATCTAAACCTCCTCTTTAAATCTTTAAACTTCTATTCTCCTTCTCTTTAAACTTCTATTCGCCAGTAAATCAAACTAGCTGCCTTCAGAGATGAATCAGTCTCAATCAGTAATGTTCTGTTGTCTTGTTAGTAAAGCTTGCCAAGTTTATTAATCAGAAACAGATCAGCAAATCAATGTGTACATGTTTTGATGTTAAATTTTGATTCTGTTAAATGAATGACCGCATTTATTCTGATGGGTCAAAGATAAAATGGCGTCTCATGTCACTGATTAAACTCCACTCACAAGTTATCTTGGTCACAGAACAGAAATTTAACTTGAAAAAGAAAATAATCCGTTGTAATTAAACAATTAATATTCTTTGTGCTTGAACTAGCTTTAAGAATAATTAATTATAAGTGAAGTTAACCCTTACATCACTACATATGCATAAGAAAGACTCTTTTCAAAAATCTGATTGCCACATTAATATTCAAGATGGCTGCCTGCATAAAACTCCCGTCTTGTGAGTTGGATAACCTGAAAAATAGGTGAGGCACCAACTGCCATTTTGATGTATGGCTGCATCAATGCATACGAAAGGGCACCGTCGACAACTGAGTTTCCACATTAAAATCCTAAATATCCACCACCATATGTAAACCAGCTACACACTCATTTGAGACAAATATGATTTCTAGTTTTTTAGTTGCTGAAAAGTTTAGTTTCCTCAAATGGTTGGGGAGGCCGAAGATTAATCTATGGTGGCTAAAGCAATAATTGGCCACCAAGCTGAAAATAAAACAAGTAAGCTAAAGGTATTTGTGTTTATGCTGTAAGAATAAAACATAATGAAAGTTTCTGGTCACTTCTGACCAGAAATTGACAAATTACAATAACAGAATGTATTTAAAAATACACTACGCATACACAGATTTGTAGTCATTATATTTTTGTTTGAATTCCTGGCAGTTCAAAATAAATTGTTGTTTTTCCCCCACTATATTTTTTGACAGCTCTTTTTCCTAATTTATTTCCTAATAAGATTTAGACACAAAAATGTGATGACCTTTATAAAACGTTCAATGCTCTGGTGGAGATAATATCTCATGGATGCAGAGCACAAATGCTTATTTACAGTTGATCTAATTAGAAACAATATCTGAGACAGTTTTTATGGATAAATATCAAACTTTTTAAAATCCACATAAAAGAAGATTTGCTGTCATTTATTTAAGCATTTTGTTTCTGTTTGGAGAAAACAATCACTGTGATGGATACTCTGGGCTGGTTTTTAAACGTCTAAATCAATCAAATTAGAAAATAATATCTGAAAATAAATTGAAGACAGACATGTACTCCATTTTCATCAATTTACCAATTAATAAAATTACATCTGCATAATGTGTTGACAAAGATCTGTAAAATGTAAACACTGTTTGGATACATTTTTCACACGAGCTGTGACTGAGATAGAGTGTTGTCCTGATGCATGCTGAATAATCCAGGTAGAAAAATCTAACAAAGTTTAGTCAGGTCCTCTGGATGAATTCCTCTTGTGGAAATGTTTCATCTTTTATCCAAAAGACTTCTTCAGTCTGAGGAGCTGCAACAAACTCAGTCTTACAAATAGCCCCTTTTCATAGCAGATCAACCAGTTTGTCGTTGACATCCAGAACTAGCTGTTCACATGATAAATGAGGACCATCAGCCTGACAATGGAGTGGAGTGTTTTTTAGCGTTTGTAAAATCTCTGAGTACTTTGCAGGGATCGACATAAGGAATTTTTCCAGGTTGTCCAGCAGACAATCTCTTGCTGTGAACAACCAACGGGTTGTTCGTTTAAAAAAACTGGGTTATTCACCACCTTCACAATAAAAAAGGCACAAAATCTAGTGAAAAATGTAATTTATTAAATATATTGCTCTGGATAACAAGGTTAATATATACAAATGTTCTCAGTCAGCCATCTTGTGGACTGCTTGGACTTTCCAAGTTGCTGAGTGGCTGACTCTTTCAGGAGCTGCTCGAGTGGAACTTCCTCGTTCTCCTCCTCATCCTCTTCCTCCTTCCTCCTAGTCAAGAGAGACACTCACAGCATATGTAAGGCAGAGACTAAAGAAGAAACAACATCTTGACTGAAATCATGCACCCTCCTCCCCACACCACCAGCCTATAGCACACATGCGAGATCCTGCTTACACGTCACTTTTCAAAAGTTTTCATGTAAAGAGGTGTATACTGTGTACACGACCTTAGTAAAAGTACACAGTACTTGTACAAAGACTTTAACCTGCACCATTTATGACCAACAATGTGCTGAAGGAAGAGACGGTTTTAAACAACTTTTCTATAGTTTATTTTTATGTAATTTCAATGTTTTCAACTGAGGGGTTGTCAGATATATTTAAAAAATATAGCACAGAAAATCCTTTGCAGAGTATGAATTAATTAATATTAATATTTATTACAAAGTTAAATGTTTAGATACAAAAGTCCCGAGGAGCACAGAGTGCGGTGTAGGAGGAAGGGGTGGATGGGTGATGGTGTGTCAGTTATCTCCCCCAGCTGCAGGGAATTGATCACATGCAAACACATACATTTAATCTGTAGACGTTTTATAATTGTTCACACGTCATCAACTTTGGTTAGGGTAGCGAGGTGTCCTCCTTGGAAAATAGTCCAGGAAACACTGATTGGTGCTCTCACCTGCAGTCTGTCTCTGCGCTGGACGCATCGTGAACCAGACAGCATGATCCACCATGCTCTACTCTAATTGGGTCAAGCTGTAGTTCTGGTTCTCTATATGTGTTGAAAGCAGCGTCAGTTTAATCCATCCATCCATCTTTACCCGCTTCTTCCTTTTGGGTCATGGGATTCACTGGTGCCCATGTCTAGCAGTCAATGTGCGAGAGGTGGGGGACACCCTGGACAGGTCTCCAGTCCATCACAGGGACAGACAAACGAGACAAACAACCATTCACTCACATCTAGGGACAATTTAGAGTTACCAGTCAGTCTAACATAAATGTTTTTGGTCTGTGGGAGGAAACTGGAGTACCCGGAGAAAACCCACACATGCACGGAGAGAACATGCAAACTCCACCCAGAGTGGCCCCCAGGCCAGGATTCGAACCGGCAACCTTCTCTCTGAGAGGCAGCCACTCTACCAACTGTGCCACCATGCTGCCCTCAGTTTAATCCATGTATCGTCATTAGATTGGATGATTTTAACAAGACAACAAAACACGTTTTTAATCCCCTTTTATTTTTACAGACGTTCAAAATGATGACACTGTCGCAGCGATGGAGAACTTTAATCCGTGTTTATTTCACTTGTGAAATTGTGTGAGATCTTTGTTAAAAACGTTGCCATTAACTATCGGAGTCAAGACTATCAGTCAAATATCCCATGAACCACTGGATAGATTAGATAAAACTCTCAGAAAGTAACCCCTGGATGCACATTTACAAGTGACTATCACTTGAAGCTAACATGAATCAAGAAGGCCAAAACAAAACAGGTTAGAAAACACACAAAAAATTATGATTCAATTAAACAGATATCACCCTCAGAGTGTTTGTGGCTGAGAGTCAACCACTATACACATTTACGAGGTTTCACCAAAATGGCTGTAATTCCATAATTTCTCAGCATATGATGACTTTAGCACCATGACAGGTAATATGCATTCCTTCCAGATATGTAAGGCCTTTAATTTAATGACATGATTTGATGCATTCATGGCCCATAAGTCCAGTGGAAAGCCCAGCACTTGGCATGAAGTCAATTTCAAAGGTTTAAGATCAGCTCTTTCTTTTTGATGGCTCAGCAGCTCGTTATGCCTCTTCATTGGGAAAGTGTTGGAGAGATCACAGTGGTACACAGTATTTCACTCCGTCTTCTGTGGAACAGAACTCTACCTGAACAGAAACTTTCACCTTCATTCATTTGCATGAGCTGGAGCTGTTGGAGTAGAGCTGATGTTGAGCACTTGCCAAACAAACGGAGGGCTTAACCTTCTCCAGTGCTGTCAGATTGATGCATCTACTGGAGTTCTTGCCGTCTTTGTTGTTCGTCCGTGCAACTGGATTAGTCCGGCGCCTCTGCTGTTTGAAGATGGGGGTTGGGGTGGGGGGGGATGGATGCTGATGGGCCTGACCTTTCATTTGCGTGCTCCACCATGCATGGCACACCAGCAGAGAGAGGATGCTTGTCAACAGCCGGGTGTCTGCGAACGAGCTCTGTAATCTCTTACTAAAACATCCACAGCTTTCTCATTTGAAAAGATGCAGAAAGACAGACGAAAAGGGCACATTTGTGTTCTGCCCCTTTATGTTGGGGGGGGGGGGGGCTGCAGGGCAGAGCTTTGAACAACTGCATTGTTGAAGTGAGTGAGTGAGAGAGAGAGACAGAAGGAGAGAGAGTGAGGAGGATCTGTTGTAGCAAAATGTCAACATGATAAATCCAACCTTTACAAGCAGTCTCTGCACTAAACGAGCTCGTGTCCCAGAATTAATAATCAGATATATCAAATTGTTTTGGAATAATTAATTCACCATGCTCTGTCATATATCCCCTCTGTGGGGTCTATAAATCCCACTTAAAAAAAAGTTACTCTCCTAGTGGATCCCTGTGAGATGCCTCAGGGTGGTGAAAGGTGCTTTTTATTAGCAGAGAGGATGGCTCCTGTTAAACGGGCCTCGCCGGGCCTCGTTGGGTGTCAGAGCCACCTGAAGGAGAGATCAATCTCCCCGACCTGTGTCAGGCCTCTGATGGATGAAGAAGAAGTTGGGGAGGGGCCATGGTGTAAACTGGTTTTACCTCGGAGACTGATTCCACCGGTGGCAGCTAAGCAGTTTTGTGCGGTAACATTATGAGGACTGGTTAAAGCTAATTTTCTCTCTCTGATGAACCAAAACTGGCTCCAACTCAAAGGGGAATCGAGAAACAAATCTTCAAAAACACAGGGGTCGATAAAAGCCCACAAATGATACAACGCTGCAGTTCTCTGTGGGTTAAAAGCAGCTCTTGTGCCATGACAAAACATTGCAATTTGGCGTTTCAATAAATCTCCGATAAGTAGGCCTTATGCTTCTCAGCAGAGTGTGTGACTCCACTCCTCATATGAGCTTGATTTTTATATTCAGAATCAGAATAAGATTTATTATCATTATACCGAAATACGGTGAGATTAGATTATGTTTGTACAGTCGTCCGAAAGATGAGCGTAGTGCGCATAGCTGCTGCTAAAAAGCGCGGCCCCTTATTCTTTATCAGAATACTTTTAGATAGAAAAAGAGTAAGAACCATGAGGATAGATAGTGGTATTACAAAAAAGTCCTATCAGGACACGATTTGAGACATAAAAAAAACTCTACCAGCAAGCACATTTAAAACCATGATTACATATTCATGGAAATAATTGTTTTTAAGTGTTAATCTTGTTAAATTATAATTTTATTATTTTTTTTTAATTTCTTGTTAAAGCCCTCCCGTGCACACTTCCGCAGCTGCCATTTGGCAGCCCATTGATTTTTGGCGCAACACCGGCCCACATTTTCGGGTTCGGCCCACATCTCCAGGTTCGGCCCACATTTCTGGGTTCGGCCCACATCTCCGGGTTCGGCCCACATTTCCGGGTTCGGCCCACATTTCTGGGTTGTCAGTGGTGATGCGTAACAAATGCGACGCGTCAGCGGTGACGCATAATAGATGTGATGAATAGGGCGAAGCGACGTATTTATGAATTTTTTAATAATTTTTTTTATTAGACTGATGCAACTTATAGGGCGGTGCGACGTTTATAGTGGAAAATATGTTACTTCAAAAGCTAACTCATCTGAAGGAATAATGTGCAAAACACCTTTTGCAAGCACCTTGAGCATGCATCAGGATACCTTTTGCAAGGTTTCATTAAAACAGCTATTAGTCCGTTTCTTCTCATCAAATGATGATCTTAGTTTAAAACCCTTGTCAATAAAGGGAATATGTGTGGATTCTGGTATTTTCCACCAAACCTGCGGTTCTTTCAGCTTCCTGGCAAAGCGGCATCTGACCATCAGCAGGAGAGGAGCTGGGTATTTAAGAGTGATCTAATGATCTTCTTGTCACTGGAAAATTAGCTTCTATTAGCTAGCATTTGTCAGCTGTTTCCTTGCTTCTAGTGAACAAAAATAACCTTAATCTCTTGTGTTCTTAGCTCTGGCTCCCTGGTGCTCCTCCTTGGACGTCCTGGTTGTCCAATCACCTCCAAGTAAGCCTCTGAACCCTGGATCTCTCCTCGCTCCTTTTCAACCTTTATTTATACAGGTTAGCTCCATTGAGCATCGGGGACTCATTTACAAGAGAGACATGTTTTTAACAACGAGTGATGACAACAGTGGACAATCATTAAAAAGAAAAGCATATCAATTGAAAAATAAATTAAAGAAAGTGATATTAAAAAAAACGAAACATAAACAGCTAAGTTGTAAAGCAAAATAAAATACTAAAAACAGGAACATGTTTTTTTGTCAGGAACTTAGCAGATGTTTGAATCCACTTAGAGAGGTCAAAGTCGAAAGCTTCAGATCTTTTTGTAAGATATTCCAGGAAACAGGAGCGGAGTAGGAGAAGACCCTTTTGCCTAGTTCAGTCCTCACTGAGGGAACACTGCAGGTAATAATGTCCTGAGAGCGCACGCTGTAGCTGCACTCACGCAGAGACATGTAGGAGGAGATGTATGAAGGCAGCAGAAGAAGTGATTTAAAGATGAAAACGTACCAGTGCACACCTTGTGTCTGCTCGTGGAACTGCTGTGACAACAAACACCTGCCTTGAGTCCGTCCTGTCACTCATCTACTACTCCTCCACTCACCACCTGGCTCTGGAATCTCCGTCCTCCTCTCAGTGCCTGCAATATAACAAGAAACTGTATGACAAATTACCTTGAAGCTAAACGACCAAATAACTCTACGGATAAGACTTATCAGCCTCCATCTCCCACAGACCCTCCCAGCGGTCCTGTCACCTGTAAATAAAACACGTACTTTTATATATTTGAGTCTCAAGTCTCTTATTCTCAGTGCTGCTACACTGGGTGTGTTTCCTACTGCAATTATGATACAAATAAGATATCAAGACATGCATTCCTTAAAAAAACTATCAGGATTTGAATGTTTATCGTTTTTGTTACTTTATGTTAGCCATTTGTAGTCTCAAATACATTTAAAATGAGCTCACAATCCTTGTTTGGTTTGAACGTTCTGTTTCCTGAGTGCCATTTAAGTATTTTTCAGTAATTTGTTGTTTAGTGTGAATTGTTTTAGGTTTGTTCGTGGTAGTCAGCAATGATATTGTATTTATTGGTTGCAGGATAATATTTTTCCAACCTGAGAAAAAGAAAGTTTTATTTGTTGTTCCTATTTCACTGTAACTACAGGTGCCGGAGATCCCTGAAGCAGAAGAACTTTCCTGACCCGAAGAGAGAAAACTTTTATCCAACTAGTAAGGACTTCGACTGCTTTTATGTTTTTAGAAAAAGAATAACCTTATGCCCAAAGTGAGCTGCATCTCTGCTCATACCCTGTCTGCATCTTAGTCTGTACACACACACACACACACACGCACACACACACACACACACACACACACACACACACACACACACACAC
>NC_056504.1:13323318-13340379 GCF_014905685.2 Nematolebias whitei
CACACACACACACACACACACACACACACACACACACACACACACACACACACACACACACACGCACACACACACACACACACACTGCTCAGCTGACACAGAAAACCAGCTGCTTAGCTTTTTGTTGACATCTCCTTTATGTTTCCAGACTTTATTATATGTTCTGAATGACCGATGTATGGATTTGTTTTGGTTTTGACTTTTAATATATTTTGACATAAGATCTGCAGTTACAAAGCCACAGACAATTCTTTGAACACACATCTAATCCAGAAACTGAGAGTTTATTGAACAATAAAGGATGACTGTCAGCTGTGTCCTGTAATGCAGACGTTAATAACAAACCTCTACAAATGTCGAGGTTAGAACATGCTGGGATCCATTTTAAACAGCTCAGAGCTTCTGAAGCGGGTTTCTGTGTAAACAATATCTTACATTTCTTCGATAGCATTTTGAATAGTTCACATAATTTTATTTAAATAACCGTTTAATGTAAAACTGAAGTCCATGACAGAAGTTATTAAACAGCATTCACAAGGAAGCTTTCAGTTATCAGGCTCCTCTCTTGTGGAACCAATTCCAGTTTCTGTCCATGAGGCTGACACATTGTCCAGTTTTAAGACCGGGCTTAAGACTTTCTTTTTTGATAAATCCTATAGTTAGGGTCTGTTTGGGTTTCCTGAGCTACCCCTTAATTATGCTGCTATAGGCTGAGACTGCTGGAGGACAAACTGACCACATTTCCTCTCTCTGCTGCTGTCTTTACTCTACTCAGCCTGTTTGTATTTGTAATTATTTCTGCCCTTGACATCTTTTTTTTTCTCTTTGCTCTAATAGAAAGTTCACCTGGACCTGCCATTCTGTGTTCATTTCTCCTTCCTGTCATCTCAAACTCCAGCCGGTCGAAGCAGATGGTCGCTCGTCCAGAGCCTGGTTCTGCTGGAGGTTTCTTCCTGTTAAAAGGGAGTTTTTCCTTCCCACTGTTGCCATTGTGCTTGCTCAGGATGGGAGACTGAGACAAAATGAAGATTCAGCGCAGTCTGCTGGCTTATAGAGAACTTTTACTAATTGGATTTTTTTCAGCCTCCCCACCATCACAGACATCTACACCTCCAGATGCAGGAAGAGAGCCACCTGTATCATGAAGGACCCCACTCACCCAGCACACACACTTTTTGCCCCGCTCCCCTCAGGAAGGAGGTTAAGGAGCATTAAGTGAAGAACCACTAGACTGAGGAACAGCTTCTACCCTGAAGCTGTTAAGACTCATAAATCCCTAATCAGGATAATCACTGTGGGAAAAGAAATCACTGTAATGCCACTTTGACTGGTGATATGCGCTGCTGATTATCCATGCTGCTGATCTCATGCTGCTGATTATTTCATGTTGCTGTGTTCATTCGTGCTCATCTGCTCACACAGACTCATGTTCGTGCTGCTGTTGCTCAGTGTGTTGCTTTTGTATTATTAGTGTTTAGCGTATTTCTCAGTTTATATCTTGGATCCTACTGTTCTTTTTTTTAACAATTTATATTTTTGCTATTGTTGGCTATAACTGGGACCTTGTGTACACAATTTTGTTTCACCTCATGTACCACATGTGATGCATATGTCAATTAAACCAACTTGAAGTTTTTTAAAATATATGAACGTTTCTGTTCAGTGCCCTGAGACGACTTCTGTTGTGACTTGGTGCTAAATAAATAAACTGAATTGAAATTTTGTTGTCGTTGTTGTTTTTGTAAACAGGATTGTTTACCACCTGTCTATACTTGAGTTTCTAAGAAACTAAGAGCCAAACTATCCGAGGAGCCTTCTCAATTCAAAGAACGTGGAGTGTTGGGTTTGAGCTAAAAAGCTGAGGTGTTCTGTAAACTAGATTCACAGGCAGATTGCATGTGCACAACAGCAAAACTAGCCCCCCGCCCACATCCATCTTTGTTACTTTGGCTTGTTACCAGATACAGAAATCATTTAATGTAACACCAAACTTATTCATGTAAACTGTAACGTCTGAAATGTCGTCAGCTCAATTTTTGGTTCCTAAATTAAACCAGATTGTATTGATTCAGCCGTGTGAACTAAATCGAGTCTATTACTCATCAGGGAATCTCTATGTTGTAAAATCATTTGATCTCATCCAACTCTTGTTCTAAGATTACCACGAGAGAACCTGCAGCTTCAAAATCCCTTTCTTTTTATGCAAGTTCTCTTATAGGAATGAGCACATGTTCCTACGGCTAAATCTCAAAACTGTATGAGACAAAAACTCTTACTTTTACTGACCTTTCTCTGAACTTTCATTGCACCAGGAAAGTAAAACTCACAACATTATGGACTCAGTACACACAGACTTGTTATGCTGCCTTAAGCTTAAACTACTAGAGGACAAATTGACCTCATGTCCTTAAATGAATTGTTAAAATTGAATAGTTTTCATTTGATACTGTTTCTGTCTTAACAAGGGGAGTGGTGGCGCAGAGGTTAGAGACGGCAGGCCTGCGATCGGAAGATCGCCGGTTCAAGCCCCGGTACCGACAACATCAAAAATGTGGGTGGGGTAGGTGAAGCACCCACACCTGCCCTCACCCTCATTCGTCCCACCGTGGGCCCTTGAGCAAGGCCCTTAACCCCCACCATCTGCTCCTCCGGGTGTCCTAGACAGCAGCTCTCTGCTCCACACAGAGGGCTGTGGTAGCTCGGTGGTCTGTGGTTGTGTCAGGAAGGACATCCGACGTAAAAACAATCTCCAAGTCTTCGTGCGAGTCAGTTCGCTGTGGCAATCCCTGAAGAAGGGAGCAGCCGAAAGAAAAATAAAATAAGCCAAGCTTGCTTTGCTACCTGTTAAAGGTCAAAAGCATGTACTGCCTTTTACATATTTACATTAGTTTACTTCAACACACCGTTCATCTGCTCCTTTACCTGGCTCCTCTGTCAAACTTTAGACGTCATTGTGGTCGACAAGACAAAAAGTTTGCCCACTCCTGATCTAGACGTTATGTAGACGCATAGACAAATGTTAACAACAAAGTCCATGCTCAATAATCCAGGTATTCAATCCAACATTTTTCAGTCAGGTCATCTGGACAGTTTCTTTTTTTTTTTTTTTTTAAATTGGATCGAAGGCGAAACGTTTCAGCACAAAAAAAAAAAAAAGAAACTGTCCAGATGACCTGACTGAAAAATGTTGGATAGACAAACGTTGTTCAACAACTGAATTACACAGTAAGTGTATTCATTTCATAATTTCAGTTTCAGATTAGAGCTGTCTGTCTCTCTTCCTGTACAAAAACAACTTCTGCAGCTGCTTTGATGAAGATGCTGAGGACTCAGATGGTGACATTCAATCAAAGTACAAAAAGAATGGACTGAAAGAATGGATTCTGCTGTACGCGGACACATTTTAATGCTGGCTGTGGAAAAAAGAGATTAAATCCTGTTGTTACAGGACCTGGTAGCACAGCACCCAGTCCACAGAGCAGAACCAAGACAAGGAAACCTATGTCACTGGGTCTGTTAAAACAAAAAGTAAATCAGTTTGATTGTTGGTGCAGTGTGGCACTTGTAGAAAATTTAGAACAGACATTTTATTTGTCAGCAGTCAGTAGTGTTTGACGGTGCAGGGAAACTCCATACTGTAGTATCTATGTATACTACTCAGTCAATCAATGAAATTAATTACTTGATGGTTGGAGCCTTGAAAAATGCGTGAGTATTTGTGTGGGTAGCACACACCTCGGTGTAGTGAAGCATCAGTACACAGGCTGTGTGAAGGACAGATGTATCCAGGATGTCAGTGCTGGCTTAAGATCGAGAGAAGTAGCATGAATCTCATTACAGGGACCCCTGGACCAGCCCCTGCAGCCAACTGAATCACTCTGAGGAACTTTAAATTAGTGTCCAATGAAGTAGGAATTGATCGCTGGCCCTGTTCTGCTTCTCTGAGGCGGTTTGAAATGTAATGCGGAGAAGCTGCAGCCTTGGTGGAGTTCTGTTATTTGTTTGGTTTTTATAGAGCTCAAGTTGATTTTTGTAGTTGGAAAGCAATTAATCTCAAGAGGTGCTACCCTTAATCAAGGACACTTTCTTTATGCCGTTTGGATGCTAGAAAATTAGTAGAAAATTTAAGAAAGAAGTTTTGTTCCTCAAATGTTTGTTTTGGTCTTTGCATTGCTTCTTTTTTTTTTTTTTTTATTGGAAATTTTTGTCCTTAAAAATATTGTGATTTAAAATATTTGGGGCTGAAGATAGGCACCTCTTCCCGCAAAACTGAAAATCAAGCAGGTACAGAACATGCATGGATTGGTGTTTTGCACTCCAATGTCTGTTTTGAGTCCTAGCAATTACAAAAATGTCTTCTTTATTCTTGCCATTTGATTCAGTCAGTGTTCTACCAAAAAACATATGATACGAGACAAAGTACCTCTGCCTATTCTCATTATAGGGACTTGAAGTCAGCTGGATTTGTTGTTTTAAAAGCTGCCAAACTGGTTTTTTCGTTGTTGTTGTTGCTTTTTGGAACCAGAGTCTGCACACTGGCAATGTGAGGCTTTAAGAATCTACTTTCCTGCACACAGTCAGTTTTACATAAGCGTTCTTTTAATCATGAAATTACCACTTACAAATAAAGTTATTAGAAATATATATATATATATATATTTGTAAATTTAGTAGCAATGTAAAAAGGTTAAAAACAAAAACAACTGGATTCTATTCTGAAGCTGAAGATGTTTTGCTGGGCAGCATGGTGGCTCAGCTGACAGAGCTGTTGCCACTCATCGAGAAGACCGATGGATCGAATCCCAGCTGGGAGGCCATTCTGTGTGGCATTTGCATGTTCCCTCCATGCATGCATGGGTTTTCCTCCACTCCTGTTTCCTCCCACAGACCAAAAACATGCATGTTAGGCTGATTGGCAACTCTAAATTGTCCCTAGGTGAGAGAGAGAGAGTGAATGGTTGTTTGTCTCGTTTGTCTCTATGTGTCCCTGTGATGGACTGGAGACCTGTCCAGGGTGTCCCCCGCCTCTCACACGGTGATAGCTGGACATGGGCACCAATGACCGACCCCCACGACCCAAAATGGAATAAGCGGGTAAAGATAATGGATGGATGGATGGATGGGTTCTGTCCTTAGAATGGACCAGCCTCTCGCATCCTCTCATCCTGTTAGGTTTAAAATGTACAAGCATGTTGTTTGAGTTTTTCAGAAACTTCAGCAACATAAGGGATGATGTTTTTGCATTTGCTCTTCTCTGTTCATCATGTTTTTTGAATTTGTTTGCTGATTTGCCAAATGTCTAGTTGGGACATCCACATGTTTGGAGAGCTTCTTTGATGTCTTTCTTGTTTATTAATATTCTTATAATATTATCAAAAGCAATATCCCATTTATTTGCATGGAGGGTCAGGATCAAAAACTTGTAGTCGTCAACTTTATTTATAGAGCACATTTAAAACAGAAGCTGTTACCAAAGTGTTAACAATGACATCAATGAGAGTAAAATTAATGAAAAAATAACACACACTAATGATAACACTGAAGAATTAATTAAAAGCATTAAAAACATGGGAACATGGAACAAAAAGTACTAAATCAACTCACACTGTGTGAAATCCCAGAGAAAACAGAAGTTTGTGGCAGAGATTTGAACACAGGAAGGGAGGTGGTCTCTCTAATGTTGGGGGGCAGGTTGTTCCAGAGTTTGGGGTCCATGACTGAAAAAGCCCGATCTCCTCTGAGCTTCAGTCTTGTTTTTGGAACAGCCAAAAGCAGCTGATCGGATGATCTCAGGGCCCGAGAGGGAACGTATGGTTCCAGTAGCTCAGAGAGATAAAGGGGTGTGAGGCCATTTAGGCACTTATAGTTCAACAGAAGAATTTTAAAGTTTATTCTAGTACGCACAGGGAGCCAGTGAAGGGAGGACAGAACTGGTGTAATATGCTCAGACCTACGAGTTCCTGTTTACTGGAATCAGCCAACAGAGAAGCTGGTCCTTTTCCAGCTTTAACTTCTGCAACCACATCAGAGGTATATTAGTGCACTGTCTTTGGTTTTACCCTGTTTTTGTCATGATCAGCGGCCCCCGCTGGCCCCCATCTGCTCACCTCCCTGCCCCTTCATGTCATGCCATGTTTTCTGCCCCTCTCCTTCATGTTTTGTTTATCCCTCAGCTCCTGTCCTTGTTCACATCAGCTCTTGTCAATCTACTATTCAAGTCTGCTCATGGCGCTTCTCTGTCACCACGCCTCTTCAGATGATTCACCGCAGCCTTCATGCCTCTCACCTGTTCAGCTCTCTATTTAAGCTCCATGCGCACTCTCCACCGGTGACGAATTATTACACCTTCCATGGTCCCTGATATCCAGCCATCTTGTTCTTGTTTATGCTTGATGTTCATGCCCTGTATTTGGCTTTTCGACCTCACGCCTTGTCTTGTGGATTTAGCCTTTTGCCTGCTCCTCGTCTGGTTCTGCTCTGTCCTTCTGATCACAATAATGACCTCCTCCACTTCCTTTATGACCACGATTCACAGAGCACCCTTTTTGGATTAATTCTTGGACCTGTGACTCCCGGTACCAGCAACCTAATTAATAAAAACTGTTCTTGTTTTTGCACTCCTGTGTCTGGTTTATTAAGAATCCAAAAAACAGTTCCTGACAGTTTTAGTGGTAACTGACTTCCTATTTCTAAGTCACATCTGCTCTTTGGATGCTAACGGCCTCTTGACCTCGGTATACATTCTGCCTGGTTTTCTTTTGTCTTGGTCAGCCCTTTTTCAGTTTTTGCCACTCTGGATTTTTGTTTACTTTGCTTTTCTTTGAATTACCTGCTCTGCAGTGGTTTTAGTTTAGCATCTTTTAGCCATTTCCTAAAGGCTTGACTGTTAAAATCATGAATCTCTCCAAGAGAGTTGGTTTAAAACCAAAAAGACAGCAGAATCTATTTGATACTGGTTTCAAAATATTACTCACTGCTTTTAACAAACCATGATGATCTATGATGCCTTGCTGCAGGTTAAATAAACAGGAGAAGGAAAATGAAGACGGTGAACATCACGCAAATAGTTTATTTTAACTGAAATGCACAGTAAATTACAGAAAACAAGCCCAATGTTGGCTCCGTGTTATGAGCTGCAAAAAGATTAAGAGATGCATCGAGAAATGGGTTTGCCACAGATATCTTCAAAGGTCACTCTGTTGGGCCATAATCTCATTTAGACTGAATGAAATAAACATATTTGTGGGAATTGGACACAATTATTTCTGAAGGGGTGAAAATTGATTATGTGTAAAGCTGTGTGTGGAGATCAGTTGTGAAGCATAAATACACCCCCGAGATAATAAAAAAACTACTTTAGATTTTATATTTTTATACCAAAAAAAAGCAACTGCAGAAATCAGCACTTGTATTTTTTATTGCTAGTGTTTTTTAGGTGTTAATATTTCTTGAAATTGAGATAACGAGAAAGTGAAATTCCTCTGGAGCAAGCTTCTCAGTAACACTGTTAAAACCTAATTGAAATTATATTTTCTCTATTTTTTTAAACGTTTATTTTCATTACTTGGGAATTTTCTGCACTCGTTCAGCAGCTGCAAAATAGATGGATCAGTTCAAACACTCTGCAGAGAAAATACTTCATGTTAACAATGCACAATAAACCCATGTTTAACTGTGTGACCGCGTGTGATTCAGACAAATATGAAAATCTACTTATGAAACGTCCCTCATAGTCAATATGAAAAACGTGAAAATTGTGGGTTCTCTTCATTTCCTATTATTTTGTTATTTTTACTTTGCTCTTAATAAAACAAAACACATTTTCTTTCCATCAGCTCCTCATTTCCAACTTATCAGTCATTATTGGAGTCATTGGAGAAACGCTGCTATGGCAACGTGTCCAGTGAAAATACGCTTCAGTCGTCACAAAGGCTGCTTTCATACTGCTTCAACTTCTGCAAAGAGAGCAGATTCTTTCTTAAGAGGGACACGTTCTTTGTTGTTGGTTTTTTTTTTTGGTTTTTATAATAAAGCATTCAATAAGGTTTGTTTCCATGGCAATCCCTCATGTTGGCTGATGGCGTTCAGAATACTGAAGTAAACGTAAATTCAAAGATTATTTATTGTTTCCATCTATTGTCTGTCTGTGCTACTGCAAAACACGCTCCACCCAACAGAGCTATCAAATGTGCCTTACGTTTCTGTTTTCAGCTCCATAAAATTCTTCGTAAAAAGTTTTATGTGCTCATTAAGCTTTTAAAGTGTCAGTTGTGATGCTGGAAAAAACAACACAATGTATAACTTTATAATGTCTTTGAATACACACGCCAGCAGAGAAGATTTTAGGCTGCTTCCTAAATCGATAGTAATTCAGCTGACGCCAGAGGGAAGGGAGGTAATTATATGAAGGTTCTCACGTATAATTGAACAGATGTGTTGTGAAAATGGTCAGCTCACCATTACAATGCCAGTAGTACCATCCTCCCACCCCTGCACTGTCAGCAGCGCACAAACAGAGGCAGAGAGAGGAGAAGAGCCAGGATTACAGTAGCGTCATTACAAAACACTATTTAGTTGCTGCGCACAACAGTCCACCCCAGAGACTGAGAGAGGCAATTAAACTTTCACCTCTCTGAAGCACAAGTCGTACTCAACTGCAGGCCTGGAAAACCTGAAACTTCTAACCTTAAACAACCTTGATTTGCAGCAGTTTGAGCCTGTTTAGAATTGAGTTCATTCAGCCCCATCATACATCATTCATACCCTGAACATGCTTTGCCTTCCACCCTCTGGCCTCAGAACCACCAAAGTTTTCATCTGTGCGGGGGCCCTCCGGCCAGGGGCTGCTTTTGGTGATAAGAAAATGGTGAAGCCTTGCCTGATGAGTGGCTTCTTCCCTCTACCTCTTCTCCCCATTTCATTTTTGCGGGTTTTAGGAGCCAGTGTCGAAATGCAGTGGCCCGAGGCTGCTGCCTCCACTCCACTTTCATGAGTTTGTCAGTATAAAGCATCTCTCTCTGCAGCAGAAATAGATGGTGGCTGCTCAGAAATCTCCAGGTTTCAGAACAAATACACCCATCAGGCTTCATCACTCGCATGCTTACAACTGTGAATCATGGCCTGCGAATGCAAACCCAATTAACAAGACAACCCATGGGTCAAACAATACCAGGGAGATCCTGAGCCCTATTCCAACCCACTGGAACATGAGGATAATTTTGACATCCTTTAAGATTTTCTCAAATGGAAATTGTTACAAGTGGTGAATGGTAAACTATGTTAGCTTCAAATTTAGGAATAAAGAAATAAAAAAGTGTAAGAAACATTTATATGCATGAAAATTGTTTTCTTGTTAGTTATTTTCAGGAAATGTGTTGTCCCTTTTAAATCTAGCTTGTATTAATTCATTTACAAACTAATGAGTAATCATTACATTATGTGAACTCTTTCAGATTTTGTCAAAAAATTAAAAAAAATACCTAAAAAAAATAAATAAAATAAACCCAAAAGAATCCAACTGACTTTTGTGCCAATTAGCACAGGTAGCCTTTAATTCCTCTCCTAAATTCTTCTAACAGGGAAATAAATTTGGAAAACAACCCTGCAGAGACCAACTGTGTAACAGGAGGCAACATGAGTAATAAGAAATGTTTTACCACTTTCAGTCACTGGTGTGTGTCACATCCAGTGTGTTCGGAGCACAGGATGGAGAAGCAAATGCTGACAAAGTCCAGGCTGGAAGCAGCAGTTGAGTAGTTTTAATGACAGACAAGTAAAGTTCCAGATGACAGCCGGGAACAGGTTTGGGTAGTGACTGGAACGCAATGGTCAGAAACAACTCTGACAAACTGGCATGTGAGAAACTGGAACTATGAAAATAGTAGCACAGCTGCAGTAACTGGGAAATACAAGTGGGTTTGTTGGCAGGTGTGTGTGTGGAATCAGGTGAAAATGACAGCTGTAGGAGGCAGGAGGCATCTGGTGACTGGATGGAGAAGCAAAGATCTGGCATTAGACCTTCTTCCAGCAGACATTTCATCAGAAATGTTGTACAGAGGTAATAACGACAAGAGCATTTCTTTTTAGGGGAAGGAAATGCTCAAGTTTGCTGACAAAAAGATATTAAGGCGATGGAATGCTCCACAAGTAATGGTCTAATTTGGCTGTAATTTGATTCACCTGCAGCCCAACAATGGATATGTAATCTGTTTGATTTGCAAAAAGCTGGTACAACAAGAAAAGTAACAAAAAAACTAAGAAGTGACATCACAAGTGGAGCAATAATGTAAATGGCCAAATGTCAGAGTTTCTGACAGTTAATCAAAACCGTGAGTGAAGGTCATCAGACTCAGACTCACCTCAAAGATGCATTAGATAGAATTACCAGCACTTGATGGAGTTTGATAAGGATCATATTGCGGGTTTGTATGAAGCTGGGTGGTTGTATCGTGCAAGTGATTGGCATGTTGAGCAAACAGATAAAACTAATGGTTACCTGAAGACACCCATACATGTAGTTAAGGATCAATGTCAACCAAGAAAGACCATCTAGGAGAATTATCCCAGAAGCATTACAGAACCTCATCTGCTCCTGGACACAGGTTTCAGACTCTTTGCAACACCCATAGTCCTGCATCATGTCTCAATGACTAGACTACAGGTTCATGAGTCCATGTGTGGGCTGCTTTTAACACCAGAGCAGAGATGGCTGAGTTTTAAAGGTGTAAGTAAAGAGCACAAACTGATAAGTGGAGTCATATCATGTTCAAAGGTGCATCTTTATTCTGCATCACTATGGGAGAACATTGTGAGTACATATAGCCACATTGAGAGGAGTGGCAATGAATTCTGTGAGTGTTGTGTGGAGATACACCAGCATTACTCCTGACATTAAAGTGTCGGGTTTGCAGGTTAGGACTTCTGGGCACCTGTTGTAATTTGGAGAATCTTGATGGAACAGAGCTGCATCAGTGACATCCTGTACATTAAAACATCACCCTGGTACAATCATTTCAAAAGACAACACTTGCTCACAAACAACATGTGTTTATGGAGTGTCTGCATCATGTTGAGATCCTCCTCTGATCAGCCAGGACCACCAGTCTTTCTTCAGCTGAATGTGAGGGATCAGTTCCATCATCATGGATATTGAAGTCCATAAACAATAAGTGTTGGTCAGCTTCCTGCAGAAGAGGATGCAAGCAGTGTGCCCATATAGCCAAATGTGTTCTTCATTATTTAGTTGATCTGATGTTGTAATTATCAAAATAATGGGTTTACCCATAGAATATGGACTGGGGACAACAGGCTCAAACTCAGTAATTTAAAGTGATTTATTTACAGTGAAGTGATATTTATATAATTTACAACAGAGAATCTTTGAAACCTGGGGAAGGAGAAGAGTCAGGATGACTGGAATGAGAAAATGGCAGATAAGTACAGGTTGTCAATTTCTTACAGGTAGGTAGGTGAGTTGTAGCATTGAGAGGAGGGCCGAGGATTCCAGGTAGATCTGGTCCAGGGTTGGGGAGCACAGGTGGATCATAGAGGTAAGTAGATAGCAAGTGGTTGGATGGCAGTGGGACAGATGAAGGTGAGTCACAAGGAGGTTTACAAGGATCCAAGGGTAGGTACAGGACTTGAGGATTCAAGATAGGCAACGAGGGGTCCAGGACTGGAGACTCAGTAGGCAGATTCTGGAAGAATACGAGGAGAACACAAGCTAAGTTATTTTCTTAGAATAAACACAAGGAGGCCGATAGCACAAATATGGATTGGTATGCAATGCTCCAGCAGGGAATGTAGCTCTTCTGCAGCTTTTTATACTCCCAGAGCTCGTTACTGAGTTGTAGGGGGAGTGGTGTTGCAGAGGCTAGAAGATGGGCTTGTGATCGGAAAGTCATCAAAATGTGGGTGGAAAAGGTGGAACACCCACACCTCCCTTCACCCTTATTCACCCCACTCTGGGCCCCTGAGCAAGGCCCTTAGCCCCCACCATCTGCTCCCTAAACAGGTCTCTCTTGAAAATGAGTTCTCGTGGCTCATTGAGACTACCTGGATAAATAAAGTGTAAATGGAAAAAAAAAATCAAATCCACCATTGCTGCTCACTGGTGCCACCCTGGACTTAGGAACCTGCAAAAAGAGCTGTAATCCTACAGTAATCCTGGTACAGTACATGACTTTAAACATGTGGAGTTTCCATTAAGTTCCATCAGTCGTGTTCAACTGTATTTTGTTAGTGAGTGTATTTTTCACTACATAATTTATTTACAGGTGGCAACTGAAAAGTCATTGAAAAGGTTTAACATTGACATGCTATCCAGTTTTGTTCGAGTATATTTTATTTACTTTTCAGGGACACGCACATGTTATGACTGTACAGTACTACTGTTTCTGAGAAGTGTAGAAAAGAAAAAATCTGTAAAATTCTCACATGCAGAATCACTCCAGTCAGTGCTACTGTGTTTGTTAAAAAGACTTCTGCTAATTGAAATTAGTAAAGCAACTTTCCATGCCCATCTTTTCTGATGTCATCAATTAAAAGTGCACGCTTTTCTTTGTGCTCCTCAAATGCCAAACATTTGAAGGTCCTCTGAAATGTTCGAACCATAGCACAGTAAAATAGTGGCAAATCTGCATATTTCCCTTTTTAATTTTTTTTTACAATGCACTGATTCCAGCACAGCATCAAGCTGCCAGCATGCAGCATGCATGTGTATGCAGCCTCCTGTGGAGCGTGTTTTGATCTCAGCTTTTCAAAGTGGAGGTGTCTGTACCCCCTTCATTCCAAAACCACAAGACCTTCTGTGCAGCGGCTTCTTTCCCCTTCCTCTGGATCAAGTGACACTGATAAAAGCTTTCAGAGAAGCAGCGGAGATGTGTGGGCTGATGCCTAATGCACATCCTGATGCTTGAAAAGAATGTGTCTCTGATAGTCAGTCTCAAGGTCATCATGTCGGCACGGCAAACATTGTTGTCATCAGTAAAGATATTGTGGTTGGAGGCAAATGTGTGCTTTGAGATGTGATGTTTTGATGGCTACAAACAGCATTATGCATACATTAGCACAGTTGTTGGTAGACACAGTTGACTGTGTGATGGCATGAGTCCTTGAGGAGTGAAATGAGCCTGAAACGATGATGATATAATGATCCCTTCTCGTGATTGTATTCTTTGGCTTTTCATTAAATTTTTTTGCTGTTTCAAACCCTGCTTTATTACTTTGATCCTCCTTTTCCTCAATACCCGCTCCTATTCCTAACATTGGCTCTAAATATTTATCCATAACCTCTGCAACCCATGCAGCCAAGCACAACAAGCACAATAATTTAATTACATTTTATGTGTCGTTAATGATACCGCCACAAGACACATTTATAAAAGTGAAATTCTAGTCACTGACTGATTAGACTTTCTTCCTTTGCACAGTCCAGTTCAACACTGGAAAGAAAAAAAGTTTAATCTGGAAAGGGACACATTCAAGTATGCGTTAAAGTGATATATGTATCAGTTGCTTCCCTCTGCTGACGCAAAAGAAAATCTCTCAAAATTTCCCCTCAGAGGAACTTATGTACATCCAGACAGAAAGCTATGGAGTAAAACATAAATACCACTTTCCCTTTTAACAAACTCTGTTTTTCTTTCTGTCTCTCCCTCTGTTGGTTCCTAATAAGGGTGATCAGAGCTGAGTGGCCTAACAACCTGACCCTCATTATTACTAAAAGTAGCAAGCATAAGACGGGCCTCATTAGGTCTAGAGCCAGAATGCCCCTTGGGGGTCATCAACCTGAACGTTCATTGCACTGCTCATGACACTTCTTCATGTAGATTGTCTCAGAGTGTCTCTGAAACCTTTTTTCTACAGCCTCTCACTTATAAACGGTCCTGCAAAGACTGGTGAAATAACTGTTAAATTTACTTTTCAATACTTGTGCTTTTTAACCCTACATGAAAAGATTTAGATTCAAAATACAAGACGAGCCTGATTGACTACATGTACACACTTCAACAGATTTTCATTGATTCTACTTGAGAGATCCTGAAGGCCTTGTTTTTTGTTGCAAGCAGACGAGGGTAGAACACTAGTTTTGTAACTTTCAGGGAAAGAAAGTTGTTTTTTCTAAAGTGCTAAGGACTCAAAAGCAAATAGCAGTCATTGAAATATTGTGTCTGCCACAAAAACAATCCATTTCATATGTATGATGTAGCATAATTCCACAAAAAAGAACCTTGAGCATTTGAAAAACAGAAAATTCCCATTATGAACATAATTATGCGGTTTGCTAAGGCATATTTGTTTGAGTGCATAAAGGTATTTTATTGAACAACACTGCAGAGGAGGTGTGAGCCAGCCCATTACTAAGCAGAGGACATCTTTACTTAAGTGTAATGATGTTGAATGATAATACAGTCCAAAATCCTTGAGATTTCATCCGACGCATCATGCTCAGAGTGCACAGGTCCAACAAAGATTTGTTCATGGTGCTGAATGTAAATGGTAAATGGATTGTACTTACAGTATATAACGTTTTTCTATCTAATCAAGATCTTCAAGCGCAACGATGGGACACACATCACAGGGAGTGAGAGGTTCAGTTTCTTGCCCAGGGACACTTCAGCATGTGACTGCTGGTGGAATCGAACCCCTAACTCTTATATTGGAGGATGACTGCTCTAACCACTCAGCCACAGCTGCTCTGTATGTAATGTAACCCTGTTACTCTCACACAGAGCTTAATTTGTAAACCAAACGATTGCTGGAACACAAATAGTGGGCAGGCCGGTTGGAGGTCCTTCCCCAGAAAATTTTGAAAAAAGTTTATGTGATTTTCTGCATTTTGGTGTATTTCAATGGGTTGTTAAACATCTATGTTTAATTTTTTTTTTAAAGTGCTATGTGCTGTCATCATTGTAAGTTCCTATATAATGGTGAAATTGGTTCTCTGCATTTTACCCATCGCACCTGGGATACACCCATGTGGAGCAGTGGGCAGTAATGTAAGCATCTGGGGAGCAATTTGTGATTAGATGTCTTAGACCCCATGACATGTGGGAATGGCTGGGCATTGAACCTGGGACTTTTGGGTCTTGAGTTGGCTGCCCTGCCTCTACCCCATCTCAGCCCCTGTTTACCTACATTTGTAAACACTCTGCTTCTGTCAAGCATCCTGCGCCTCCTTTACTTGACGGTTCTGAGCCAACACTTCTCCGATGAATTCACTGTCTGACTCCAAAATGTGAAACCTCGAGGCGCCTCCTCCATCTGGGCTCCTGCCCACATACGACTGCCTGGTTAGCTCGTTCGGCACTCCTCACCACTCTTTTAGGGGCAGGGATTTTATTCAAGGGTAGAGGCAGAAATGCTAATTAAAGAGGCAGATCATTTGTGCTATTAAGAAGTCCTAACTGGTTGTTGTGTTTAAAATGAGTGTTTATGTAATTATTTTCAGTTTACATATCCAATATAAGTTTTATTTGTTCAAGGCAGTCATATTTGTTCATAATGTTATTATTAGTAAGCCTGAGAGTTACTGGATCCAAGCAAACAGTTACCGGAACGCACCCTGACAAAACAAGAGAGTTCCTGGATCCTGTTCCGGCAGGATCTGGCTCAAACTAAGCGCTGCTCTCACATATAAATAGTGTATAAAACTAAAGCTGCAGACTATGGACAGACATTTTCTCACTAAATCACTATCTTGTCTCTACTTCACTTTAAATTTTAATAAACTATCCAATTATCTAAAAGATTAAACAGAATATGTACATTTATTGCTGTACTTTGAAAGTCTGAATTGTTACTAATTATTACTTATAATGATTGACAGTAAACAAAATTTATTTAGCTCTGTCTCAGCATCAAATGGCCCATTGAAATTCTGTCTGAGTGCTCGTGTTGGCAAAATGAGCGCTTCATTGGGTAACTTAAATAATTGATACTGTGGATCAGCAGACTCCCAGAAGACTAAAACCAATCCTACACACACACACACACACACACACACACACAGCGTCCAGTCAACATCCTTCAGGTAGCATGTACACCACCACCACCCCACACACACACACACAAGAAGTTTGTCTTTCTATTTTTACAGGGACTTTGCTTTGACCCATTCATTTTCCTTTAATTTCTATAGCCTAATGCTGACCCTACCCTAAACCTAACCCCTAACACAAAAATGGCACTGCTTCTTGACGCCCAAAACCCGGGCCCCATAAGTAGCAGTGGGCCCTCACAGTGTAGTCTTCTTCTTTCAGCTACTCCCATCCGCAGGGGTCGCCACAGCGGAATAACTCAGACAAAGACTTCCATCCATCCATCCATCCATCCATCCATCCATCCATTATCTTTACCCATTTATTCAATTTTGGGTCACGGGGGTCGCCGGTGCCCATGTCCAGCAATCACTGTGCGAGGGGCGGGGTACACCCTGGATGGGTCGCAAGTCCATCACAGGGCCACATGGAGACAAACGAGACAAACAACCATTCACTCTCTCACTCACACCTAGGGACAATTTAGAGTTACCAATCAGCCTAACATGCATGTTTTTGGTCTGTGGGAGGAAACCGGAGTACCCGGAGAAAACCCACGCATGCACGGAGAGAACATGCAAACTCCATCCAGAAAGGCCCCTGGACCGGGGTTTGAACCAAGGACCTGCTCGCTGAGAGGCAGCAGCTCTACCAGTTGCGCCACCGTGCTGCCCAGACAAAGACTTGACAATTGTTTTCATGCCGGATGTCCTTCCTGACACCACCACAGACCACTGAGCTTCCACAGCCCTCTGTGTGGAGCAGAGAGCTGCTGTCTAGGGTGCCCGGGGGAGCAGATGGTGGGGGTTAAGAGCCTTGCTCAAGGGCCCAGACTGGGGCAAATGAGGGTGGAGGCAGGTGTGGGTGCTTCACTTTTCTGACCCACATTTTTTAAGTTGTTGGTCCAGGGAATTGAACTGGAAACATTCTGATCATGGGCTCACCTCTTTCTGCCTCGACACCACCACTGGGCCTTACAAGGTAACAAATGCAAAGACACATACACACACATGCAACCCCC
>NC_056504.1:13340479-13391914 GCF_014905685.2 Nematolebias whitei
CCCCCCCCCCCCCCCCCCCCCGACACGCACACACTCAAAGATTGTGTAAATAATTTTGTTACCAGGAAGTTGTTAAAGCTGTTTTAACATTCAGAAGTTTCAACTTATTTTTATTTTATTTCATATATTTTAGCTTATATTATTACCTTGAAATACTTGTTCATTCAAATTCATCCTGCTGAACCCTTATATTTCAACCATGTTGTTCTTTACTACATCTCTTTAGGACGTTGTGAAAATTACAGTTACTTTTTTACTTCTTGGTACTTTATTTTTGTACCCTTATTGCATGCTTTTAGTATTTCTTGTTTGTTTGTTTTTGAATTTTTTTGAGCAAGTCAAATTGGTTCTTCTCATCCTAAGCATTTCATTGTACTGCTAACCCTGTGTTAACCTTGCATATGACAAAAAAACACAACTTGAACTTGAACTTGAAAGATCATTTTTATCATATTTATGACTTAATGTCATGTTTTTAGGTTTCCTTACACAGTGAATGCATTTATGCTCTATTCTGTTGCTGGTTTTATTTGTGGTCACCAGAGGATACTACTGTGACAATGCAGGACAGAACAGACTGTTAAAATAACAGAATAAGGTAGAGAAGACAGCAATGGCTGCTGTAATGGCGTCCCCACAGTTACTGTAATAAAGTTTGTGAGTTTAACTGTCACTGAGCTCAGAGGGTTAGCTGCACCATATAATTAATTGATGTAAAATTAACTAATAAGAAATTAGCTCATTGCTAATGTTTATCCATTTACTGTGAGGGTTGCTGCTCGAGGAAGATGTCACACTGGACAAAGCTTTAATCTACATGTCAAGTGGAAGCAGCAGTTAAAAATGCTGGATTGTGCTAAACTGAGAGTACAGTCCTGTTTGTGTAATGCATTAAATTTTATTTCAAAGAACAGCTGGTTCAAATTATATAAATGGTGACCAAAAACAAATGTATTGACATAAAATAGAACTTGAACAGTAGTGTGAGTAAAGACAGAAGCAACATGAGGAAATGTGGTCAGTTTGTCTTCCAGTAGTCTAAGCCTATAGCATCATAAGGAAGAGCTCAGAAAAACCAAGCTGACGCTAACTATAGGATTTATCAAAAATGAAAGACTTAAACCTAATTTTAAAAGTAGACAATGTGTAAGCCTCACTGAAAGAAACTGGAAGTTAATTCCACAAGAGATGAGCCTGATAACCAAAGGCTCTTCCTCTCATTCCGCTTTGTAGAAACTCTGGGAACCACAAGTAAACCTGCAGTCTGAGGGTGAAGTGCTCTGTTTGGAAAATATGGAACAATAAGATCTTTAATAAAATAACTGGTTGTTGAAGGCTTTGTACAGTATGTAGAAGAAAGTTTCAAAATTCTGTTCTGAATTTGACAGGGAGCCAATGGAGAGAAACTTAAACTGGAAATTCATAATCTCTCCTACCAACTCTCATTAGAACCCTGGAAGCTGTATGTTGTATCAACTGAAGACGTTTTAAAGAAGTTTTTGGACACCCAGATAGTAAACAATCACAATAGTCCAGAAGTGATGAATGCATGGGCCAGTTTTCTGCAGCATTTTGCAATATGATGTGTCTAAGTTTAGTGATGTGGATAAATGACATCTCAGGGGTGTCCAGGGTGTGTACAAAATCACTCCAAGAGCCATTTGCAGCTCTTGGAGTGATTTTGTGTGGAACCTGACTGTAATTTAAGATTGGTAACATTTAGGCTCGTAGGCAAAATACAACAAAACAGACAAAATAAATATTCTCAAAATAAACAATATTAAGTAGAAAACAGACTTTTGACCAGAATTATTTATATTTTGTTCCATTTCATGGTACAAAGCACTACAAACCTTTATTGACTTCTACCAAAGCGTAGACCTTTGCATAATCATTCATAAAACTTGGCTAAATATAGCAAATGATCTCATAGGAAAAAATGTTGTTGGTTTAGTAATTGTTTGAGGGAAACTTAACATTTTATAAGAAATATAAAGTGGTATTATCTAAATACAAGTTGACCAACTTTATCTGTGTCCTTTCAGACATACTATGAATCTGTTTTAGCGACTTCCAACTGTACAATTTTTCAGTACTTTTATTTTTTACCATCCATGGACAACGTAGTCAACCCTGTGACTGTCCATTGACAATATGAGCGAGTGACCCAGTGGCCGAAGACTCCAAAGGTGTGCTATAAATTATAACTCAAATGTTCTCACATATATTGAGTTGAAACCTGGTATAGTAAAAGCTGCAACTAATCCCCAACACATACTCTGAGCATTAACAAATCAAATGGGATATTTGCTTAAAACTTGGCATGCAAAGCAGCAGGTGACGTGCTTTCTATAAAGACACACTATTTTCATGACTTGTATAAATTGCTTCAAGCATCCACTCTATAACCAAGTCTCTTATCTTATTTTGATTGCCAGCTTTTCACTCCATGAATGTCTACTCAAATTCAGAGCCTTTAGCTGTATGGTCTCTTATTTTTATAATCACCTCTACTATCCATCTAGCCCAGAGTCCTTCCTCACCTTTTAACCCTCTATGTAAATTCACCTTTTAAGAAAAGGCTTTCTTACATACAGTATCTGAAAATTTTCTTGATCAAACTTATGGTTCTGTTGATTTTCCCAATATTTAAATATTCCCGCTGTTTAATGTTTTTTTTTTTTTCCGTTTTAAGCGTATTCGCCTGTTTTGCATGATATATTTTTATGATTTGTGAGCAGAATTCACACGAAATAAATCATTAAATAAACTCTAGGAACAACTTCAATCGATTGCAGGATTTATTGTATGTATAAACCCTGTTTACAAATTTAACGTTAAGTGCAAATGTGCCTCTTACCTTTATTAGCACCACCCTGGTTTCAATTCTGCTGTTCAATAGTACTGCTCTTGTTTATGTTGTTGTTTTCATGATTGCTTCCTGTACATTTGAGTTTGGCCTGAAGGATAACATTGATTAGGAAAGGAGCGCACTCAGTTTGTTTCTATTTCTTTCCTCAGCTGTGCTCTGTTTCAAAAGCTATTCCTGAACTACTGCAGCCAATTAATGTCCAAACAGATGTGCAATGCTGTGAGCTAAGCTTTGCTGCAGGGTCAAGCAGTCTGAATCCAATCTCCTCAATAAAATTACATTTCCGCCATCGTGGCCCCCTACCTGCTGACCCACTCTCAGGTCACAAGGGAGCTGACAGCTTTGGCAAAGTGATTGCTGTGGAATAACTCTACATGACCTGAGAACTATTTGAGTTTGTGGTAGCACTGTCACTGTTCTGGACTGATGACTGTGTCAATAAGGCTAAAAAGCTGGACAGCCTGCAATGACTCAATAGGGAAACATGAGTTAGTTTCATGGGGCTGTTAGTGTAGAAATATGTTCACGTCTTTGATGTGCACTTCCATGTCTTCCCTCTCCATATTTTCTTCTGATTACTGTTTACTGAGAATGGTGAGAGAGATGCAAACACAGAAAATGAAACACCTGAGGCAGAAGTGGGACTTTACACTTGAAAGTAGAAAACATTACTTATGCATTAGGTGTGTCTTTGAACCTAAAACATGAATATTTCCTAACTCCTTTCCCCCACAATAATACTGAGATAATCAATTATTCATTTGTAAATGTTTATTTGCCTTCAAAAACAAGCATGACATGGCCTCGATGCTAAGAAAACTGTTCCAGCTGCAACACTCACCCACTCTACGTTAACTGTGTTTTTATTTTGGCTCGGAAATTGTACAAACCATAATGGATTCTCAGTTTGTTTTTACAAAATGTAAATTTAAAATCAATATATTTAATAACTTTAACTCTATCTGGTTAAATTGTATTTTAAGAACATGGCAAAGATGTGAAAAACACTGAAAGGCTGCTGAAGGGTTTAAATGAAATGATTAAATGTAAAAAATTGCACATCCAGAATATGGGATGGAGCCGTTATTTTTCCTGATGACAAGCAGTAATGGGGTGGCTGTGGAACAGTTGTATAGCAGCTGTCTTGGAACCAGAAAGTTGCAGGTCTGATTCCTCACCATGCCCAATGTTGTGCTGTCCTTGAGCAAGACGCCTATTTCCTAACCACTCCCTGGGTGCTTATTTAACTGTCCGCTACTCTGTTTCAAATGTGATGGATCAAAAGCAGAGAACAAATTTAGACATTGCATATGGAAATAGAATGATGACAACACAAACACACCCACAATCACAAAACAATCACATCACAAAAGTAGCTCCAACTTGGGGGGTATTGGGGGCCAGTGCAGTTTGTTTGTAGGGGCTAATAAGTAATGCTCCATCAAAAAATATTGTTTTTATAGTGTTTGTGTGTGGGGTGTGTGTGTGTGTGGGGGGGGGGGGGGGGGGGGGGTGTGTCTTAGTTGTGATCTTTCCTAAAGGATTGTCCTGTTTCTGTAGTGTAGATCTAGCAGTCACATTCAGTGTCAATAAAGCTGATTACTGGAGTAAATCTGAAGATTTGAAGAAGAAAAATTTCCACCTTATGTGAAAAATTATGTTAACAAAGTCCAAAAAAGTTAAATCAGTTTCTCTGGACGGTTTTTTTTAGTTGAAATGTTTCATCTTTCATCCAAAAGACTTCATCAGTCCGAGGAGCAACAACAAACTCAGTCTTAAAAATAGCCCCTTCATATAGTGGGTCAACCAGTTTGATTGTGCTAAGATGGTTTCTGGAGTCTGCCCTCTCCCTCACCAACTAGGGAAATATCAGCTTTGACATTTTGAACCACTTTGGCCGTGACTGCCTCAAATGAGTCGATGTGAAAAACATGAATGTTTTGTTGAGTTGCTTTAGATGTCTGATTTGAGTGTTTTTTGGACAGAATGAAAAATTTTTATTCAGACAGGAACAAGGAGGAACCATTTACTCAGACATGAGATGGAGTCAGTGAGATGAGAAACCCTCAGGCTGTATTTGAAGAGGATTTGATGGTATGTTTCCTGTTGGTTCCCTTAATGAAATAATTATCATTGCAGAGCCAAAATATTTTTACAAAAGCTTTTTTTTTTTGCTGACTGTAACATAAAACGTGTTTTAGCTGAAGAGTAGATCTTCATAAACAGTCTGGGATAAAAAAAAATTTAAAAATTGACATTTATGTACTTCTTCTTCTTCTTTCGGCTGCTCCCTGCGTTAGCGGTCACCACAGCGAACTAAGTCGCACGAAGACTTGGCAGTTATTTTTACGCCGGATGCCCTTCCTGATGCAACCACAGACCACCGAGCTGTGTGTGGAGCAGAGAGCGGCTATCTAGGACACCTGGAGGAGCAGATGGTGGGGGTTAAGGATCTTGCTCAAGGGCCCAGAGTGGGATGAATGAGGGTGGGGGCAGGTGTGGTGCTTCACCTACCCCACCCACATTTTTGATGTTGTCGGTACCGGGGATTGAGCCGACGATCTTCCGATCACAGGCCCACCTTTTTTAACCTCTGCGCCACCACTCCCCATTTATGTACTATAGATTTAAAATTCAAAATAACCAGTGAGTTTGAGACCCCTGATTAGGATTTTTACACCCAAAATGAACTCAAAACAATGGCAAAAGAGAGGACTGAAAATTTGACTGTTATCATGAATTTAACAATACGGCTTTTATATTTAATGATGCGAGTGACACCTCGGCTGTAAAAGCTGATCAGATTTCTGTTTGTCATGGTCATGGTGGTATCATTTGTGAGTTCTATTTCATATAGGCTTCGCCCTTTAAGGCTATCGCTAGTGGGTTTATCCCTTCGCATGCAGCGCAGCACTGAAAACTTTAGTCCACGCCCACCTGCTGTGTGGGCCTCACCCAAGGTCCGTATAAATTACGGTGAGGCTGGGTAATCGGCTCCCATTTTTTTCTTCAGCCAGCTAGCTAGCACTGTCAGAAGAACGAAGAAGGAAAAGTTGTCCAGCTTTGGCCGGCACAACCTTTGCTAAGGATGCCTGGGTCTCCGTCACGCCAACCTCCTGCCGTCCCGGTAAGCTCTTCCTCCCCGAGGAGAAGCAGAGATGAGCAGCCTTGTTCAAGGTAAGCACCAAGGAGTGCTTTTCCATGGCAGGTCGCTTCCCGCTGGACGACGCCATCGTCTTTTCTAACGGTTTTTCCTCGCGGTGAATCGGATGATTCCCTCAAAAAAGGCGATGTTAGCAGCAGCTCCGCTAAGTGTTTGTCCGTGGCAGGCCGCTACTCGCTGGACGACATCATTGCCTTTTCTAACATTTTTTTCCTTGCGGTGAATCGGATGATTCCCTCGAAAAAGGCGATGTAGGCAGCAGCTCCGCTGAGTGTTTTTTTCCGTGGCGGGAAGCAACACGCGGGACGATGCCACCACCTTTCTTTGATGCAGATTCACGCAGTGAATCAGATGACTCCTCCGAGAAAGGCGATGCTGGAAACAGCCTCGCTGCCCCTTCCCTCCTGGAGAGTGTAGTGACGGAAGAAGAGCAGTCGAATGGATACTCAGCCACCTCGGGTCGTCCCACGTCAGCGACCATACCGCTCCCAGCCGTCGGCGCCCTCCTCTCAGAATTGCCTGGCATAATCCAAGAGGCTGCTAACTAAAAGGGACTTTCCGTCCCTCGCCTCCCTCCGCCCTGATCGGATGATCTGACGGGAAGTTTTGGCTCCACCCCGGCTTGTCGCCCTGATCCCATCTGGCCTCGCTGTCCAGCTGTGACATCACATTGGAACGAGGCTGAAGCTGGGCCCGGCAAGCTGAAGACATCTGTCTCCACCTTCGCCTCCATCTCTAGAGTGGAGGGTTTTTACCAATCAGTGTTTTTTTTTCCCTCGGTTCTCCCCCCTGGAGCCAAGCCTGGTGGAGGCGCTTGGGGCAAAAGCTTCCAGGATGGACCGGCAACCTATCCCTCAAGGAAAGCATGGCCAGTGGGTGACAAAGCTCTCCAACCGAGCTCACCAGTGCACATCCCAGGCGGTCGCGGCGAACAACAACATCGCTCTGCTGGCCTACAGCATCTCAAAGAGGCTGGAGGAAGCAGACTTACTGGAGGAGCCAGAGTTTTCTCTGTAAAGCTGCTGATGTCATCTTAAACACGTGTGCCAACTCTGCGGTCTGCCTGTCCCACATCGCCGCCCAGATGACCATGATCCATAGGACCACCTGGCTCCGCCTCTCGCCATCCTTGTCCAAGAGGCTGCAGAAAGACCTGTTGGAGGGCCCCATCACCCCAGAGGCACTGTTCGGGGCCAACATCAGGACCGACCTTGAGAAATTGCAGAAGTCTGAGGAGGTCTCAGAGACTGTACACCATCTGGTGACGTCACAGTCCTCCCGCCCCTCCGGCCACTGGAGGGACTGCCTTGGCCAGTAACAGCAGCAGAGGCGCTCCACAGATGCGGCCAGCGACTTCACATTCCGCTCCTCCGCTAGCCCCCTCCACCAGGTAACAGATCTTCGAGGGGAATGTTTACATTTTTGATGAGGTATGTTTTGATATAAAACAGAAATACCTCTGAAAGTAAAGGTTCAGCTGAGACTGTCAGATCAGCTGATCTCACAGCTGCCTCTCTTCACACATTCCCCCACACAGAATGAGCCAGTGACCTCTAAACAGTGTTTTAAATGGCACCGCAGTCCAGTAAATATCACAAAACACTCGTCTGCCACGTCAGCTAAAATTATGTTTTTTTAGCAGACCGAGTCCTGTAAAATCCCTTGTTTTCAGCCAGAGCCCATTTTTTATTTCAGCTGTTTTCTGCCCACTCACAGTGCAGCGGGAGTAAACATGTTTCACCACGACAGCTGCAGCCTCCAAGAAACGGCGTCTCACTCAGAAAGCGCTCACGCCTCCTCTCAGTGCACGCCAGCTCGCCTCAGCTCTAATGTGAGACCGCCGCCTGGGCTCAGCACAGAGGCACACATACAGCCCTTTTTTTATGTCAGAGCCCCCCTTGGGTTCCCCCCAGAGAATCTCTTGAGTGAGTGATGGCAGAAAGGTTTTTTAGTCTGATTGATGTTCATGAGAAACATGACACGACACAAATGCATGCCTGTTCTCCGAGCATTACTCAGAGTGGTAGCGAGTGTGTTCCCTGGACAGATGGATGGACCATCTGGTCAGTAATACGTTTTTTTTCCTCCCACTACTTCCTAGTTTTGATAAAAACCGGAGGGATGAAACCCATTCTCGACCTGTTCATGTTCAGCAATTCGATCATGGGGAGACAATTCCACATGCTGACAAACAGCTGCTGGAGAACTTCACCAGAACGACTGGTTTTCACCTCCATAGATCTGAAGAGCGCATATTTTCACATTTCCATCATTCTGAAACACCCCACGCACGTTCTCGAAATGCGTGGAGACGGTTCTGCAGTCCTTACACATGGCAGGAATGGGAATTATTTTTTATCTGGACGATCTGCGCTTATCAGCTCAGTCCAATTAGAAAGCAGTCGCACAGACCAAAACGCTAGTGTTACACCTGCTAAACCTGGGGTTTTCTATAAACTGGGAAAAAGTTTCGTTTGTCAGTCCCAGATGATTGTTTATCTGGAAGTGGAGCTAAACTCAACTATAATGAGAGCCTATTTATCACAGCTGAAAGCCGAAGCTCTATCAGCTCAGCTCTGCCGTGTCAAACCCAGCTCCGTCTTGTCACCCTGCAGCATAGTGACAGTTCTGACTGTCATGCGACGCCTGGGACGATGTCAACTGCCCACATTGTGGTTCCACTGGGCCTACTTCACACAAGATGCCTTCAGAGATGGTTAGCCCGCCTGCGCATAGATCTTGTGCGCCAGAAGAGGCGGATTATCTTTGTGCCCCCCTCCGTGAGAATCGATCTGAATTACTGGGTGTTGTAGAATAATATTTTGTTCCTTTTGAATCTGACTCCCAATTCTTATTTTATTTTGAAATTGACCCACTTCCTGTTTTACTTTGAAGAGGCTCCCCCTAGATTGATTTCCTTTCCTGTTCTGTGAAAAAGGAACGCCCTTTTTCCACAGAACAAAGGGATGTGGGGAGTTCTCCCCTCGTGTGAGTGAGCAGAGAGACGCAGAGCAGCCAGCAGCAGTTTGGAGCAGAAAGACAGCTTCAAGGTTGTATTGTACAGTTTAAGGGATGCATCCTGTTATTAATATGTTAAAATAACGACTGCATTTAACTAACCCACTGTTTATACTTGTGAATCTGTGACAACTTTATAACTTCTGAGTTTCTTTACTTATTAAATATTCATAAACTTGAAGGTGCGTTTGTTGTATCTGATGTGCATGATTTGGCTGACTCCTGCAGGATTGAAGCGGTAACTACATGACTCGGGTGGAAAATAAGATATCACACAACATGGGGAAACCCTTTCATTCTGTCAGAGGGATTTCCCATCAGCAGGCCTACATCACACGTCTCAGTTTTTACAGACGCGTTCCTGTCAAGCTGGGAAGAATGTGTCTGTCCCAGGCAGTGGGAGCACAGTGGCTGGACCATGTCGCTTCACATAAATCTGCTAGAATGTTATCACTGTCTGAAACGTGATATCATTTTGCCCCCCTGCTGCGGGATCAGCATGTTCTATCCACACAGACAACAAAGTGACGGCAGCTTACATAAACCGTTAGAGAGATGTGCGCTCAGCCTAAATGTTACGCATCGCAAAACACCAGTTGTGTTGGCCACACATAAACCTGCTCTCCATCAGAGCAGTGTACATTCCCAGCGTCCTGAACAGGGGAGTGGATATCATGTCGAGGGGCAGTCCCCGCCACAGAGACTGGCGCCCCCATCCCGAGCTAATCTCTCAGATTTGGAACAGGTTCGGCTGAGCAGCAGTGGATCTGTCCGCCACACGGGAGAACGCCCACTGTCATTTATGGTTCTCACTGAGCCCATGAGATGACCCACCGTTAGGAGTGGACGCCTTCTCTCACAGCCCGTGGCCAAAAATGCTCCTTTATGCGCTTATATCAAAGTGGGCAGCTTTTCAGCGCTGATGCATGGAGAAAGGTGTAGAGGCCACCACATGTCCACTAGGTGGCATGCTGTCCTTTCTGTAGCAGCTGATGGACAGAAATCTAGCGTTCAGCACAATTAAGACTTATGCTGCAGCTATTTCTTCCTGTCACGAGGGCTTCGATGACAGAACAGTTTTTAATCACCTGTTGATGAAGCATTTCCTGAAAGATGTACAGAGACACAGACCGGTGTCACATCCACTAGTTCCACATTGAGACCTAACGACAGTCCTGCACGCTCTGATCAAAGCTCCTTCTGAGGCTTTAGATCAGGTTTTACTTAAATTCCTGTCATTTAAAACAGCCCTGCTGTTAGCTCTGACATCTGCAAAGAGAGTGAGTGATTGTCTGCTCTCTCTGTTACTCCCTCATATCTCAGAATTCAAGCTGATGGCAGTTCAGCTGTACTGTACGGCGTTTTAACCCTGCTCTGTAAAGCATCTCAAGCTCATTCAGATCGAGAGTGATAACCTTGGATGGGTTTTTATCCCCTTCCTCATAATTCTGAAGAGGAAGCAACATCTCACCTCCGTCTCATGCTCGCATTTTCATGTTATGTGGCGCACACGGCCGCACTACACCGTTTTCAGCATATGTTCGTGCATTACTGGGACAGCTGTTCAGGACGTCCTCTATCCACCCAGCGCCTCTCACACTGTTTGTGTGAGGCTATTTCTGAAGTTTACAGTTCATCTGGACTGGATCCTCCAGAGAATCTCAGCACATTTCACCAGAGGGTTTTCATCCTCCATGGCTCTGCATGGAGGGATGACAGTGGAGGTTATTTGTATGGAAGCTGTCTGGTCATCGCCATGTTAATTATTCGTTTTTATCTATGTGATGCTTCTACTTCTTCCATGACCTATTCTGTTCTCAGGGTTCTGACAGAATGATTATTTGTTTCATTGAACCTCACTTTTGAGCTCACACCTGCCTGCATGCAGTCGCAGTGTGAGATATTTATTATCAGTCACAATTTCATGACTGCAGATTTTATCGTTATTATTTGGTTCATCCTGAGGAGCTGTTGGTCTGCTCTGTTCATCGTTACACTGTTACAATTCATATCCTCCGTTGTTCCTATTCACAGCAGCAGGTCTGCTATCTCAGCCTTTTTCCTCACCAGAGATGTTTTCTCCGGTGCGCTCCTGCGCACGGAGCACGCAATTACGCATCGCGTAATTACGCACACAGAAGGCTGAGTGATGAAATCATTTTTGTGCAAGCAGGTACTTCATGTTGTGTCTGAATGGAACCAGTGAGGCATAAACTACATCCTGCTTTGCCTTTAACCCACTAGCGATAGCCTTAAAGGGCGAAGCATATACGAAATAGAACGTTAGTTACGTACTGTAACCCCAGATTCTATGAGTATATGCACAGCCCTTTAAACTCTGGGCCTCACTGGTTCCTAAATGGCTGAAGAAAAAAGCTATTCACCGTACGGTTTCACCGTAATTTATACAGTCCGGGGGTGAGGCCCACACAGCAGGTGGGCATGGACTAAAGTTTTCGGTGCTGTGCGCGAAGGGATAAACCCACTAGTGATAGACTTAAAGGGCTGTGTCTATACTCAGAATCTGAGGTTACAGTATGTAACCAACGTCTGCTCTCGTCGTATGGAGAGTTTTGCTCGAGAAAACTTTGTCGTTAACATCAGACTACAACGATTATTGTGTTGTATTCAATGTGAACTGATTGAATGAATTTAGTTTAATTTAATGTATTTGGAAAAAAGATGAGGTAGCACGGTGGCGCAACTGGTAGAGCTGCTGCCTCTCAGCGAGCGAGTCCTTGGTTCAAACCCCGGTCCAGAGGCCTTTCTGGGTGGACTTTGCATGTTCTCTCCGTGCATGCGTGGGTTTTCTCCGGGTACTCCGGTTTCCTCCCACAGACCAAAAACATGCATGTTAGGCTGATTGGTAACTCTAAATTGTCCCTAGGTGTGAGTGAGAGAGTGAATGGTTGTTTGTCTCGTTTTTCTCTATGTGGCCCTGTGATGGACTTGCGACCCGTCCAGGGTGTACCCCGCCCCTCGCACAGTGATTGCTGGACATAGGCACCGGTGACCCCCGTGACCCAAAATGGAATAAGCGGGTAAAAGATAATGGATGAATGGATGGATAGAAAACAGATATTACATAATAAAAAAACTGGAAGGATTACAAGACTTTAGCTTATTAAAGCACATTCATGTATTATATGAGATTTCCTGCTCATCTTGCAGAAAACATCAACCCTTTGTAGTGAACTTGACCTGATGTCAAAACTAAGCCTAAGGTCAAAACCCTTGACCTTAAGAACCTTGTGGGACAGAAACTGTCATTTCATTGATTTGAATCCAGAAATACAGGTTCACCCATCCTGAGACTTTCTTTCTTGAAAATTCAAGTGAAATAACACTCTTTCTATTATCATTACTGTTTTACAAATGTTTTGATAATCAAATTGTGTTAGTTCAAACAATGTTTACATGTTGAAGTGAACTACTCATGTTTATTTACTTAAACAGTAGTAATGATTTTTAATCCTCAATTCAAAGTGAAATCAAGTTAGAGTACGTTACAGAGTAATGATTCAATTTCTTGATCGTCTGCTTTGAAGTGAGCAAATTTGTAAGTGTGTCAAAGTTCGAGTTTCGGTCAACTGAAAGTTTACTGAAAAGAAATGTCATGTTTAACTTTTACAGCGAGATACTTGGTGAGTGGCTCCACGAAGTCTGGTTATTCCATGATATCTTTCTGTCTGTTCTTAAACAATCTGAATCTTTTCCTTGACTTTTAATAACACCTTACATCACAAACCACACCTCTGCTTTGGTCCATCGACCATCAAAAGGCTCTCAAATGAACCGGAAGTAGAGCTCTTTAAAATGTGGGCACTTCCTAGTTCAAGCAGAGTTTTTTGGAATTCAGAAGAGTTCAGCTCAGAGAGTTCAGCTCAGGCTTGAAGCTGCTGTAAGCTCAGTCTTGAAGATGGAGCAGCAGTTCAAGCAGAGAGTTTTTGGAATTCAGAATGCAGAGAGTTTGGGAGTTCCTGAATGCAGAACGCGGGCATTCAGGATGCTGCTGAATTAGAATCAAGCTGAACCAGAGACGATTTTGGGAATTATAACTTCTGTTTGGATAACCTCACACGACTCTCGAGGTCTTTAGCTGTTCTTACGGAGACGCTGAACAGTGGCTAGAAGTGGGACTTCACGCCGGAACTGATCTATCTTCAGAAAAGGTAAAAGTCGACCTTCACCAAAAGTGTACTGTTGGGACAAGCTGATTTCCGAAGGAGCGTGCTGTTCTGGTTAAAACAGACAAATTCCCTCACACATCTCTCTGTAGACAAACTTCACTTTCCATCTTTAAACTCTCCTATCTGCTAGCAAATTAATCCAGATGTTTTCAGAAATGTCTGTGGTGAAGCAACGGAAAATCATGGCCGTATGGTTTTCCTGGTTGTAAAGCTGATTAATTATGTCGTTATTTTTCAATTCTTGCCAATTAATGTAAATGTGTGATGTGTTAAACTTGATTCTGTTAATAAATGACCCACTCGTTTGGTGAGTCAAAGATAATTAACGTCTCACGTCCACATTTTATTAAATTCACTGCACGTATGTTACACAGTCCAGAAAAATGAAAGAACCCGTTTTAACAGTATGAATATATCTCAGGATATGTCATACTACACCTTCTAACTCTCCAAGTTGTACGTTAGAGATCAACAAAAATCTAATTATATTATCAAAATTTTAAAACCCATACTCAAAAATTAATAAACTCAGTGCTTATTGAGGAACTAAAATTATTACCATATTTAATAATTAGAACAGATTGAATTGAAATATTTTATTTGCTTACAAAGCAAACAAAACATTTATCAGAAAAACTTCTCAAACTGATTTTATTTAACAACAGCATCAAACAGCAATGTTGTTGATGAGGTTCTAATGCTCTGCACAGATAAATTAAACTATCTATGGCTGAAAATAAAGATGGACGCCCTTGATGGAGTCTGCATTACATTCTTATTACTTTAGCCACTCTCGGCACTGCACCCTCCTGATTAGGAAGGTTTTTATTCTGTAATTTTCCAAACTGCAGGGAGGAGGGGAACGAAAGTTAGCTGCTGAAGATCATAATTAAGTTTGATTCCTAACACACTGGGTGGATCTCTGCTCAGGATTAAAGCCAGTTTTGTATTCTAACACAGTTTTCAGTTGTGTTTCTATCACAGCTGTATTTAGTGCTGGCCAAAGTGAATCTGTCGCCACTGAGGTTGGACTCAATGGTGTGCAGACACACCAGGAACAAGAGGAAAAGTGAAAATTGAACTTTATTTAATTTTTAAAAAGCTGTTGTGACATCACATCACATTTCTTCCTGTGGACCCACCACCTGCAGGAAGGGCCATAAAAGTCAGGTGCATGATGCTATGGGCAGTGGCCGAAGGCAGTGGCCGAAGGCAGTGGCTGAAGGCAGTGGCCGAAGGCAGGGACCTTGGTGCTCTGACCCTGGCTTACCAAAGATGGTTCCTGGGACATGGAATGTAACCTCTCTGGCAGGGAAGGAGCCTGAGCTTGTGCGCAAGGTTGAGAGGTACCGACTAGATATAGTTGAACTTACCCCGACGCACAGAATGGACTCTGGAACCGATCTCCTTGAGAGGGGCTGGACCTTATTTCACTCTGGAGTTGCCCATGGTGAGAGGCATCGAGCTGGTGGGTCTACTTGTAGCCCCCCAACTTGGTGCCTGTGTGTTGGAGTTTTCCCCGGTAGATGAAAGGGTGGCTTCCCTTCACCTTTGGGTGGAGAGACAGGCTCTGACTGTTGTTTGTGCCTACGCGTCGAACTGCAGTTCAGAGTATCCAGTCTTCTTGGAGTCCTTGGCAGGGGTGCTGGAAGGTGCGCCAGCTGGGAACTTCTTTATTCTGCTGGGGGACTTCAATGCCCACGTGGGTAATGACAGTGTGACCTGGAGGGGTGTGATTGGGAGGAACGGTCTCTCTGATCTGAACCCGAGTGTTGTTCTGTTGTTGGATTTCTGTGCTAGTCATAGTTTGTTCATAACGAACATCATGTTCGAACATAAGGGTGTCCATAAGTGCACTTGGCACCAGGACGCCCTAGGTCATTGATCGATGATTGACTTCATAGTCATGTCATCTGATTTGCGGCCGTTTGTTTTGGACACTCGGGTGAAGAGGGGAGCTGAGCTGTCAACTGATCACCACCTGGTAGTGAGTTGGATCAGATGGCAAGGGAAGATGCCGGACAGACCCGGTAGACCCAAACGTGTAGTGAGTGTTTGCTGGGAATGCCTTGCAGAAGAACCCGTCAGAGAGCTCTTCAACTCACACTTCCAGGAGAGCTTTAACCACATCCCAGCTGAGGTGGGGGACATTGAATCCGAGTGGGCCATGTTCCGCGCCTCGCTTGTTGAAGTAGCTGCCTTGAGCTGTGGCCACAAGGTTGTCGGTGCTTCTCGCGGTGGCCATCCATGAACTCGGTGGTGAACACCCCGGGTTAGGGAGGCTGTCAAGCTGAAGAAGGAGACCCATCGGGCCTTGTTGGCCAGTGGGACTCTGGAGGCAGCTGAGAAGTACCGATGGGCTAAGCGGTTTGCAGCCTTGGCTGTTGCTGAGGCAAAAGCTCGGATGTGGGAGGAGTTCAGTGAGACCTTGGACAGAGACTCTCAGTCAGCTCTGAGGAGATTCTGGCAAACCATCAGGCAGCTGAGGAGGGGAAAGCAGCACTTTACTAACGCTGTGTTCAGTGAAGGTGGGGTGCTGTTGACCTCAACCAGTGATGTCGTCAGGAGGTGGAAGGAATACTTTTTGGACCTTCTCAATCCCACCAGCACGTCTTCCATGGAGGAAGCTGAGTCTGGGAACTTTGGGGTTGATCCATCCATAACCGTGGCTGAGGTCACTGAGGTAGTTAAAAAGCTCAGAGGTGGCAGGGCTCCAGGAGTGGATGAGATTCACCCTGATTTCCTTAAGGTTCTGGATGTTGCGGGGCTGTCTTGGCTGACACGCCTTTGCAACGTCACATGGACATCGGGGGCAGTGCCACTGGATTGGCAGGCTGGGGTGGTGGTTTCCCTCTTCAAAAAGGGGGACCAGAGGGTGTGCTCCAATTATAGGGACTTCAGTCGCATTAGCCTCCCTGGTAAGGTCTATTCAGGGATACTGGAGAAGTGAGTCCGATCGTTGGGTGAACCTCAGATCCAGGAGAAGCAATGCAGGTTTCGTCCTGGCCGTGGAACACTGGATCAGCTCTTTACCGTCATTAGGGTCCATGAGGGGTCATGGGAGTTTGCCCATCCAGTCTACATGTGTTTTGTGGATTTGGAGAAGGCATTCGACCGTGTTCCTCGGGATACACTGTGGGGGGTGCTTCATGAGTATGGGATTGGAGGCCTGTTGTTATGGGCTGTTCAGTTCCTATACAAGTGGTGCGAGAGTTTGGTTCGCATTGGTGGTAGTAAGTCGGACCCCTTCAAGGTGGGAGTTGGACTCCGCCAGGGCTGCCCGTTGTCACTGATTCTGTTCATAACTTTTATGGACAGAATTTCTCAGTGCAGCTAGCTGGCAGAGGGTTTCCGGTTCGGTGGCCTCAGGATTCCATCTCTGCTTTTTGCAGATGATGTGGTCCTGTTGGCGTCACCATGCTGTGATCTTCAGCTCTCACTGAAGTGGTTCGCATTCCAGATGACCTGACTGAAAATTGTTGGATTGTATACCTGGATTATTAAGCATGGACTATTTTGGTTTTAGTTGGAAGAGGTGGCTGTGGAAAGAGATGTATGGGCCTCCCTGCTCAAGATGCTGCCCCCACGACCCGACTTCAGAATAAGTGGAAGATAATGGATGGATGGATGGATGGATGGATGGATGGATGGATGGATGGATGGATGGATGTTATGACATCAGTCTACTTACAGTGAACAAGGAGGAGAATTAGGTCGGGTGTGAGCACATAATGCTCCTCTGAAGAGGGAATGAAGACAGAGGGAATAAATGGACTGTGGCTGATGAGAAGATGGGAGACAGCTGAGCTAAATGGGACAGGGAACAGGTGTAAGTGGACGTGGCAGGACTGTGGAGCAGAGACTAACTGTTGAAAAGTACTGTGAGTATGACACTAATGGCAGCATGGGAACACAGAAACAGAACCACAAAACACAAAAAATATAGAAACCAGACATGGAAAAATGCAGCTCCTGAAACAAATTGAAGTACAGCACAATAAATAAATATTTTCCACCACATTTAGTTTGTTAATTAGTTACTACTTTGTTCACAACTGATGTGTTGTCATAAGCCAAATTTCATCATGGCTGATTTTTTTAAAAGAGTCCTATTTCCACCATCAGCTTATCGACCTTCCCTCTGTGACCATGTGCTGGTTCCCAGACTAAAACAAAAATGATACATTCCTCCTTGGCTCTTTAACAGCAGCCAGCAAAATGGAGATGTCAGATTTTGACCCTCGCTCTTTACTGCTAATCTACATTGAGGGTATGTCTAAGCAGACATTAAAACACCCATATAATCTCTTTTGTTGTATTTCTGACCCATTCAGTACATTTTTAACTCTTGCTTTAAATAACTTTATGTTTATCCTGTTGCATGCTCAATAATCCAGGTATAAAAATCTAAAAAAAGTTAATTCTGGACCTCTGGACATTCAAAAACCAAAACAAAGCAAAACAAAAAAATGTAGAAACATTTCGTCTTTCATCCGAAAGACTTCTTCAGTCTGAGGTGCTGTATTCAGCTTAGTCTCTTAAATAGCACCTTCTCATAGTGGATCAACCAGTTTGCTGCTGACAAGCAAAACCAGCTGCTCACATGATCAAGGAGGATCATCAGCCTAACGATGGATCATAAGCACACTGATGGTTGTTTGCTATTCACAGGTAATGAGTAATACTAGCAATAACAGCATTGTAAGTGGGGGACAGTTGAACACGGAGGCCTCCACCCCTGTTTAATGATGGACGATTTATTTTCACAATGATGGCCTCCTTTACTCCTCTCTCAAACCATCGTTCCTCTCTATCCAGTATGTGAAACGCACCATGGACTTTGTGGATAAGGTGAGGGATGTCATTTTCCGGATGGAAGGTGAAACGTTTCAGCAAAAAAAAAGAAAAAGAAACTGTCCAGATGACCTGACTGAAAATTGTTGGATTGTATACCTGGATTATTGAGCATGGACATTTTTGGTTTTTACAGATGCTTTTGTAACCTTTTCCAGCCTGTTGATCATCAACAACTCGTTTTCTGAGGTCCTCAGAAATCTCCTTTGTTCCTGCCATGATCCACTTCCACAAACATGTGAAGAGCAGACGTTGATAGATCATTGTTCTTTAAATCAAACAGGGTGCCCACTCACACCTGATCATCATCCATTGACTGAAAACGCCTGACTCTAATTTCCCCTTCAGATTAACTGCTAATCCTAGAGGTTCACATACTTTTACCACTCACAAATATGTAATATTGGATCATTTTCCTCAATAAATAAATGACCAAGTATAATATTTTAGTCTCATTTGTTTAACTTGTTTCTCTTTATGTACTTTTAGGACTTGTGTAAAACTCCGATGATGTTTTAGGTCTTATTTATACAGAAATAAAGAAAATTATAAATAGTTCACAAACTTTCAAGCACCACTGTACTTGAGCTGCTACTTTGAAATGAGTCAAAGAGAATTCTTAACCGGACCCTGTGTTTGACAGCAGACAAAGGTCAGTGATGATCTTTGGATGGTGTTGTCTCCTGGCAGTTGTTTTGTTGAGTGTGAAGTCCAGATATTTGTGATCTTGTAGGTGTACACCTCATTACACAGTCCATCATAACAATAAAAAGGAATGGTACAAGTGTGTTTTCCTGTAACCCCCCAGCTAAGATCAGCTGCTGTTTCAGCATCAGCAGACAACACTTTTACAGATCTGTTGTTGATGCTTATAACATGGACTATATTTCTTTGGAATACCACAGTAAATATATAGTATGTATGTATATACATGTATGTATGTATATATATATATATATATATATATATATATATATATATGTGTGTGTGTGTGTGTGTGTGTGCAAATAGTGGACACTATATTTTCATCATTTTATCTCTATCATCTGAAACAAAAACTTTCTTGAAGTTTATGCATTTACAAACAGCTGATATGTCATTTGACTTAATGTCCTCAAAAGTTTGTTAAATAATGAGAATTTGTGCTGTAGAATGTCTATCCCTAAAACTATTTAAATCTTTTCTCAGTAACAGATCAATGTGTTTGTTCTCTTCTCAGTAGCATTTTTTGTGGAGAGCAGCTGCCGTTGAAGTCGGACTGATTCATCTAATTTTCTGGGAGACCAACACAAAAATGCATCTATTTTTTGTGCAAATTGTTCTATCCACATTACATTTAGTAAATTATATTTATTCTACATCTAAACATTTTAGCTGTGAGCTAAAAACAAATGAAAAGCCCACACAGAATAAATGTTGGGGATCAGTCTGACCTACCACATTAACATTTGCGCCAATATTTGTAAATGAAAAAAATTGGTAACAAACTCATTCACACACCGATACACAGATTTTGGTAAAAACAAATTTGCCTGCATTTTACCTTTCAGCAGTAGACAACAAATATAAACACAGAGCACCGATGAGCAGAATAACTTGAGTCAGGTTTGAATATTTCTGCTAAGTGCACACCCATTGTTCCTTTAAAAGATCATGATGTACATCAGAGAAGCTCATGTGAAAGAATGTATCATGATTTTAGTTAAGGATGACCCCAAGTTAGCAGACTGAGAAGAAGACAGAGCCAGGCGTACAAAAGGTACAGTAAGTGATTTTATCTAGGTTTAGGTTTGGTTTATTTGTCATATCTAGATTCTAGAATTCTAGAATTGCGCCGCTCAAGGTGGCTGCATGTTGGAGCAGCTCTGTTACTTTCATTCTGAGATTTTGCTTTTGGAAACGTTAATTCTTCTTTTTCTGGATGTAAATCACATTTTTTGGATGATTGTTTCCTCTGGTATCAGATGCTGTGCAGCTGGAAGGATTTTTACTGAAACTTTTTTAGTTTTGGACATTTGTTATGATGCGTAACCATGGCAACAATGCAGTTTTCTACAACAACATCAGCTGATTAACATCTCAAAAGCTCAAATAATATCTCAGCTACAGCCCCAAATCTCAAGTGAGTTGAAAAGGATGTTCTGTGGACACATTCTCATCTACCTGCCAGCTGTGCTCGAGTGCCTGAAAACTGAGATCCTGGAACTAGCAGGAAACACGGCTCATGACAGCAGAAGAACAGGATCGTCCATCAGCACCTACAGTTGGCTGTCCGCAGTGACGAGGAGCTCGGCAGACTGCTGGGAGGAGTGACCATCGCACTGGGAGGAGTTCTGGTGGGCATTCGGGTGGCCCTGCTGCCCAGGAGGACCGAGAGGCCAGCCGGATCTGACAGCAAGCTGGATCTGGGTGGACAGATTGGTATCTGTGGCCAGATTCTTCGTATTTGCTGTAGGAGATCCTTCCTTCCCACAGCAATCAGCATCTAACAACTCTTGAAAAAAAACAGGAAGAAGAGCTACGACAACACTTAATTTCCCACTGGGATTAATAAAGTATTTTTGAATTGAATTGAATTGAATTGAATATGTAAAATCAACACAAGGTCAACAATGCAATGAAATGCTCAGGACGAGAAGAACCGTCTTGACACAAAACAGCAAATATCAAAGAATGCGACAAAAATACAGACACAAGGCACCAAAAGTGAAAAAGATATAAATCTACAGCAGCACTGTCCTATTGGCAGAGCGGTTCTGACGACAGTGGGGTTATCTTAGCAACATGGTCCCGTTGGCACCATGGCACTGTTGGTGGTGTGGTTTGGTTAGTGGCGTGGTCTTTTTAGCAGCGTTAGCAAGTCTTGTTAGCAGATCTTGTTAACAGGTCTTGTTAGCAGATCTTGTTAGCAGGTCTTGTTAGCAGGTCTTGTTAGCAGGTCTTGTTAGCAGGTCTTGTTAGCAGGTCTTGTTAGCAGGTCCCTTCAGCAGCTTGATGATAAAAAGGACTTGGAAGTCGCTGAAGAGAATCACAAAAGTTTGGTCAAGGACTGTTTAGAAACAGATTTTTTCAATGGTCCATTAATTTACCAGTAGGTAAAATAATTCAGCGCTGGGAGAATATCTGGCAGGAGTTTATATACTCAGCAGAGCAGTCCTTCTCAATCTGGAGCAGGTGTGGAGTGGTGGCTGATTATGATGAGCTGCAGCTGTGGCAGGAAACAGGAATCCTACAGATTGGTGTCCTTTTCACCTAATTTTTTAAAACAACAAAGAATAATGTGTTTGGCAGCAACAAAAGCCAATTTTGGCTTTTGAAGGAAAATTTATGAATTTTGTTTTTACTACTGACACAAACCAGTGGTTCCATTGCTACAATCAGCAGCAGACTGGGTTGAACCACTTTGAAAAGGTTCTATCTATGTGACAGAGTTTGTTGGCAGGCCTCAGACTGATGAATTCTTTTAGATGAAAGACAAAATGTTTCAACCAAGAAAAATCCGTCCAGATGACAATTTAACTTTTTGTGATGTATTTACCTGGATGACTGAGCTTACATCAGGACTTTTTTTTTTTTTTACCATTTTGGCCGAGCTGTTCTCAGGCTGGTTTGGTGAAAAGCAAGCGGCCATCGGGCCTCTAATGATTTACTGGTATGCACTGATGATCAGTTGTTGGACTGATGGTCCTCCTTTTTACTTGTGTAAAGCTAGTTTCTGGAATTCCACAGCAGACTGGCTTGAACCACTTGAAAAGGTCCTATTTATATGATAGAATTGGCTGGCAGGCCTCAAATTAATGAATTATTTCAGATGAAAGGCAAAATGTTTTAACCAAAAAATATCTGTCCAGATGACTTGATTATTATTGGTTTTTTTTTATTTATTTTTTTTTTTTTGGGGGGGGGGGGGTAAATTCATGATAATTTAGCACTTACATTGTATCTAAAAACTGAAGATAAATTGCTAAACCTGTTTTACTGGTTAGATTCCAGTGCAGATTGTTGTAGTGGTATTGTTTTGAGAAGCTAAACTGTAGCCTTATTTAGACATTTAGCATCTTCTCTACAGCCTACAAAAACATGCCACTGGCAGAAATTCATCCTGAACCATCTTTATTGAGATTGTTCAGAGATGCTTTGGATCAGTGTGGTGCTGGACTTTTTTTGACCTAGTAGTTTGTACAGTTATTGTATCCCTGAAAAATAGTACCACTCATACAGGAAAAGCCCGAGGACCGGACCTATCCTGACACACTCACATGTCTAAAGTGTTTCTTTATTCATCCATGTCTTCTAAAATTGGCAGATCATTACACACATAATGGTCAGATCAGTTACTTTAAAGGGATAGTCTGACCATATTTGAAGTGATGTTATAATAAATGGTTGTCAATCTTTAGTACCTTATTAGCCATGACTTTATGAAGCATGGAGAAAAGGGCAGAAGTCGTCCTCAAGGCTAGGGTAATGGCTAGTCAAATGAGGACCTGTTTTAAAATTATTTTCAGGTTTATAAAACAACTATTTCACTAAATCCCCTTACAGCTGTAAAAGAATGCTATGCTAGCTATAAATAAACGTTTACACTTTTGAATGACACTATTGTATGTGCAGCGTGCATGGATGGAGCACAGATAGCTCATATACATTCAGCAACCTCATCAGTGTCAAATGGACTTTGCTCAGCCCACATGCATTCATATAGTAACATAGGCATTGTTCAGTTTAGAAAAAAGCAATAAAATAAACAATGTCTTGCAAAATTTAAAGATTTAATATTAGCTGAACAGCATTCATTACTCTGGTCATTCATTTTAGAGAAAAAGTGGTTTTGTAAACCTGAAAGACATTTTTAATGGCTATTTGCCTAGCCTGAAGGAAGACCTCTCTTCTTCTATCCATACTCTTTGTTTTATGAATGATATGATGACATAAACACTAACTATTGATAACTACTTGATATAACATCACTTCAAAAATGGCCAGACTGATTTAATATGAAAACAATTATAATCAACAGTAAATCATAAAGTGTGGCATGTTGACAAAGTTGGCAGAGCCGTTGCCTATCAACGAGAAGGTCGGCGGTTCCAATCCTGGCACTGGGCCTTTCTGGGTGGAGTTTGCATGTTCTCTCTGTGCATGTGTGGGTTTTCTCTGGGTACTCCGGTTTCCTCCCACAGACCAAAAACATGCATGTTAGGCTGATTGGTAACTCTAAATTGTCCCTAGGTGTGAGTGAGCGAGTGAATGGTTGTTTGTCTCATTTGTCTCTATGTGTCCATGTGATGAACTGGAGACCTGTCCAGGGTGTCCCCTGCCCATAGGCGTTGCAGCCATTATATGTGAAAGGGATGTGTGTCTCCCCCCCCACACACACACACATGTAAAAAGTATTTACTTGGATCTCTCCACATTTACCATGAAATATTAGTTCACCCAGCACTGTTTCTATTTCTTTGTGAACAAAGCCATTCCTCTCAATTAATAGGAAATTTCTCAAACCCCCAAAAGTCCACTCTGGATTTTCTTGTTTACCTACAACAACTCACGACATCGCGTGTTACCCTGAGGTCACTTGGCTTGGCAGGGCGCTCATCTCTTCGGGGATTTTTTGTCAATGGGGTGGGGGGAGGAGTGGGAGACACCTCTTTGCTGCATGCTAGCTTAACACTACATTTGTGCCAGCAGTTGTTGACCGGGGAGGGTTAGGATGCATGAGAGAAGTGGAGCACTACATCTGTAGCATCTTAGCTAGCACATCTGTATTGTGCAGCACTAGCTTAGCGCTATGCAGTTGTCGACCTGGGTGGGGGTGGAGGGCACTGGACACATGAGAGAAGCTGAGCGTGCTCTATTCACACAAGGAGAGCTGTTGGTCAGACTACTTTTTATTCCATGTTCTATGAAATAGTTAATGAATCAAGTGTTTACCAATGTAAACGTAGATGTTTAACAACCCGTTAAAATACACTAGAATGCAGGAAATGGCATCTATTTTATTCAAAATTTTCTAGGGGGGGATTCCCAGACACCCTCACCAGAGTGACTGGGATATGGGCACCAGTGCCCCCTGTGACTCGAGAAAGAAGAAGTGGGTAAAGATGATGGATGGACAGACGGACGGATGGTAAACCACAAAATCTTTTTTGTAGGCAATAGAACTGGTGTAGTAATCTATTTAAATGCCAAAAAATAAAATTTAAAAAGCAAAGACTAAATAAACAAAAACATTGATGGAGTGTTTAACTTATTGAACAAAAACACATTTTGGATCAGGTTAGTTCCTCCTAATTGGTAATTAAAAACACTCCTCAATATTAACTAACCTTGTCTGTTGGAGGTTAACTTCCAAAAAATATATCCCTTTAGTAATCTGTTCTATGTTGTTTTCAAGACATTTGTGAGTCAATTACATGTTAAGTTACAATTACCTATCTCATCTAGAAGTTGGGAAACAGCCACCAGATCTGAGAGCAAGTTGTGGTTTTTGATTGACATGGTTAAAAAGTGGAGTGAAATGTGAGCGTCTATCAATATGCCATCACCAAAAACAAATTATGAACAGAGACGCTACAATAACACAAATGAACAACTTGTACATATACTCACATAAGAGCACTGCCAGTGTGGAGCAAAAGTCCTTAAAGTAGCAAAGTAGTTCAGATATACTGAATAACCTGAAGGGAAAGCACACAGAGAAGGTTTTCTTAATTGTGTAGATAAAGTAACTGCATACATTAAGACCTCATTAGAAGGCTCCACCTGTGTTTGTACTTCAGTCTCAGAATTAATGTGCAGCTTCTTCCTACTTAAATGAGTGTATCATTACACTTCTATTTGGTTTCCAGCACATCAAGCTCAGTTCATTCATCAGCAAGTGTCTTATCTATTACCTATTCCTATTAAAATCACAGTCACAGTGGAGGGAGGGATGGTGCTTAAATATCAGAGATTTAACTTGGCAGATAAAGTGACACAGTTGGCCATAACAAGGCTATTTCAGTCAGCAGAATGGTTCATTTTCTCCCTGAATGTTTCATTCCACAATTCATCTCTGACACATAAATTGTATTTGAGCTGGATCTTCCAAGGGCTAAAGTGAAGTCCCTCCTCTGCGATGTTAAATGACCTCTGGAACAATTTGATTATGATGTCTCTCTGACAGACAGATTTATCACAGGAGCGGAGCCGTGTAATGGATATGAGCACAGCTCTGGTGACAGGAAAGACGACTGTGGGAGTTAGGGAGGAGGAGGAGATGGAGGAGGATGAGAGGAGGAGAAGCAGGGGAGAATGGACTCTAACCTCAGCCATGTAATCCATTTACATGTGTTTCCTAAGATAAATAAATGACAAATGATTTGCTTCTTTTTTTTTTTCAGCAATGCTGAATGTAAATTATGGTTGTAAAGCAGCAGCAGCATGCTAACTTCACTCAGAGCAAATGGATCCTGGAGGGCCTCTTTCGGAGCAAAACTGTAATCACGGATTACATTTATGACCCAATTTGAATTAGGAGCACATCACATACATCAATCCCGGCAACTTCCCTGTTCATATTATTAATTCAATTCTCCCTCAACAGTTTTGATGAAGCTTGACAAGTTTTTTTGTTGTTGTTTCTTTTTTCTTTTTTAGCTGAAGCTCGTAAGCCTGACACATTGCTAACCTTGTTGACATCTCTGCAAAAATGGCACCGAGGTTTTAAAGACTGGATGTGCCACAATCTGAGACAAACAACAAAACAAGTTTTTTTTTTTAAATGTCACCGCCGAGGCTTAACTCTTCTATATTCACAGCATCTTCCTGTCCCTGCCGACTGTCTGCGCTAGGCTGAACTTTGCAACACCACGCACAATGAAAATACAAGGAAGTGTGGCCCCTGTGGCATTTGTTTGGAGACTTATTTGATGTCTGGGTTCTTTCTGCGATGGATAAAGGACATGCATTAACAGCGCCTCTGATGGAGACCTCCGTGGCAACAAGTGCTGACATTGTTCTTCCACCTGCACCTTTCCATCAATCATGTTTCCCAAGTGTTTCCGGAGCGACAGAGGTGAGCCAAATAGAGGGAGTGTGGGAAGCCTAAGGACAGCTTATCTGTCTGAAAGTGCATCAGGAGAGAAAAAATAATTTGACTGGTCTTGACAGAACTCTTACTATGCCTTTCTGCAACATGGGCTGCTGTCATGCTGACAATGCATGTAGATTTGTGTCGTCCTATTGCTGTGCCTCCTAATAATGCTGACACACCAAGTGGGAGAAAAAAATTAAAAGGAAACTTATCTTAACACAAAGCTCCTGTGAATGTTCTGATGAGCTGGAGTAAGGACAGAAATTCCATTTCAGTGTTGGAGGAAAAAAAACTAAAAAGGAATATTTCTTAACAGCAAATGCTGAGGAGGACACTCTGGCTGACAATAGGGTTATCATCAGCTGCTGTGCTCATGTACCTTGAGCTGTCAGTTTTCTTTGGCTTTCTCCTTGACTCTGAGCTTTCTGCTTCTCTCACCGAGTCTTTGTGTACAGACCTAAGGTGTTTCTATTCTCAGAACTGCTGCTCCAAATACACCTATCAGCACAATAGCAAGACTACCGTCTTTACATTTTGACATTTCTAAATATGGAAAAACTTTTGATAAAGCAGTAACAAACTTAGCTAAGACCCTCTGCCTTTCTCTTTGCTTAACTGTTTAGTTTGAGTTTGTTTGGAAATTTTTGAAAACGTTGGTTAGGGTGCAAGAACTCATAACCCTCTGCACTTGTAGACTCACCAAGTATGATTTTTCTGCTATTTCCTGCATTCCAAAATGTTCTCATGCCACTTCACCACACTAGACATCAGCAGCAAGTTGCCACCCCAGTCTGACACTCCACAGACGATGTCCCTGTCCTCCATACAACATTTGAGAGATGTGCCAACAATGACAGCCCCACAACATCCAGAGACTTGAGCGTTCGAAGAGCTCTACAGTGACTGGTCTGAATGACTATCGGCCAGTAGCCCTCACCCCAATCGTCACAAAATGCTTTGAAAAACTGGTCATGACCCACATCAAAACAACCATCCACATCACCAAGGACCCTCACCAGTACGCATACTGCGAAAATCGATCAACAGAGGATGCCATCTCCTCTGTGGCCCACACTGCTCTCACCAACCTGGAGCAGAAGGACTCCTACGTCCATTTGCTCTTTGTGGACTTCATATCTGCCTTCAACACAATTCCTCAAACCCTGATGGACAAACTAATCACACTAGGACTAAATCCCTCTCTATGCAACTGGGTCCTAGACTTCTTAACCAACATACCACAATCTTTGAAGATCCACAACTTCACCTTCTCCACCATAACCCTCAGCACGGGCTCCCCCCAGGGTTGTATGTTGAGCCCCATCCTGTTCACTCTACAAACGTATGACTGTGCACGACCCATCCAGGCTGTCATATTGTAAAGTTTGCAGACGATACAGCGGTAGTTGGATGAATCAAAAATAATGATGAGTCCAGCTACAGGCAGGAGGTGGAACACCTGGAGAGCTGGTGCAGAAAGAACAACCTTCACATCAATGTGAAGAAGACAAAGGAGATGGTTGTGGACTTCAGAAGGAATAAACACACCTACCACACACACACCCTGAACATAAGAGGATCTGCGGTGGAAGTGGTTTCTAGCTACAAGTACTTGGGTGTGTACCTGAATGACAACCTCAGCTGGAGCAACAACACTACGAGCTTGATCAAGAAAACTCATCAGAGACTCTACTTCCTCAGGAAGCTGAGGCGAGCTGGTCTGGGAAGCTCAGTCCTCACCTCCTTCTACAGGTGTGCATTGGAGAGTATCCTGTGCTCCAGCATCAACGTGTGGAATGGAGGCTGCACAGATGCAGAAAGAAAAGCTTTGCAGAGAGTGGTGAAGGCTGTACAGAAGTCTATTGGAGTCAGCCTCGCCACCATCACAGACATAGATGCAGGAAGGCCACCTGCATCATGAAGGACCCCACTCACCCAGCACACACACTTTTTGCCACACTCCCCTCAGGCAGAAAGCTGAGTAGCATTAAGTGCAAAACCACCAGGCTGAAGAACAGCATCTACCTTGAGGCTGTTAAACTCATGAATCTCTAACCAGGCAAATCACTGTGGAAATTACTGTGACAAAAAAAAAAACTGTGAAAAAAATCACTGTAATGCCACTTGGTTGCTGATATGTGCTACTGACTACCCATAATGCTGATCTCATGCTGCTGATTATTTCATGCTGCTGTGTTCATTTGTCCTCATCTGTTCACACAGACTCATGTTCGTGTTGCTGTTGTTTTGGCGCATTGTTTTTGTACTATTAGTGCTTAGTGTGTTCTTAGTTTTTTTGTATTCTTAGTTTAGTGAATGTAGTATATTCTTAGTTCATAACTAGGATCTTATTACTGTTTTTCTTTACAATTTGTATTTTTGTTGGATATAACTGGGACCTTATGTACATAGTTTTGTTCCACCTCATGTACCACATGTGATGTGAATGATAATAAAAATCCTTGAATCTTGAGGCAAATCTCGTCTGCCACTGGTACCCTGCCACTGAGGAGTTTTTTGACAACCTAAGTGACCTCTACCATGGTAATTGACTCAACATCCCCCAAGTTCTCAGACTCTGCCTCTTGAAATATGGACATGGTGGGTGGATTAAGGAGATCCTCAATGTGCTCCTTCCACTGCTCAACAATATCCTCAATCTGGATCAGCAACTCCCCATCCAAACCAAGCACAATCTGGGAAGGAGGCCACTTTCCTTTTCTTAAGTCACAGAACGGTTTGCCAGAACCGCCTCAACGCCAGCCGAAAGGCCTTTTCCATGGCCTCCTTGATTTCCTTCCATATTTGAGTTTTTGTATCCGCAACTACCAAAGCTGCTGTCCTTCTGGCCATCCTGTACCTGTCAGCTACTTCAGGAGTCCTCTGTGACAACCAAGTCACAAAGGCCTCCTTCTTCAGCTTGACGGCCTCCATCACCACTGGTGTCCACCAGCGGGTCCTTTGGTTGATGCTATGGCAGGCACCAATGTCTTTCTGGCCACAGCTCCTATCTGCAATAGAAGCCCTGAACATGGCCCATTCAGATTCCATGTTCCCACCCTCTCCCTGGACATGTAAAAAACTCTCCTGGAGGTGTGAGTTGAATACCACATGGACAGGAGGCTCCCCCAGTCGTTCCTAGTACCATACTTTTACCTTTACCATACCTTTGGATTTATCAGTTCTGTTCAGCAGCCTGCCATTGGATCTATCTCACCACCAAGTGGTGATCAGCTGACAGCTCTGCCCCTCTCCTCACCTGAGTGTCCAAGACATTGGGCCGCAGATCCCATGACATGATTACAAAATCAATCATCGACCTTTGGCCTATGGTGGCCTGGTACCAAGTACACTTATGGACCTTTTCCATTAGTACCTTTAGTACCGGTACAGCACGGTTCAACTCGACTCAGTACGGTACACGTTGTGTTTCCATTATACTTTTAGTACCAGTTCTAGTGGGTGGGGTTCAAATTGATGTCACACTCCTTACCAGCTGGTGGCAGTAAAGCTGGTGGTAAGACCCTGAAACAGGCTTCAGTACAAGGTGAGAATTTATTTGGAAGTTTCTGGTAAATTAAAAAGAATACAGATTATTAAAATGATTGAATTAAACAATATATATAAATAAATCCTGCTAATAAACTTTTAATGAACTTTAATCCACCATTAAATCTCTGATTAACCAGATTCTACAAAACATCTATATTTAAAATTTTATAGGTTTTCTTCATCATTGAATATATTTGCACTCATTTTGTCTACTTTTATTGTTCAATTTAGATGTATGGTTTTGTTTCTTGTTCACAGATATTTATTTGTTTAGCTTTGCTTTAAAGTTCTTGTTTTGTGATCTGTACATCTGTGGGTCAGAATAAAGTTGAACTAAAGGCTCTGTCTCTTCTTTAAACATATTTGAGGGAAATATTCCTAAGAGACTGAATAATTTTGTGTCTTTTTTATGATTTTTCAGCTGAGTTAACTTTTAACAGATTATTTAATGAAATCATTAAAGTGAGAACAGGATATCATGATAAAGCCGGCACCGTTTATTTATTTTTTGATTCTTCACTGATAAAAAAAAAATCTTTTTTTTTTATATACAAAAATTTTTTTTTAATCGTTTCCACCCTCCGTCTCAGACCCGTCCCAGTCCACCCGTCTGCCAGGACCAGGACTGGGACTCGAGCTCGGAGCCGGGGAAATGAAGCCCTGCCCGCCCGGCCTGAGGGGGCTCCGAAGCTCCAGTGGAGAGGACCGGTGGGAGTTGAGGACCGGGGGAGTCGAGGACCGGTGGAGCTCCATCTAGATTTCTCTGAATTTTGTTTTCAGCCAACAAGCACAAAAAAACGCCTGCACTTCAGCATCAGACCACGGTGTTGTCAGTATTGTTTTAAAATCTTTAAAATAGGTCCAGTCGCTACTTGAGCTGAGTTATTGAAAATGGTGGATCGAATGTTGTGGAAATTTCTCAAAGCCCTAATGACTGAACACAGGAGGATCTGCAGTTGAAGTGGTCTCCAGCTATAAATACGTGGGTGTGCACCTGAATGACAACTTCAGCTGGGGAAACATTACCAGCCTAATCAAGAAAGCTCATCAGAGACTCTACTTCCTCAGGTGGCTGAGATAAGCTGGTCTGGGAAGCTCAGTCCTCACCTCCTTCTACAGGTGTGCAGTGGAGAGCATCCTGTGCTCCAGCATCAACGTGTGGCAGAGACAATGGTACCTAAAAAAAAGGGACCGGTTATATGAACTAATACTAGTGGAAAAGCCTTGGAACCGTGCCAAGTCAAGTCGAACCATGCTGTACCATTACTAATGGAAAAGGTGTATTATGAACCACCCTATGTTCAAACATGGTGTTCATTATGGACAGCCCATGCCTAGCACATAAGTCAAATGAATGAACACCATTCAGGTTCAGATCAGGGAGGTCATCCCTCCCAATCACCCCCTTCCAGATAACTCCATCATTGCCTACACGGGCATTAAAGTCACCCAGTATAACAAGGGAATACCCAGATGGCACCCCTTCCACAACACCATCCAGAGACTCCAAAAAGTCCGGGTAATCCGAACTGATGTTTGGTGCATAAGCACAAACAACAGTCAGAACCTTCCCTCGTGCAGTCCAAAGCTGTAGAGAGACAACCCTGTCATTCACCGGGGAGAACTCCAACACCAAGCCATTCAGCCGGGGGCTTGTGAGTATCCCCACACCTGCTCAATGTTTCTCTCCCTGGGCAAGTTCAGAGTAGGAGATAGTCCAGCCTCTCTCCAGGAATTGGGTTCCAGAGCCCAGGCTGTGCATAGAGGTGAGCCCAGTTATAGCCCAGTTGATACCACTCAACCTCACACACAAGCTCACACATGAGCAGGCCTTATGATTAAGCTACACCAATGCACTTTACCCACATCATGGATAAGCTGCCTTTGCCGCCATCACAGTCCCTCACACTTCACCCAGACCCCAACCAGCTGCAACAACATCAGTAAACCACCACCTTGCTACTTTTTCTACACGCATGACAATCTCCTTAAGATTCTCCAAACGTATCTCAAGTTCAATTTGTGTTGAAGTTGTGTTTATTTGTCACATGCAAGGTTAACACAAGGTTAACAGTACAATGAAATGCTCAGAAAAAGAAGAAGCAATTTGACTTGCTGAAAAACAAACAAACAAACAACAAATACTAAAACATGCAATAAGGGTACAAAAATAAGGTAGCAAATTTTGAAAAAGTAATAATAATATTTACAAGGTCCTAAAGAGAAAATAGTAATCAACAACATGGTAGAAATTTAACGGTGCAATCAGGATGAATTTGTATGAATAAGTATTTCATATCTACCGAATAAGTATTTCAATAAGTATTTCATATCTACCAGTGTGTTCTGGATGATTATGTTGTAGTGGAGTCATCATTCAGTGTGAAGGTGGAATAAAATATTTCATCACATTATCTTTAATTAAACAGGGAACAGTCTGCTCACTTGATATTTTGGGGAACATAGAAATAACCGAATGCTCCTTTCCCTATCTTTTTCTTGCTAGTTCAACTGACATAATAGTTGTCAAAAGATACCATCATATATACCAATGCAATCTTCCCAAAATTTGTAATAGCTACATACCAAAAGACATTTCAAAATAAAGATTCATTAACTACTACTACAATTACTTTGTTTTATTGTAATCATTTCTCTCCGAAAACCCAAACTGTTTTGAAAGAGTAGATCTAAAAAAAATCTCAGGAATGGTTTTATTATGTTGGTTACTCCCATTGATCTCAGACTTACCAAGTCATCAACATTCCTAAATTTACATATTTATTTGGCAAATTTAAGTCTAGGATGAAAGAAGTCATGACAGGAAGCATTAGTCAGGTGACTTTGTGTAAGAGATTATTGTTCTATTTTGTAAAGGCTTCACCCTTTAAGGCTATCGCTAGTGGGTTTATCCCTTCGCGCGCAGCGCAGCACTGAAAACTTTAGTCCACGCCCACCTACTGTGTGGGCCTCATCCCCGGTCCGTATAAATTATGGTGAGACCGGGTAATCGGCTCCCATTTTTTCTTCAGCCAGCTAGCTAGCACTGTCAGAAGAACGAAGAAGGAACATTTGTCCAGCTTTGACCGGCACAACCTTTGCTAAGGATGCCTGAGTCTCCACCACGCCAACCTCCTGCCGTCCTGGTGAGCTCTTCCTCCCCAAGGAGAAGCAGAGGTGAGAAGCCTTGTTCAAGGTAAGCGCCAAGGAGTGCTTTTCCATGGCGGGCCACTACCCGCTAGACGACACCATCGCCGTTTCTAACATTTTTTTCTCGCGGTAATCTAATGATTTCCTCAAAAAAGGCGATGTTAGCAGCAGCCCCACTGAAAGTTTTTCCGTGGAGGGCCACTACTTGCTGGACGAAGCCAACGCCTTTTCTAACAAGTTTTTTTCTCCAGGTAAATCGGATGATTCATGTTCATGTTCATGTTTTCCCCTTCCCCTCCTGGAGAGCATAGTGACAGAAGACAAGCGGTCGAGCGGATGCTCATCCACCTCGGATCTTCCCACATCGGCGACCACACCGGTCCTAGCCGTCGGTGCCCTCCTCTCGGAGCTGCCCGGCATAATCCACAAGGATGTTAACACAAGGGACTTTCCGTCCCTCGCCTCCCTCCACCCTGATCGGATGATCTGGCGGCAAGGTTGGCTCCACCCCGGCTCATCGCCCTGACCCCATCTGGCCTCACTGTCCAGCTGTGACGTCACACTGGAACGAGGCTGCAGCTGGGCCCAGCAAGCTGAAGACATCTGTCTCCACCTTTGACTCCATCTCAAGAGTGGAGGGTTTTACCGATCAGTGTTTTTTCCCTCGGTCCCCCCGGAGCCAAGCCTGGCGGTGACACTTGGATGGGGCAAAAGCTTCCAGGATGGACCAGCAACCTGTCCCTCCAGGGAAGCATGACCAGATGGTGACAAGGTCTCCAACCGAGCTCACCAGTGCACATTCCATATGGCCGCAGCGAACAACAACGTCGCCCTGCTGGCCTACAGCATCTCTAAAAGGCTGGAGGAAGCAGACCTGATGAAGGAGACAAAGGGCCCTCTTTTTGTAAAGCTGCTGATGTCATCTTAAACATGTGCCACTTCTGCTGTCTGCCTGTCCCGCATTGCCACCTGGATGACCATGATCCAGAGGACCACTTGGCTCCACCTCTCGCCATCCTTGTTCGAGAGGTTGCAGAAAGACCCGCTGGAGGGCCCCATCACCCCAGGGGTGCTGTTTGGGGCCAACTTCAGGACCATCCTTGAGAAATCGCAGAGATCCGAGGAGGTCTCAGAGACTGTACACCATCTGGTGACATCACAGTCCTCCTCCCACCCCTCCGGCCACTGGAGGGACCGCCATGGGCAGCAACAGCAGCAGAGGCACTGCAGAGCTGCGGCAGCGACTTCACACTCCGCTCCTCTGCCAGCCCCCTCCACCAGGGAACAGCTCCTTGAGGGGAATGTATGTTTTTTGATGAGGTATGTTTTGAAATAAAACGGAAACATCTCTGAAAGTAGTTTCATCTGATTCCAGCCTGACTGTCAGTTCAACTGAGCTCACAGCTACCACTCTTCACACTTCACACAGGGGTGGCTGTGGCTGAGTGGTTAGAGCAGTCGTCCTCCAATGCGAGTTGGGGATTCGAATCCACCAGCAGTCACATGCTGAAGTGTCCCTGGGCAAGACACTGAACCGCTCATAGCCTGTGATGTGTGTCCCATCAGTGTATGAATGTCATCTAAAGCACTGATTAGTCTCATTAGAATGATTTGTTCAATTAGCTTTGTAGAAATCTAGTAGAGTGATGTATGAATGGGTAAATGAGGACACAGATTGTAGTGTAAAGTGCTTTGAGTATCTTGAAATAAGATAGAAAGGAGCTACATAAGTACAGTCCATTTACCATTTACCATTTACCATTTACTTTCCCCACACAGAACGAGCCGGTAACTTCTAAACAGCGTTTTAAATGACACCGCAGTTCAGTAAATATCACAAAACACTCATCTGCCACGTCAGCTAAAATGATGTTTTTTCAGCAGACCGAGTCCGGTAAAATCCCTCATTTTTCAGCCAGAGCCCGTTTTTAATTTCTGCTGTTTTCTGCCGACTCACAGCGCAGCGGGAGTAAACATGTTTCTCCACGACAGCTGCAGCCTCCACCGAAACGGCGTCTCACTCAGAAAGCACACACATCTTCTCTCAGTGTGCGTCAGCTCACCCTAGCTCTATGTGAGACCGCAGCCTGGGCTCAGCACAGAGGCACACATACAGCCCTTTTTTCTGTCGGAGCCCTCCTTGGGTTCCCCACAGAGAATCTCTGGAGTGAGCGATGGCAGTAAGTATTTTTAGTTGGGTTGACCTTCATGAGAAACTTGACACAACACAAATGTGTGCCCGCTCTCCGAGCGTTACTCAGAGTGGTAACGAGTGTGTTCCCTGGACAGATGGACGGACCGTCTGATCAGCAGGGGTCACACGCTGCAGTTCGCAGCTCAACCCCCACCGTTCAGAGGGGAAAATAAATAAATAAATAAATAAATTATAGAGATGGTTCTGTTTTCTCCAGAACCGAGCTTGTCTCTCCAGTCAGAAGTTCAGGAATTTCTGACAAAAAACGTGATTTCCAGAAACTGGAGCCCCTATCCCGAGCTGATCTCTCAGATTTGGGGCAGGTTCGGCTGAGCAGCAGTGGATCTGTCCGCCACACGGGAGGACGCCCACTGTCATTTATAATTCTCACTGAGCCCATGAGACGACCCACTGTTAGGAGTGGACGCCTTCGCTCACAGCCCGTGGCCAAAAATGCTCCTTTATGCATTCCCTCCAGTCCAGTCGATATCACGGACCCTGGACCGGGTCCGGAAGGAAGACCCGTCAGTCATCCTCGTAGCTCCCGAACGTATATGCACTCCGTGGTTCCCGAATCTGCAGCGACTGATATCGGGTAGACCGTGGAAACTGCTTTGGGGGGCGCTCTCCTCCAGGCAGGAAGAGCGATCAGGAGTTACCCATCAATAGGTCAGCATGTTTGGGTCTGTCCGCTGAACAGATCCGTTTAGAAAAGATGGGCCTTCCATAGAATGTGGTGCATACCTTCAGGGCGCACGAGCTGCTTCCACTACAACACTGTACACATCAAGTGGACAGTTTTTCAGCACTGGTGCGCAGAGAAAGATCTCACCTCCTTCTGTCCCATACGCGCATTTTTCATGTTACGGCCGCACTGCGCCCTTTTCAGCATATGTTCGTGCATTACTGGGACAGCTCTTCAGGACGTCTTCTATCCACCCAGTGCCTCTCAAACTGGTTGTGTGAAGCGATTTCTGAAGATTACAGTCCATCTGCACTGGATCCTCCAGAGAATCTCAGAGCATTCCACCATGGGGGTTTCATCCTCCATGGCTCTGGATGGAAGGATGACAGTGGAGAATATTTGTATGGCGGCTGCCTGATCATCACCATGTTCAATTATTCATTTTTTTTTATCTACGTGATGTTTCTTTTTTTTTAATGACCCATTCTGTTCTCAGGGTTCTGACAGAATGATTTTTTTGTTTCATGCAGCCTCACTTTTGAGCTCACACCTTCCTGCATGCAGTTGCAGTGTAAGATATTTATTATCAGTCACAAGTTCATGACTACTGATTTTATTGTTTTTAATCGGTTCATCCGGAGGAGCTGTTGGTCTGCTCTGTTCATCGTTACACTGTTACAATTCATATCCTCTGTTGTTTTACGCACAAAGAAGGCTGAGTGATGATTTTTTTTTGTGTGTGTGTGCAAGCAGGTGCTTCATGTTGTGTCTGAGTGGACCCAGTGTGGCATAGACTAGATCCTGCTTCGCCTTTAACCCACTAGCAATGTCCTCTTTTTATCTGTCCTATTATTCTGTTTTAATTTTCTTTGTTTTATACCTTTATTCTCTATGCATCATCAACCTATGGTAGACAGAACATCTACTTTCAAACATTTTTTCCTCATTGTCCCAAATATACACAGATTTAATACAGATATGTATGCAAGAAAGAAAATTTTCAGGGTACTGTTTTATGGGTCAGGGTATATCTTTCTATGTTAAATTAAGAAATTCATAAAAACTCATATGTACAAATACATGGAACCCACTAGACTGTGTGTACCTATGTCTAAAAGACAATTTTAATAACTGCACGCACAAATCCTGCCTCATTCAATCACAGATGTCATCGTGATTAGTTGGAAGCCCTTATACTATCCATCCATCCATCCATTTTCTTTACCCGCTTATTCCATTTTGGGTCACGGGGGTCGCTGGTGCCCATGTCCAGCAATCACTGTGCGAGGGGCGGGGTACACCCTGGACGGGTCGCAAGTCCATCACAGGGCCACATAGAGACAAACGAGACAAACAACCACTCACTCTCTCACTCACATCTAGGGACAATTTAGAGTTACCAATCAGCCTAACATGCATGTTTTTGGACTGTGGGAGGAAACCGGAGTACCCGGAGAAAACCCACGCATGCACGGAGAGAACATGCAAACTCCACACAGAAAGGCCCCCGGACCGGGGTTTGAACCAGGGACCTGCTCGCTGAGAGGCAGCAGCTCTACCAGTTGCGTCACCGTGCTGCCTGCCCTTATACTAGAGCCTGTTAACCTGTTTTATTATTAAAAACTTATATTTTTTTGTTACAACGTAGGTTAAATATGAACTTTTTTTTAAAGAAAGGCAACAATTATTGAACTCTAAATTATATTATATTTATTCATTACCTCAAATAATATAGAAAAACTAATTACAGAAATGCTAGTTTATTGAAGAAAGAAAAAAATCCGAGGAACTTTTTTAGTTTAAAGACTTACCGGTAATTGAAACATACCAGAGAAGTACATCATGCTTAAGTACTTGTTTTCAAGTGTCTGACATTGCACAAAATTACAAAAAGAAATAAATACATAAAAGAAAACTCTAAACTGTTTATCAAAAAATAAAAATAAAAAGTTAAAAACAAAGCATGGACTTCTATTATGTGGGTGAAAATGTTTCACTCCCCATCCAGGAGAATTCATCAATTCAAAAAATGTCTGAAAATGTGAAGTTCCAAGCTTTGTAGAACTTTATGAAAGGCTTGGTTTTGTATCTAGCGTCACATACAAATTAGATTAAATCTACACGTCTCTCTTCATAGAGGTTTGGTGTGTTATGGTCTTTGTTTGCCTGGCTCACAAGAGAGGTGTTTTGGTTACATGCACAAAAGTGTGAAGTAAAGGTGGAACTGAGAATCAGACTTAATGCTGCACTGGTTTTGAAAGTTGAAATCAGAGATCAACTTTTTATGGACCCTCATCACAGAGCAAAGAGGGGAATTGTAAATACCCTCCATTCGTCTGTCCGTTCATCTGTCCATCCTTGAATGTTGTGAGCTGAATAACCTGGAAAAACGTGAGGTACTGACTTTCATTTTTGTGTTTGGCTGCATCAAAGGTACCTTTTGAAAATGGGGTTGTCATTTTAAAATACAAGATGGCCACCACTATATACATGTACCTTATCATACTATACCACCTTTATTTATAAAGCACTTTAAGCAACTTTAGAACCAAAGAGTTATACAGTTATACTCAATAAAACAAACTGCAGTCGCAATCAGGCCCAGGGTGGCTAATTGGAAGGGTCTGGAGATTTCCCAGTGGGTTGATCTGATGCGGGGCCGCTGGGCTGGCACTCCCTGGGTTTTATTTTATTTTGTTTAGAGATTTTTATTAACAACATATAAACACAGAACACCACTACCGCTGCTCCCGGGCTGCCCCGCCTCGCTGCATCTCTCGGTTGTTATTTTTTTGTTTGTTTGTTTGTTTGCACGTGTTGGATCTTCAACAGTCATCTGTCAATCAATCTAGTAGGCGTGTCAGCAACTGACCAATCGGCGACCTCAATTTGACCCGAAGGTAAACACCCCTTACCTGCAGCTGCTGCACCGAGAAAAATCATCAGAGAAAAAAATGGGGGAACATGTAATTATTCAGACACGTGTTACCCTGGGCATTTAGAGAGTGGAATGCAGTTTATTACATTTCAAGTTTGGAAAAATGTAAAAAGATGAATAAAGTCAAGCGGCTGACCACCTGAGCAGCTGAAAATAAACAGGAAAAAATGTACATGTTCAGCTGTATGAAGGTAACTGCAGGTTAATCTTCCATTTTCTGTCAATTACTTTGTATGCTTAATGGTTAAATTAAAGGTTAATGCTTAAAGCTCTACTAATCATTGAAAAATCACATCATGTTGCTGCTGATCTGTTTCATGTTGCTGTGTTCATTCGTACCCATCTGTTCACACAGACTCATGTTCGTGCTGCTGTTTGGCATATTGTCTTTATGCTACTAGTGCTTAGTGTATTTTTAGTTAACGTTTTTCTTAGTTCATATCTTAGATCTTATTACTGTTCTTCTTTTACATTTTTTACTTTTGTTGAATGTAACTGGGACCCTGTGTACACAATTCGTTCCACCTCATGTACCACATGTGATGTGAATGACAATAAATATACATTATAAAGAGTTATAAAATTCTACAAACAGGAACATGTCTGCATTGTTTTTTTTCCCAGGAACTTAGATGTTTGAAGCCACTTAGAGGTCAAGGTCGAGAGCTTCAGAAATTTTTGCAAGATATTTCAGGAAACAGGAGCGGAGTAGGAGAAGTCCCTTTTGCCTGTTCAGTCCGCACTTCAGGTACACTGCATGTAATAATGTCCTGAGAGCTCACGCTGTAGCTGCACTCATGTAGAGACATGTAGGAGAAGACGTATGAAGGCAGCAGACCGATCTGCTGTTCTTACGAGCTAAACTGTAAGGTGGAGGCAATTTATGAGAATCGCAGGCCACCTGCGGCTTCTGGGACTCATCAGCGCGGTGGGATTGACCTTGAAGGAGCCTCATAACATGGATCAGTGGAATGGATTCCCACGATTAGGCCTTTTTGTAACCAGAACATCCAGATGGACTCAAGGCTGAAGAAAAAAATCTGTCTGCCTGAAGAAAATCAACAATCAAAGCTTATCTGAATCTGACTCCCTGCCGGCCTCGAAGACGGGCCACCAAATTTCTCCTGGATCATGGGTAACCAAGGACAAAAGCTTCATCTATCACAATATATATTCTGACCTGGAAACAAAAGGTGGATGATAACTCAACACGATCACATTAAGATTCAGTTTTCAGTCATGCACAAGATCAAAATCCTGAAATAAAGCTAATAAAGCACTTTTTCAACCCCCGTTTGGAAATCTAATTATTGTCTGAGACAAATATTTATCACTATTATCAATGATTTGCATTTTGATTACTTGGAAAGTGATAGAGATCAAGTTATTATTTTAAGATTATCCTGTCTCATGAACGTTCTGATTTTTTTGTTTGGCTGAACCTTTAGGTTTGCCTGTTCTCTGACTGATCTGGTTTAATCTCACAGCCTGAAGGGAAGAAACTAGATGTTGGATGATAAAGTTACTTTACTGTCATGTTATGTTATGAATCCAGGCATATATGTATGTTTGTCTTTGTGGTCTCTATCATTCACCTCTTACAATGATATGAGGGATTACTAGAACTTTATAACACCACAATATGTGATGAGGGGAGTGGTGACGCAGAAGTTAGAGAAGGTGGGCCTGTGATCGGAAGATCGCTGGTTCAAGCCCCGGTACCGACAACATCCAAAATGTGGGTGGTAGGTGAAGCACCCACACCTGCCCCCACCCTCATTCGCCCCACTCTGGGCCCATGAGCAAGGCCCTTAACCCCCATCTGCTCCCTAAACAGGTCTCTCTTGAAAATGAGTTCTCGTGGCTAAATGAAAATAAAAAAAAAATGATAGAGGCACATAAACCAGCAAAAATTAAACTCTGGTACCACTGAAATCACCAAGGATCATACTGAGCTGGTTTCCCAGGTGACAAGTTCTGTTCCAGTTCACTTCAAGTGAGTCAATTACACACTGAGTGATGTAGAAAGTCAAAGAGTCACCATAAACAAGTGCACACACAAAAACCAATAAACGCATAGAAGACGACAAATCACTGATAACGCTGAAGCCTCTCTGTGTACTGAATGGGCTTTCTTTAAGGTATATGGTTTAGGAAATGCATGCATTGCCAATCCTTTTCTAAAGTTGGATTATATATTAAAATCATACTATTTGTGTAAAAAGACTTTTAAATTTTCTCTTTTTTTTGCCTGTGCTTAATACTATTTTCAGTATATTACTGTACTGTAGCCAAAGGTTTTACCTCCGCTTGCAGTAAATGAATATGAAAGGACAAGGTCGAGGGAAGAGAGTTTCCCCCTCCAGTGAGGCCCCCTTTAGACACACTTTCCATCCGTGACATTATTTAATTCCACTGGAATGTAATAACTAGCAAGCCATGTGGTCTATCAGGGTCCACATCCAAGGTGTAGGAGTAGGTGGTTGCAGCAAGCCAGATGAGTTGGTTGTTTTCTGGGAACAAGTTGAACATGCAGCAACAAACTCCTTTATTTCAAGGGTTATGGTAGGGCACCAGAAATGTATCTTAGTAAATGTTAACATTTTGTTCAATTCAAGTCAATTCGGTTTATTTATATATCGCCGATTCACAAAGTTGTCTCAGGGTACTGTACAGAAACATTCACATACATAGAAAAGTCAATTAGTAAAGTTCTCTATCTAAGAAAGCAGCAGATTCATTGAATTTTCACTTTGTCACATTCTCCCATCTTGAGCAAGCACAATGGGAAGAGTGGAAAGGAAAAACTCCCTTTTAACAGGAAGAAACCTTCAACAGAACCAGGCCCAGGACAAGCGGCCATCTGGTAGGACTGGCTGGGTTTGAGAGGACAGGAAGGAGAAACAAACGAACACAGAATGGCAGGTTCAGATGTAGGTGCAGGTGTACCCGAAAAACAGAAACACTTGTAAAGGACAGAAAAAATTATTACAAATACAAAACAGGTTTAGCAGAGTAAGTAAAGGCAGTAGAATAGTGAAGAAATTTGGTCAGTAAACACCAGGATCACAGGAAAACTTAGATGTATGGATCTAATTCAAAACGTTCCCTCATTCTGGGACAAATCTCCTTCCAGGGGGACCAGAACCAGGATCAGGCTTTCTCAGCTGAGCCTCTCTAATGCCCTTCTGTATGGCCATCTCATAACTCCAGTGGTGCAGGTTGAGGGAAGGATGTGCTCCAACTGTCTTGGACTGGTCAGTGGAGGAATATAGATGGCGCAAAGGTAAGTGATTCCAGGCTGTAGATCTCACAGGAAAGTAACTCAGGAGGTGCTCAAAGAAACAGGACTTCCACAGATTAGTAACTCAGGACTGGCGAGAACACATAGAATATAGTGTAATAGCTTCTTATCACAGATAAGGATCACAGAGGGCTGTAGCTTTGCTACCCTAAAGTCTCAAATGTTCCAGCGGAGATCTACTAAGTCACAAGTCCTTAAATACAGTAAACCTCATCAGGCTGGATAAGGAGCAGGTGTGAGAGGCAAGCTCCACTCTGCCACTCAAGAGCTGCAAGAATTGTGGTTAGTGGAAGGAAAAACAGAATCTACTCAGTGTATATCATGGAGAACATGGAGAGATCATCCTTTATGAAGTGTCTCTGAACGCCAAGGATTGTATCTACCTTGTTTTATATTTTATTTTTAAAACAAATAAAGCTTGTATGTTTCTGAGGGAAATTAGTGTTGAGAAAAACTTGATCGACGACCATTTGTTCAGGTTCAAGTCATTCAACCACTCAGCTTAGGCTATAAATAGTTGTGTAAGGACAGAAGATACCGGTGTTTGACTGTTCTGTTGATCACTGTGCAGGGTGCATTAACCTCTTTCCTGATTTTGTGGCTTTGACCTTCTTGCTGTCAGTTCTGATGGTGTGGAAAGTCCCCTTTCAAGGTTTTGTTTGACAAAAAACACAATGCAAGTCAGGTGTTTCCGTGTGACTTATTTTTCTCCCAGAAAGGCCTCTTTAAAGTCCCCAGTATACTCCCGCGTACGTCTGTAAGCGGAAGTATGCGCGTACGTACGCGGATACCTCCGCAGGCATGTCCGTGCAAAGCTCAAATTTTACGACCACATACGCGTATGCGTGTCGCACAATGAACTGCCCGGCGACAGACTGTTTTGTATGCGACACCAATGTATTACATTCACCTTCATCATCCCTGATCTGCCCTTTTCTTTTGTTTTTTTGCCAAGAGGCAAGTGATCTCTTCCTCCTCCATTGATGCCATGACTGAAATGGTGATAAATTAAGGAATTTGTTACGAATTAATTAAAATCAGTCCCAGCATGGCTGTGGGAAGGTCTGGAGATTTCCTGTTGGGCTGATCTGATGTATGGGCTGCAGGGCCAGTGGTCCCTGTTTTGTTTTGTTTTTTTGTTTTTTTAGAAATTTTCATTAACAACATATAATCCCCAGTCACTGCACATCACGTGGCGTCTCTGGGCAGCACGCCTCACCCCCAAAATGCCCCCCGGGCGCTTTCAATAGCTGCCCACTGCACCACCTGGTGGTGGATGGGTTAAATGCAGAGACTAATTTTGCCATTGTATGGAAACATACAGTGCTGACATTGTGATGACATTATTATTATTATTATTATTATCATTATTATTATTATAAACACAGAACACCGCTGCGGCTGGGGCTGCCAGCTCTCTTTTTTTTTTTTGTTTGTTTTTTCCCCAAACCTCTCAATCAATCCAGTAGGCGTGTCAGCAAATGACCAATCGGCTACCTCAATTTATCCCGAAGGTAAACGCCCCTTGTCTGCGAAGCTGCTCTGCAGCCACTCAGGGTGGATGCTCAAGCATGAAGTCTCAACCCTCCGCGTACATACACGCGTACATACACGCGGACGTACGTACATGGGAGTATACAGGGGGCTTAAGTTTGTTTTTCCCCTCACAACAAAGTGTTTAAGGGAAAGGAAAAAGCAGGTAAAGATAATGGATAGAAGGATATGATGAATTCTGAATATTCATGACAATAAATGCTAGATTTTATTTAAGGCTTTCATAAACTGACAGTTTTTAATCATGATTTTCAGGGTTCTTTTATACCAAAGCAGAGAACTTCGAAGGAGCAGGACACAAGACCAGGATACAAGGTAAGTGAAATTTTTTTACAGTGACAATCAGGGAGGTATGTAGAGGGGTAATTGGAAGGTTTTGGAAAGGAAGATCCACATGTTAGTATATTTCCAAAGTCTTATGGGTCTGAGAGAACTCTGACTGAGACTTCCTTACAGTGTTTCGAGATGGGTCCATGGAGAGAAGTGTGTAGGTGTTTCCAGGTAGATAGAGGCCCAGATTACATGCTACATTATCCATGCTACCGATCTCTTGCCTTAATGCTGATATATTCATACCCATACCCATCTTGTTGACAGTCATGTCAAACTGGTTGAAAACAACAAAAGTTCATGCTCAATACTCCAGGTATACAATCCAACATTTTTTCAGTCAGGTCATCTGGACAGTTTCTTAGACCATCTTAGCACCAACATAACTGGTTTGTTCCACTTTGGAGTAAGCTGTTGGGGGAAGAATCCGTTTTGTGTTGTGTGTTTCTTTGACTGATGAAGCCTTCCAGATCGAAAGCGAAACGTTTCAGCACAAAAAAAAAAGAAACTGTCCAGATGACCTGACTGAAAAATGTTGGATTGTGTACCTGGATTGTTGAGCATGGACTTTGTTGTTTTCAACCAGTTTGACACGACTGTACAAGGAAGAGGGCTGGCAATGGAGGAGGGGGCGTGACAAAGAGACCATCTTAGCACCAACAAAACTGGTTTGTTCCACTTTGGAGTAAGCTGGTGGGGAATCAGAAGAATCAGTTTTGTTTTGTGTGTTTCCTTGACTGATGAAGCCTTCTGGATGGAAGGTGAAACGTTTCAGCACAAAAAAGAAACTTTCCACATGACCTGACTGAAAAATGTTATAGCTTAGATCCTTGCATCCATCCATCCATCCATTTTATTCCGCTTATCCGGGGTCGGGTCGCAGGGGTAGCAGCCTAAGTAGGGAAGCCCAGACTTCCCTCTCCCCAGCCACTTGGTCCAGCTCCTCCGGGGGAATCCCAAGGCGTTCCCAGGCCAGCCGTGAAACATAGTCCTTCCAGTGTGTCCTGGGTCTTCCTCTGGGCCTCCTCCCGGTGGGATGTGTCCGAAACACCTCACCAGGAAGGTGTCCAAGAAGCATCCTAAACAGATGCCCGAGCCACCTCAACTGGCTCCTCTCGACGTGGAGAAGCAGCGGTTCTACTCTGAGTCTCTCCTGGATGGTCGAGCTTCTCACCCTATCTCTAAGGGAGAGCCCAGACACCCTGCAGAGAAAACTCATTTCGGCCGCTTGTATCCAAGATCTTGTTCTTTCGGTCACAACCCAAAGCTCATGACCATAGATGAGGGTGGGAACGTAGATCGATCGGTAAATTGAGAGCTTTGCCTTTTGACTCAGCTCTCTCTTCACCACAACAGACCTGTACAAGGCCCGCTTCAGTGCAGACACTGCACCTATCCGCCTATCGATCTTGCGTTCCATTTTTCCCTCATTCGTGAACAGGACCCCAAGATACTTGAACTCCTCCACTTGGGGCAGGATCTCCTCCCTGACCCGGAGAGGGCACTCTACCCTTTTCCGGCTCAAGACCATGGCCTCGGATTTGGAGGAACTGATCCTCATCCCAGCCGCGTCGCACTCGGCTGCAAACCACTCCAGCGAAAGCTGTAGATCACGATCTGATGAAGCCAACAGGACCACATCATCTGCAAAAAGCAGAGATGCAATCCTAAGGCCACCAAATCAGATCCCCTCAACACCTTGGCTGCGCCTAGAAATTCTGTCCATAAAACTTATGAACAGAATTGGTGACAAAGGGCAACCTTGGCTGAGTGCAACTCTCACCGGGAACAAGCCCAACTTACTGCCGGCAATGCGTACCAGGCTCTGACACCGGTCATACAGGGACCTAACAGCCTGTATCAAAGGGCCCGATACCCCATTCTCCCAGAGTACCCCCCACAGGGTTCCCCAAGGGATGTGGTCAAACGCCTTCTCCAAGTCCACAAAGCACATGTAGACCGGTTGGGCAAACTCCCACGCACCCTCCAGGACCCTGCTGAAAGTGTAGAGCTGGTCCAGTGTTCCACGACCAGGATGAAAACCGCACTGCTCCTCCTGAATGCGTGGTTCGACTATCCGATGGACCCTCCTCTCCAGAACCCCCGAATAGACCTTACCAGGGAGGCTTAAGAGTGTGATCTCCCTGTAGTTGGAACACACTCTACGGTCCCCCTTTTTGAATAGGGGGACTACCACTCCGGTCTGCCAATCCAGGGGAACTTCCCCCGATGTCCACACAATATTGCAGAGTCACGTAAGCCAACACAACCCTACAACATCCAGAGCCTTAAGGAACTCCGGGCGAATCTCATCCACCCCCTGGGCCCTGCCACCGAGGAGCTTTTAAACCACCTCGGTGACCTCAGCACCAAAGATTGGAGGGCCTGACCCAGAGTCCCAGGCTCCGCTTCCTCATGAAAGATGTGCCGGTGAGATTGAGGAGGTCTTCAAAGTATTCTGCCCACCGACCCACGACATCCCAAGTTGAGGTCAGCAGTGCACCACTCCCGCTATAAACAGTGGTGGTACATAGTGTTCCTTTTTATACATTATAATTTTGCTGTTGGAGGGTGTAACTAGGACCTTGAGTACAAAATTCCATTCCACCTCATGTACCACATGTGATGTGAATGATAATAAAGAAACTTGAACCTTGAACTTGAACCTTGAGATGGGTTTGTGGTAAATTGAAGGGTCCTTGGTCTGAGCACAGCTTGAGGACTTGGAGAAGACAGGTGAGTTCCAGGCTTGGTTTCTCAGGAGGAGGGTTACAACTAGAAAGACACAAGGAAACTGATTGTTCATAGATGATTGACAGAGAGATACCATGGGCTGTCAACCATACCAGATGACATGAAATGTTCCAGCATCGGATAAAACACTTTCATAGGCTTAAGTACACCAGAGGCTCGTCAACAGGATTGGCCACAGGTGTGGTCCATAAAGGGCCTGCGAGCCACAGGAAGAGCTACTGAAGAGAAAAACACTGGAGTCCTATATTTTTAAAGTTGGCTTTGAAAATACACGAAGATTTGATTTGCTTGTCAGAACAATTCCTGAAAATAAGAGCTTTAATGGAAAAGGTTTGAGCTTCACACCATGTCAATAAGTCTCAAATGTTTTTAGATGGAAGGCCATATTTAAATCTTTAAAAGATGATAAGTTTTAAAACCAATAAAGTATTCAACATGGATTCCAAGTAAGCAAAAATGACATACTTGTAAGTATGCAGCCTTTTTCATAACAGCTTTTGAAAATCTATTCATGAAATCTTTGGTTACATACTGTATCCCCAGATTCTATGGGTATAGGCGTAGCCCTTTAAGAATGTCACTAGTGGGTTTGTCCCTAGGCGCGCAGCGTAGCTCTGAAAACTTTAGTCCACGCCCACCTGCTGTGTGGGCCTTACCCCCGGTCCGTAGAAATTACAGTGAGACCGGGTAATCGGCTCACAAATTGTTTTTTTCTTCAGCCATTTAGGAACCAGTGGGGCCCAGAACTTAATTCAGTTTATTTATATAGCACCAAATCACAACAAAGTTGTCTCAGGGCACTTTACAGGAACATTCACATACATAAAAGCCAATTGGTAAAGTTCTCTATCTAAGGAATCCAGCAGACAAGTTGAATCTTTTGAGTTTTTTTCCGTTGATATCAAATCCAACGAGAATCACAACACATAGTGCTACAGTAATAGATAATATTTTTATAAATATCACAGATGGTGATGTGATAGGTGGTATTCTGATGACTGATTTAAGTGACCATTTACCAATTTTTACAATTTACAAAAATGATGAAATTTATATAAAACCAATTATAAGAAAGAATAAAATAATAAACACATCCAAAAAAGCATTAGACAAATTTAAAGATGATTTAGATAAACAAAATAGGAAGATGTGTATGTTGATGATGTGAACAAATCTTATGATAAGTTTATGAACATTCTAGATGTTTTGTATAAAAAAAATTGTGTGCAAAATAATTATATAAAGAAAGATACTGTTGATCAACCATGGATTACGAAAGGATTGAGAAATGCATGTAAAAAAAAGAATTATCTGTATTTATGTTTCTTGAAATCCAGAACACGAGGCAGAAAATAAATATAAAAAGTACAAAAATAAATTAGTTGGGATCATAAGAAAACAAAAGAGGGAATATTATAGTGAGTTATTGCATAAAAGTAGTGGTGATATGAAGGCAACATGGTGAGTAATGAACAGTGTTCTGAAAAAACACAAGGTTAGTACGAGTCTTTTTCAATATTTTGTGGAAAATAATGTGGAAATCCATGATGAAAATGAAATCGTAAATGGATTTAATAATTACTTTGTAAATGTTGGATCTAACCTTGCAAATACAATACCAAAAGTGGATAAAAATGTGAGTTATTTAATCAGTGATTGTGTAAACAGTATGTTTCTAAAGGGAACTGACAAAGAAGAAATAATGAAGGTAGTTAAAAAATTTACTGACAAAAGATCAAAAGACTGTGAAGATATGGATATGATGGTTGTAAAAGCAATAATAAGTCATGTTATTGAGCCATTTACATATATATGTAATTTGTCATTTTCAACAGGAATATTCCCAGACAGAATGAAAATAGCTAAGGTAGTTCCTCTTTTTAAACATGGTGACAAATGTGTATTTAACAACTACAAACCTATATCTTTGTTGCCACAATTCTCAAAAATTCTAGAAAAACTATTTGTGACCAGACTTGACCCATTTCTTGATAAAAATAGTATTTTAAGTAATAGTCAATATGGATTCAGATAAAAAAAATTCAACATCCATGGCTCTTATGGAATTGATGGAACAAGTTACTACAGCTATAGATCAAAAACAACATTGTATAAGTATATTTGTGGATTTAAAAAAAGCATTTGACACAATTGACCACACGATTCTGATTAATAAATTAAAAAAATATGGCATTAGAGGACCAGCTTTGCAGTGGATATGTAGTTATTTAAAAGACAGAAAACAGTTTGTACAAATAGACGATGTAAGATCAAACCTAAACAGTATTTCATGTGGAGTGCCACAAGGCTCTGTACTTGGACCTAAGTTGTTTATTTTGTATATAAATGATTTGACGGAGGTGTCCAGTATCCTAAAATGTGTTCTCTTTGCTTTCTTTTATTTGGGTAAAGACTTGGAACAGATGTTTGAGTTAATGAAGATGGAGTTTGTCAAAATACAAAATTGGTTTAAATTAAACAAGTTATCATTGAACCTAGATAAAACTAATTATATGATATTTAGTAAAAAAAAGATAACTGTCGATGTTCCTTTTAGAGTTGATGGTGTTGAGATATGCAGAGTAGGTAAGGTGAAATTTTTGGGTGTAATTATTGATGATAAACTGTCATGGAAACAGCACATAAATTATGTAAAAACTAAAATATCTAAATCCACCGCAGTACTGTATAAAGTAAGGGACTTATTGAATGATAAAGCCTTGTATTTGCTGTATAATACAATTATAGTCCCACATTTAATTTATTGTGTTGATGTTTGGGGAACAGCATGTAAAACTATAACGATGCCTATTTTTATTTTGCAGAAAAGAGCTATAAGAATTATCACAAGAAAGCATTATTGTCATCCATCTAGTATTTTATTTTATCAATTGAAATTACTGAAGTTTCATGATTTGGTTAACTATAATATTTTAGTACTGTATAAAGCTCAGAACTACACACTACCTTCAAATATTCAAACGTATTTTGTAAAAAGGAAAAGTTGCTATAATCTTAAGGGAACAGACATTTTTGTTAAACCACAGTACAGAACCAGTTTAAAGGGGCGGTCTACTTCAATTCAGGGAATAAGTCTGTGGAATAGTTTGGAAAACAATGTAAAAAAAGTAAGGTCATTGCCTATATTTAAGAAAATGATTAAGATTAAAATTTTGGAAAAATAGATATAAATACGTAAAATTGTGATGAGTTAATTATTTTGTTATATTACTTAGAGATGATTATTGTTTGAATTGATTGTTTGAATTGATTTTGTTTTAAACAAGGGGCAGATATTGTAGTAGTCACGTGGGTACGTGCCACTAGTTGTAGTATGACAATATATCCCCGTATATATGCATACTTTTTCACGAGTTCCTCATCTTTCTGACTGTGTAATGTCGTGCATTGAATTTAACAGAAATGTAACGAGAGACGTCATTTATCTTTGACCCATCAAATGAATGCGGTCATTTATTTTCAGAATCAAAGTTTAACATCAAACATTTACATTAATTTGGCAAAATATGAAAATAATAACAGACAAGTTTCACAGAAAATGAGCTTCGAATCACTCGGCGGTGATCGAGGACTTTGCTTCAGATATTCCTAAGATATCTGTACTGATTTTAGAAGAGAGAGAAGAGTTTAAGATGAAATGGAGATTTATCTTACAGAGAAATATGTGAGGGAATTAATCTGTTTGACCAGAAATTGCACGCTCCATCAGATATCAGCTTGCCCACGGTACACTTGGTCGAAAATAGAACCATCTACCTTGATGATATTATCAGCGTCGGAGCAGGTTCCCTTCTGACTCTTTTCAGCGTCTCCGTTGAGAACAGCTAAAATCCTTCGAGAGTCGTGCGTGGTTTGTTCAAACAGACGTCATAATTCCAAAACGTCTCTGGATCATCTTGAATGCGTTTGCACCCAAGAACTCTGAACTCCTTTCATTCTTCAGAACTTCTCAGACTCTAACAGAATCTTTCAACTCCAGCAACTCTCTAGTTCTTCATCTCCTCAGCCTCTTTTCCATTCTCCTCTGAATTCTGAATTCTGAATTCCCCCATGAACTGGGAAGTTGCCACATTTTAAATGGGTCGACTTCCGGTTCATTTGAGAGCTTTCTGATTCGTGGATGGACCAGAAAGAGGTGTGTTTTTGTGACGTAAGATGTTATCTAAGCCAAGGTCAGAGAATGAGATTGTTCAACAACTGACAGAGAGATTATTGCAGAAAAGCAGACTTCGTGGAGTCTCACACTTCTGTATCTTCTGTAAAGATTAAACATGACATTTCTTTTTCAGTAAACATTTAGTTGCCCGAAGCTTCAACTTTCACATACTTACGTTGCTTGGCTCATTTCAGACAGAAAATCAAGAAATGCATATTAACCTGATTTCTTCTTTGAATGAGGAATAAAAATCATTACTTACTGTTTATGTAAAATAAAAATGAGTAGTTCTTTTCAACCTGTAACATTGAGTGGAACTAACACAATTTGATTATCAAACATTTGTAAAACAGTAATGATTATAGAGAATTGTCTTTTCTGCTTGATTAATTCAAGAAAGAAAGTCACCAGATGGCTCAGACTGTATTCAGATCAATGAAAATAACAGTCTCTGTCCATCTGATAGATTTGAGGTCATCAGGGTCAGATCAGGGTCAGATCAGGTTCACTACAGTCCCCCCTTTGGAAATCATCACCTGTCCATGGGGATGAATTCCAACCGTGAACTTAGACCTTCAAATGTCCTTGAGCTTGATGTAATCCAGCAAGGAAGACCAAAGTCA
>NC_056504.1:13406914-13409089 GCF_014905685.2 Nematolebias whitei
TTCAACTGAATGGTTTAAGTCACTGGACTCTTTGATATCTAAATTCCTTTGGAAAAACAAAACTCCACGTATTAGCTTAAAAGCATTACAGAAATCCAAAGATACCGGAGGATTAGAACTTCCCAACTTCTATCACTACTATTTAGCCAATAGGTTACAATATATCTCAAAGTGGTTAAATCCAAATACATTAGATGAAACTTGGATAGACATAGAACAAACTTTATGCAATAATATTAAGATTTCAGATCTACCGTTTATTAGCACAAATATAAAAAGACATGTTTGCTTTAAAAGCATCAGTATTAGCTCTTCTCTGACAGCATGGTGGGAGTATTTGAAAATGACAAAATCTTCACTACTCCCCTGTAGACATACACCCATCTGGAACAATCCTGACATCCTACAAGAAAATAATATGTTAAATTTCCCAGGTTGGAGAGTCAAGGGAATTGAACGTCTGGAACACATATATGAAGGTGTAGACTTTATTCCATTTAATAATTTAATAATACAATTTGACATGGAAAATAAATACTTCTTAGAATATCAACAAATTAAGTCTATCATAAAAAAGAAATTTAAGCTTAATAAAACTTTGTTAGAAACACCAATATGTGTGTTAGAGTTCCTTAATCTTAAATCCCCCAAATTATTATCTAAAATATACAAGAAATTGTCTAGAATCAATGACTCCATAATGTTACCTGTTGCAAAATGGGAATCAGATTTATCAATCAATTTTGACCAAAACACCTGGTCTCAAATATGTTTAAGAACATTTAAAATGACTAGAATCTCCAACTTACAATTAATACAGTATAAAGTTCTTTATAGAGTACATTATACAGGTCAGCGAATGTTTCGGATGGGATTTACATCATCTAACAACTGCTTACAGTGCACAGGCAATATTCCTGATGATTATATCCATGCACTCTGGTTCTGCCCACCCGTTCAGAGGTTCTGGGTCCAGGTTTGTGAAGACTTGTCTAAATGTCTGAAATGTAATATTCCACTCTCTCCGTCTGTTTGCTTATTGGCTATCTTGGAAGATGTTACCCTGGAAAAAAATACATGTCGCATGATTTTCACTGCCTTATGCATCGCAAAGAAAACCATACTCCTGAATTGGAAAAATAAAAATAATCTTAGCATTAATCAGTATAAAAATCTTCTGTTAGATCATATCAGTCTTGAAACAGCATCTGCCGACACATTGGATCAATCTCTGTGGGCTCCTTTGATAGGCTCCGTTACATAGTGAGGGTGGGTAGTCTGGGATCTGACCTTGTGGGGCCTTGGGGTTGATGTGGAGGCGGGTGTATGGGTTTGGGGCCCCGGGGGGGTTGCCGGGGGCTGGGCTCTTGGGGGTACCTGGGCAGGGGGGCACTGCTTTCCCTCTGGGGAGGGCCTGGGTGGTTCTGGGGGATGTCTGCTGGTGGCTGCATGCAGGCCCTCAGGTGGTCTGTGGCGGCGGTCGTGGGTCACCGATCTGGTAGCCTGGCTGTGCTGGTGTGGGTTCGGGGTGGGCGCGGGGGCTTGGGGTTCTGGGGGCTTATCGCCCCCGGGCTTGGGCCTGTGGGGTTCGGGGATCTTGGGCTCTGGCGGGCGGGTTGCCGGGCTCTGGGCCGGCTTGCGCTCTGGTGCCCGGTTCTGGGCGGGGGCCTTCGGCTCGCTGGTGGGTTGTGGGTTCATGGGCTGGGGGGTTGGGTGTTTGGGGGCGTGACCAGTGGCCCCTAAGAGGGGGTAGTTTGACCCAGCCTAGGTGTCTAGTGTGCTATGTGTTTTGAGAGATGTCCGAATGAGGGGTGGGTGTAGTATTTCTTCTGGGGTGGGGATGGGGTGGATGTCCTTGGGGGCAGCCCGGGACTGTGCATGGCTGGCTGGCTGGCCCCTTTCCTGTGGTGGGGGCTCGCTCCCGGTGCTTCCTGGCACTGTCGGCGGTTGGGCGGGCGCTCTTGGCCGGGTCGTCCTGGTGGGGTTTGGCTCCATCTGGTAGCGGGCTGACTGCGGTCTGTGGGGGTCCTGGTGGCCCTCGGGTGTGTAGGCTGCTGGTGCGGCTTATGGCGGCCCTCGGGGCTCTGTCCCTCTCTGGTCTGGAGCTCAGCGGGCCTGGCGGTCGGTCCAGATGGAGAGGTGTCTTGGCCTCAATCCCTGGGTGGACCTTGGGGA
>NC_056504.1:13409189-13411086 GCF_014905685.2 Nematolebias whitei
TCCACCCTCTTCATTTCAATTCCACACATTTAGGGTTGTTTGGGCTCGGGTGTGCTGCAACAATTTTACATCTTTGTTGACCATAGCCACCTGGGACTCAATTTTATTGTACACCTTAGACATTCATTCATAACATCCTCATGACATTCATATATAGGAATTTGAAGTGGGCACATGGCTATGGGTGGTGGGATGACTTTACTCTCACCCCCTGTGCCTGTGCTCACTTACAACGGTTACATTTAGACACTAGGGTTTGGATAGAGTTGGGGTGGAGGGGAAACTGGCACCTTGCCAGCCTTTGCTCCTTCTTCTTTCCTTTTTAATGGCACTCTACAACAACACACATCAACAGCACATCTAGGGGTGGGGGTGTATGTGTCGGGGTCTTATTTTTATTTATTTATTTAATTTTTTTTCTCCTCTTCCTACCCACCTAGTTCCCTGACTGCCATTCCGGGGGTGGGGTCCGGGAGAAGGGCAGGCCGTCGGGTGTTGACCAGGACTATGTGGGGTTTCGGGGTCTGGGGGTTGCCGTGGGCGGTGCTGGCGCTGTGCTCTCCCTGGGGTTGTTTGGACCCCCTGAGCTTGGCTCTTGGGTGCCATGGTTGGCCCGCTGACCGGGGTGGCTGCCGGGGCCTGGCAGGCGGTCGGCTGGGGGTGCGTGTTTGGTTGTTGACGGTGTGTGGGGGTGGTTGGTGGCGTGTCCTCTTCATGGTGGGGGGGTGTCCTGTCGGCGGGGCATGGCCTGGGCCGGTTCTGGGGTATTGGCTCTTCTCCGCTCAGGAATGAATGGGTTTACCTCCTGGGTTTGGGCATGGGCTGCCCCCTGTAGAGGGCGGGTACATGTCTTGGACCTGGGGGGTTTAGAGTGTGTATCGGGAATAAGAATGAAATGTATCGTTATTGTATGTCTTTGAGTGAATGAATGTGAGATTGAGGTTGGGATAGTGTGATTGTGTCTGTGTATGAATGGATATTTGTTAGGCCAAGACTCGGACTGCCCCCTCTTTGATACAACTGGGGGTGCTTGGCATCGCGCCCCTATCGCGCGGCCCCCTGGTGGGGTGTGCCCTTGCCTGCCGGCGCGCTTGGGGCCCTTGGTATCGGGGGGTGGGCGCTTGGGCGTGTGTCGGCTCGGCCTGGTGTCTGCCTGGTGGGGCTCGGGTCCTCTGGCCCTGTCAGGCCTTGGCCTGGGTGGTGTGAGTCCTCGGTGCCCGGGCCTCGGTGCCTGGACCTGGGCCTACATCGGTGCGGCGGGTGCCGACGGGGGCCTATGAGTTTGTCGCTGTTGGCCCCGGGGGGTCACTGTATGTGGTTGCTGGTGGGGATCTTCCGGTTCTCCCCTGTGGTCCGTTCTGGGGGGTGGGTGAGTGGTTCGTCCTGTGTGGGTGGCTCTGGGGGCTCCGCGGTCGGGGTCCCTCCTGGGGTCTTGGACTCTGGTCCCCCCTTTTTCATCTGCCTCTGGTCTTGGGGGTCGGGTCTCTGCTGCTTCACAGTTACTAATAAATGTTCTATTAGAGAAGCCTTATACACTTATGCATGCTCACAACCACACACAAATAGAAGCAGGGATGCTTATTTAGGCTTTATATGTAGATATATAGATATGTATGTGAGTGTATATTCATGTGTATGTATGTATGTATGTATATAGGCGTAGGTATGGGTATATATATTTATGGAAACTTACTGCAAAGCCATGAATATTTTAAGTTCTTTATACATATGTATTTTGTTGCTATGTTTTGTCATGTTCTTTGCAGGTGAACAGACAGTGGCCGGGTGTTTTGACGTGTGCTCTATTTGTATATATTTCTTATATTTTGGAGTCTTACTTTGTCTTTTCTTTCTTTCTATCCTATTGGAAAAAAAAAAAAAAAAAAAAAAAAAAAAC
>NC_056504.1:13411186-13436723 GCF_014905685.2 Nematolebias whitei
AGAAGCAGAGAGATTTTTGCTAACCGTTCATGGCTAAGCTTTTTACTCTCTGTGTTTAATGTTCCTGCGGCCAAACTTTTCAGCTCTTCTTGTCTTTGAGCTTCATTAAGTTGTTCTAATTGCTGTATTTCATTGCCAATGAGTGGAGTTGTTAAAATATGTAAGGCCCCCAAAATGATATCTTCATTTGTTGGTTTTGAAAAGTTGTCTTCATCTTCTTCGCTTGCCATTTTTCTTCTATTTAAAGATTAAACAGGAGAAATTTAATGTTTTAGGTTTTTCAAAATAAATAAAATCAGCAAAGTCTCTTTGTCTGATATATTTACTTTTTTTTTAGTGATTTATCAATTAAACGTGCACTATCCTTTTAGCAAATGAGTAAACTTTTTCCAACTTTGTGAAAATCTGTAACTGTTTCTATTTTTTAAAAAGTTAACGTTTATTTTGTACCTTATTTTTAAAGGAATACCAGTGAATAAAACTTTTTGGTAAATGCTCTTTGCATAAATACCTTATAACTTTTAAAATGCAAGATAACAGTATTTTTCAGCTTTGAGGAATGTTTATTAACTCAAAAATGCCTTTTAGAAAAATTAAAATGTTTAATTTCACTATTTAAACCTAAAAAGCGAGTGAAAACTGTCTTCTCAAGTTTCGCCAGAAGATGTCAGTATTACCTCAACAATTTTAACTCCGACACTGTTTGTGTTGTCCACTAGGGGAGCTATAACTTCCTGTGGCGTTTGGTTGACATCCTGTTGTTAGCCGCTTAGCTTGAAGTTAGCTTCGGCTAAACTCGGTTAAAATCAACATTTCTGAACGGATTTTTTACACAAACGTGGCAAAAATTTTTTGCAATCAGACTTTATAGCTTGAAACATGAGTTTTTGGGACAATATTGCAGCTTTATTTAGTGATTTTAAGCGTAGCTCAGGCTCCGGTCGTTAGCTGTTTAGCTTAAAATTAGCATCGCTAGCGTTGTTTAAAAACATCATTTAATGACGAATTTTAAACTCTAACGTGGCAAAATTTCAGCGAATATGCTTCGAAGCATTTAACCAGCGTATCAAGATCACTTTTAAAGGCGCTTTTCAGCTTTAAAAAGCAGATTTTATTTCCCTATGAAAACGAATTTCATTTCCGGGTCACGTGACTGAAATCACCAATGGCAAAGCAGCGCAGGGTTGAGAGGGGATGACGTAGCCACGTCAGTCAACCTTCTCAGCAAATCAGAGCGCTCCACCCAGCAATATTCAACCAATCAAGAAGCGTTTTCTCCAACTAGCAAGTTAGATTAGCGTGAAATAGTTCGTCAACTTTTTCGTCTGTTAAACTGTCAAAATGCACTTTTCTGTTAAAAATTGTAACGAATCAACTCCTTGAGCTGCACGGAGACGGCGCTCCGTGACAAAACGTCTTTCTAGCTATTTAAAACAACTCGTTGGAACTTTTCCAGAACCGAGTCGGAACCAGAACCGAACCGGACCAGAACAGCGTCTGGAACACAGTTTAAACAGAATAAAGCGTTTCTCACAGCTCATCAGCTTTTAGTTAACATAACAGGCGTACAATGTCAGCTTTATAAAGACTCCATGACACAATTCCAGCTCTAAAACATTGCCAGCGTAACACAGCGTAAACATGCAGAGCTAAGTGCGCAGCTCCATCACGCTGCGTAAATACGCACAGCCAAGCTCCAAACGCGCAGCACCAGCACGCAGCGTTCAACACAGCTGATAAACTGTTATTTTTTCAACATGCCAACATGTAAGAAATCAATCTTTACACGAATTAACAGTCATTTATGAGAGTTACGGGCCACCAGTATGTAGTAGTCACGTGGGTACGTGCCACTAGTTGTAGTATGACAATATATCCCCGTATATATGCATACTTTTTCACGAGTTCCTCATCTTTCTGACTGTGTAATGTCGTGCATTGAATTTAACAGAAATGTAACGAGAGACGTCATTTATCTTTGACCCATCAAATGAATGCGGTCATTTATTTTCAGAATCAAAGTTTAACATCAAACATTTACATTAATTTGGCAAAATATGAAAATAATAACAGACAAGTTTCACAGAAAATGAGCTTCGAATCACTCGGCGGTGATCGAGGACTTTGCTTCAGATATTCCTAAGATATCTGTACTGATTTTAGAAGAGAGAGAAGAGTTTAAGATGAAATGGAGATTTATCTTACAGAGAAATATGTGAGGGAATTAATCTGTTTGACCAGAAATTGCACGCTCCATCAGATATCAGCTTGCCCACGGTACACTTGGTCGAAAATAGAACCATCTACCTTGATGATATTATCAGCGTCGGAGCAGGTTCCCTTCTGACTCTTTTCAGCGTCTCCGTTGAGAACAGCTAAAATCCTTCGAGAGTCGTGCGTGGTTTGTTCAAACAGACGTCATAATTCCAAAACGTCTCTGGATCATCTTGAATGCGTTTGCACCCAAGAACTCTGAACTCCTTTCATTCTTCAGAACTTCTCAGACTCTAACAGAATCTTTCAACTCCAGCAACTCTCTAGTTCTTCATCTCCTCAGCCTCTTTTCCATTCTCCTCTGAATTCTGAATTCTGAATTCCCCCATGAACTGGGAAGTTGCCACATTTTAAATGGGTCGACTTCCGGTTCATTTGAGAGCTTTCTGATTCGTGGATGGACCAGAAAGAGGTGTGTTTTTGTGACGTAAGATGTTATCTAAGCCAAGGTCAGAGAATGAGATTGTTCAACAACTGACAGAGAGATTATTGCAGAAAAGCAGACTTCGTGGAGTCTCACACTTCTGTATCTTCTGTAAAGATTAAACATGACATTTCTTTTTCAGTAAACATTTAGTTGCCCGAAGCTTCAACTTTCACATACTTACGTTGCTTGGCTCATTTCAGACAGAAAATCAAGAAATGCATAGTAACCTGATTTCTTCTTTGAATGAGGAATAAAAATCATTACTTACTGTTTATGTAAAATAAAAATGAGTAGTTCTTTTCAACCTGTAACATTGAGTGGAACTAACACAATTTGATTATCAAACATTTGTAAAACAGTAATGATTATAGAGAATTGTCTTTTCTGCTTGATTAATTCAAGAAAGAAAGTCACCAGATGGCTCAGACTGTATTCAGATCAATGAAAATAACAGTCTCTGTCCATCTGATAGATTTGAGGTCATCAGGGTCAGATCAGGGTCAGATCAGGTTCACTACAATATGATAAGATTTTTTTCTTCTTCTGCTACCTTTCATTTTATGACGTGTTTTTTTTTCTCATTTGGTTTCTAAATTGTTTTTGTGTTTTAAATATGAAATGAATAAAAATGACAAACAAACAAACAAACAAATCTTGGCTTCGTTGCAGTCTCCCATCCCTTAAAGGGGTACGCCTAAACTCATAGAATCTGGGGTTACAGCACGTAACCAATGTTCTATTTCGTATAGGCTTCACCTTTTAAGACTGTCACTAGTGGGTTAAAGGCGAAGCAGGTTGTAGTCTATGCCTCACTGGGTCCATTCAGACACAACATGAAGCACCTGCTTGCACAAAAAAATATTTCATCACTCAGCCTTCTGTGTGCGTAATTACGCGCTGTGTAATTGCGTGCTCCATGCGCAGGAGCGCACCGGAGAAGATCTCTGGTGAAGAAAAAAAAAGGCTGAGATAGCAGATCTGCTGGTGTGAATAAGAACAACGGAGGATACGAATTGTAACAGTGTAACGATAAACAGAGCAGACCAACAACTCCTCATGATGAACCGGTTAATAACAATAAAATCAGCAGTCATGAACTTGTGACTGATAATAAATATCTCACACTGCGACTGCATGCAGACAGGTGTGAGCTCAAAAGTGAGGCTGCATGAAACAAAAAATCATTCTCTCAGAACCCTGAGAACAGAATGGGTCATGGAGAAAGTAGAAACATCACATAGATAAAAACAAACATCTGAACATGGCGATGATCAGGCAGCTGCCATACAAATATCCTCCACCGTCATCCCTCCATACAGAGCCATGGAGGAAGAAAACCCTCTGGTGGAATGTGCTGAGATTCTCTGGAGGATCCAGTCCAGATGAACTGTAAGCTTCAGAAATAGCCCCACACAACCAGTGTGAGAGGCACTGGGTGGATAGAGGATGTTCTGAAGAGCTGTCCCAGTAATGCACAAACATATGCTGAAAACATAGATAGAACTGATAGAGCAGGTCTATCAGGTCTCTCTTGTAAATGAGTCCTCAAGGCTTAAAGGGATTTACCTGTTTAAATAAAGGTTGAATGAATAAAAAAAAATATATATGAAAACAGCGCAGTGCGGCCATGTGCGCCACATAACATGAAAAATTCACTCTTGGGACAGAAGGAGGTGAGATGTTGCTTCCTCCTCAGTATGATGAGGAAGAGGATAAACCCCATCCAAGGTTATCACTCTCGATCTGAATGAGCTTGTGATGTTTTTCAGAGCACGGTTAAAATGCAGTACAGCTGAGCAGCAGCTTGAATTCTGAGACAAGAGGGAGTAACAGAGAAAGCAAACAAACACTCACTCTCTTTGCCAATGTCAGAACTAACAGCAGGGCTGTTTTTAATGACAGAATTTAAGTGAAACCTGATCTAAAAGCTCAGAAAGAGCTTTGATCAGAACATGCAGGACCATCATTAGGTCTAACTGTGAAGCTAGTGGACGTAACACTGTGTCTCCATACACCTTTCAGGAAACGCTTCATCAACAGGTGATTAAGAACTGTTCTGTCACCGAAGCCCTCGTGACACAAGGAAATAGCTGCAACATAAGTTTTAATTGTGCTGAACGCTAGATCTCTGTCCATCAGCTGCTACAGAAAGGACAGCATGCAACCTAGTGGACATGAGATGGCCTCCACGCCTTTCTCTGCGCACCAGCGCTGAAAAACTTTCCACTTGATGTGTACAGCATTGTAGTGGAAGCAGCACGCAGCACCCTGAACGTACGCACCACATCCTTGGGAGGCCCATCTTTTCTAAACGGATCTGTTCAGCGGACAGACCCAAAGATGCTGACCTATTTCTAAGTAATTCCTGATCGCTCTTCCAGCCTGGAGGAGAGCACCCCCCCACAGCAGTTCCCACCGCCGACCCAATATCAGTCGCTGCAGATTCGGGAACCACGGAGCGCATATGCGTTGGGGAGCTACGAGGTTGACTGACTGTTCTTCCTCCCGGACCCGGTCCAGGGTCCGTGATATCGGCAGGACTGGAGGGAACGCATAAAGGAGCATTTTTGGCCACAGGCTGTGAGCGAAGGTGTCCACTCCCAATGGTGGGTCGTCTCGTGGGCTCAGTGAGAACCATAAATGACACTGGGCATTCTCCCATGTGGCGTATAGATCCACTGCTGCTTGGCCAAACCTGCTCCAAAATCTGAGCAATCAGCTCAGGATGGAGGCTCCAGTCTCTGTGGCGGGGACCGCCCCTTGACATCCGCTCGCTTGTTCAGGACTCTGAGAGTGTACATTGCTCTGATGGAGAGCAGGTTTGTGTGTGCCCAACACAACAGCTGTTTCGCGATGCATAACAGTTGGGCTGAGCGCATGTCTCCTTGATGGTTTATGTAAACTGTCGTCACTTATCTGTGTGGATCAGAACATGCTGATCCAGCAGCAGGGTAACCCCGTGTAACCCCTTCTGATCAGATGGTCCATCCATCTGTCCAGGGAACACACTCGTTACCACTCTGAGTAACGCTCGGAGAGCGGGCACGCATTTGTGTTGTGTAGTGAGTCACGTGAGGTACGTGTCACTTGTTGTATGACAAATATATGGATATATATTTATGCATACTTTTCACGAGTTCTTCATCTTTCTGACTGTGTAATGCCGTGCATTGAATTTAAAGGAATGCGAACAAGAGACGTTATTACCTTTGACCCATCAAATGAATGGAATCATTTATTTTCAGAATCAAAGTTTAACATCAAACATTTACATTAATTTGGCAAAATATGAAAATAATAACAGACAGTTTCACAAATAATGAACTTCAAATCACTCGGCGGTGATTTGAGGACTTTGCTTCAGATATTTCTAAAAATATCTGCACTGATTTATGAGAGAGAGGTGAGTTTAAGAGTAAATTGAGATTTATCTTACAGAGGAAATATGTGAGGGAAATTTAATCTGTTTAACCAGAAATTGCACGCTCCGTCCGATCTCAGCTTCTCACGGTACACTTGGTCAAAATAGAACCATCTACCTGTTGATGATGAATCAGCGTCGGAGTAGTTCCTTTCTGACTCGTTTCAGCGTCTCCGTCGAGAACTACCAAACCTTCAGAGAGTCGTGCGTAGTTAGCTCAAAACAGAATTATAATCCCAAAAACCTCTGGATTCTTCATTGCTCTCTTGGACTCTTCATTGCTCTGAAACTTTCAGAACCGGCTGCACTCTCAATCTAACATGAACTGGGAAGTTGCCACATTTTATTTGGGTCGACTTCCTGTTCAATTTAGAGCTTTCTGATTCGTGGATGTACCAGAAAGAGGTGTGTTTTCGTGACGTAAGTTGTTATCAAAATCAAGGTCAGGGAATGAATCTGTTTTCACATACAGAAAAGATTATTGCAGAAGCAGCAGACTTCGTGGAGTCATTTACTCTGATATCTTCTCAAATAGTTAAACATGACATTTCTTCTTCAGTAAACATTTTAGTTGACCGAAAACCAACCTTTCACATACTTACGACTTGACTCATTTCAGACAGGAAATCAAGAAATGCTTATTCAGGTGATTTCTGCTTTGAATGAGGAATAAAAATCATTACTTACTGTTTATGTAAAATAAAAATGAGTAGTTCTTTTCAACCTGTAAGAATTGAGTGAAACTAACACAATTGATTATCAAAACATTTGTAAAACAGTAATGATTATAGAGGATTGTCTTTTCTGCTTGATTAATTCAAGAAAGAAAGTCATCAGATGGTTCAGACTTATTCAGATCAATGAAAATAACAGTCTCTGTCCATCTGGTAGATTTGAGGTCTTCAGGGTCAGACCTGGTTCACTACAGTTGTGTCATGTTTCTTATGAAACCATACATAATAAAAAAACACACACATTCCCTTAAAGGATCTGTTACCTGGTGGAGGGGGCCGGCGGAGGAGCGGGGCGTGAAGTGGCTGCCGTAGCTGTGGAGCACCACTGCTGCTGTTGCTGGCCAAGGCGGTCCCTCCAGGGGCCAGAGGGGCAAGAGGACTGTGATGTCACTAGATGGTGTACAGTCTCTGAGACCTCCTCGGACCTCTGCGATTTCTCAGGGATGGTCCTGAAGTTGACCCCAAACAGCGCCTCTGGGGTTATGGGGCCCTCCAGCAGGTCATTCTGCAGCCTCTCGGACAAGGATGGTGAGAGGCAGGGCCAAGTGGTCTTCTGGATCATGGTCATCCAGACGGTGATGCGGGACAGGCAGACCGCATAGGTGGCACATGTTTAAGATGACATCAGCAGCTTTACAAAAAGAGGGCCCTTTGTCTCCTTCAGCAGGTCTGCTTCCTCCAGCCTCTTAGAGATGCTGTAGACCAGCAGGGTGACGTTGTTCGCTGCGGCCATATGGAATGTGCACTGGTGAGCTCGGTTGGAGACCTTGTCACCATCTGGTCATGCTTCCCTGGAGGGACAGGTTGCTGGTCCATCCTGGAAGCTTTTGCTCCAAGTGTCACTGCCAGGCTTGGCTCCGGGGGGGGACCGAGGGAAAAAACATTGATCGGTAAAACCCTCCACTCTGGAGATGGAGTCAAAGGTGGAGAAGGATGTCTTCAGCTTGCCGGGCCCAGCTGCAGCCTCGTTCCAGTGTGACGTCACAGCTGGACAGTGAGGCCAGATGGGGTCAGGGCGATGAGCCGGGGCGGAGCCAACCTTGCAGCCAGATCATCCGATCAGCACTGAGGGAGGCGAGGGACATAAAGTCCCTTGTGTTAACATCCTCCTGGGTTATGCCAGGCAGCTCCAAGAGGAGGGTGCCGACGGCTGGGAGCAGTGTGGTCACCAACGTGGGAAGATCCAAGGTGGCTGAGCATCTGCTCGGCCACTTGTCTTCCGTCACTAGGCTCTCCAGGAGGGAAGGGGCAGCTCCGCATTGCCTTTCTTGGAGTAATCATTTGATTCACTGCATGACTCTGCGTCAAAGAAGACGGTTGCATCGTCCTGCGCATCGCGTCCCACCACAGAAAAAAACACAGTGGAGCTACTGCCAACAACGCCTTTTTCGAGGGAATCATCTGATTCACCTCGAGAACAGAAACACATTAGAAAAGGCGGTGGCGTTGTCCAGTGAGTAGTGGCCTTCCACGGAAAAACATTCAGCTGGGCTACTGCTAACATTGCCTTTTTGAGGAAATCATTCGATTACCGCAAGGAAAAAAATGTTAGAAATGGTGATGGTGTCGTCCAGCAGGTAGCAGCCCACCACGGAAAAGCACTCCTCGACGCTTACCTTGAACAAGGCTGCTCGTCTGCTTCTCCTCTGGGAGGAAGAGCTCACCGGGACGGCAGGAGGATGGCGTGGCGGAGACCCAGGCATCCTTAGCCAAGGTTGTGGAGGTCAAAGCTGGACAACTTTTACTTCTTTGTTCTTCTGACAGTGCTAGCTAGCTGGCTGAAGAAAAAATGGGAGCCGATTACCCGGTCTCACCGTAATTTATACGGACCGGGTGTAAAGCCCACACAGCAGGTGGGCATGGACTAAAGTTTTCAGTGCTGCGCTGCACGCCTAGGGATAAACCCACTAGCGACGGTCTTAAAGGGCGAAGCCTATACAAAATAAAACTGCCAATGTATCTTAATCACTCAAAGACTAAATCAACTTTTTGTGAGCCCATCTCAGGAAAATTAGGCACTGTATGAAGCAAATGGCTGTTTTTTTTTTATATACTTTCATTACTTTCACTGACAGTTTTCTAAACTTTCAGATAAATACAATTTAATCTCTTCACCACTGAGGCGAGACCTAAAACTGATATCCTGCAAATCTTGGTAAATAATTGCATGTTTGTGAAATGGCTCTAGTGACATTTGAGCGTGTCGCAGTGTGCCATTAAGAGAGTCTTTAACAGCATTGATCATCAGGAAGCACATTAACACAGACCACACACCTATATTACACCAACTACACAAAGAGACATCAACTCAGAAATGTGAATCAGTTAATGAGCTCCCAAACTAAGTGAATGTTCACTGAAGTCAAAATTCGAGCCATGAAATAAATAATCTGTATAGATAATGTCTGCGTTTCTGGAAAACCTGAACCAGAGTTAAATTACAGCTGATGTTTCTCTGAAGGTTTCTTGGCTGCGTGTCCTCTGTGTTTTTCTTCCTGAGAGACTGCTGACGAAGCAGCTGCCCCCATGCACGAGAAGAATCAATCGATTGAAATTCATGAGGACCAGTGAGCAGCAGTGTGAAACTGTAGCCACTTTACCCTTCTTGAAATCATTGTCTTGAAAAAAAAATCAAGTTGCTTCATAGGAAAATGTGCAAGTGATTGATTATGATGCCGATATAAGCTATTCAGTGCTGTCGTGTGGTTCTCGTGCTCAAAAAATTGAAATCAATATGTGAGACTGCGAGCAACTGCGTTCAGTCCTTTAGAGTAGTGAGTGGGTTCTCGTGTGTGTGAATAACAGCTACAAACACGACACACAGCATGTTCAAAAGGAATAAAATCCAGGATGCAAACTATCTTTAGATGCATTTTGATTTATGACTAGTTTATTCCTGCTCCTGAAGTTTGACTTAATGTATTCAGGTTCTGTTTTTATGATAATGCCAAACTTTTTTTTTTCTGTTCTTGTCTCCTTTAGGAGCTCCAGGAGTTTATAATGTACCAACACTGAGTTGTTCACCTGCCTGCTGAACAGGTAATTACATGATGATCCCAGGCTTACACATAAATTCATCTGTCCCAATTAAATGCACGTTTTCTCTTACAGTTGAGTTCAGTGACTTTAAGCATTGAGCGGGGGAGGTTATGGATGGTTCTGGAGGCATTACACGACAATGCTTGAGTGGCTTTTTATGCAACACACTTGATTTGATTTCCAGCATAAACAGAAACTTGCAAATAAAAATAGTTTCAGTATTTGATGCAACTACAGCTCATTATTGCATCTTACCCCTTAACAAGAGCTGCACCCTTAGACAAAACAAAACAATGCTCTGAGGTGATGCAAAAACATGAAAATGATGGTGGCAACATTGTATCATGTCTTTCTACCCAGGCACATGAACAAAATGCTTTTGGTCTGCTGTTGAGCTGAGAAATGTGGCTTCTTTGCACTGATCAGCATTGTAGCTTTAATGAAGCTCCACTCGACACATAGCACCGTGCCTCAGCTTCTTCTCTGTACAGTACTTCAGCTTTCATGCTGTAGTCCACATGTGGTCCAGCACTCCTGTTTCACCACCTACATGAGGATTCCCTTTGAGAAACAGATTAGTTCTGTTGTAAAACGATCAATTTTAAACCAAGGCTTTTATTCTATGCCAACAACACAGTTGTTTATTGTCGAGCTAGAACAGTTGCTAAGGTTTTCCAGCTTGTACAGTCTGCATCCAGTCAGATTTGTTCCATCTCAAACTTGTGCTAAATGCTGATAAAACCAAAGGGATGTTGTTTTCAAACAGGAAGTCAGTCCCAGCAGTCCTTCCTTCTAATTTTATATTTGTATGGTGTCCCTATTGAGTTTGTCAACTCTTATAAATACTTGGGAATCTTAGTCGATTGGCATCACTCTTTTAAGCTTCATGTCGAAAACTTGGTAAAGAAATTTAATGTAAAACTGAGTTTCTTTTTCAGAAACAGATCCTGTCTAACTCTGAATGCTAGGAAACACCTTGTAACTGCTATATTCCTTCCCTCCATTGATTACGGTGACATTATTTACAGTACATGAGTGCTCCTGCAAGCACCCTGCAGATGTTGGACACTGTCTAGCACGTTGTGCTAAAATTCGTAACTGGCTGTAACTACCGTACCCAACACTGCACCCTGTATTCACTGGTTAACTGGTCATCATTAACTTCACACAGACTCTTTCACTGGTAAATTTTCATCTTTAAATCACGTCTTGTTCTGCTGCCTTCATACATCTCCTCCTACATGTCACTTAATCAGTGCAGCTACAGCGTGCACTCTCAGGACATAATTACTTGCAGTGTTCCCTCAGTACAGACTAAACTAGGAAAAAGGGCCTTCTCTTACTCCGCTCCTGTATCTTGGAATATCTTGCAAAAAGATCTGAAGTTGTCAACTTTGACCTCTCTAAGTGGTTTTAAACAACTGCTAAGTTCCTGGCATAAGCCAATGCAGACAGGTTCCTGTTTTTAGTATTCTACATCGCTTTATAATGTAGCTGTTTTTGTTTAGTTTTTATATAATTTATTTTATTTATTTTTCATTTTGCTTTTATATGATTTTCTATTGTTGTCTGTACCTCATTTGTGTTATTTATTTAAATCAGGTCTCTCTTGTAAATGAGTCTTTGAGGCTCAGTGAGACTAACCTGTATAAATAAAGGTTGAATTAATTAATCTAAAGTAAAAACAGTTTTTATCCTTTTAAACATTTTTGAATGGGTGATTCATTCTTTTATGACCTACCAATAAGAGTATTGCAACACTCTATATGTTGGTGTTAGCCAGGACAGTCTCTCACGACTGCAGTTAGTTCAAAACACTGCAGCTTGTCTTTTAACTCAAACAAAAAAAGTGTGAGCATATTTCCCCAGTGCTGGCTTCCCTTCATTGGCTCCCTGATTGTTTTAGAAATAATTTAGAAGTTTTATCAATGACCTATAAGACCCTGAATTTATACACTCCTGCAGACCTGTCTGACCTCTTGCAGCATTATGTGCCCTATACATCCCTCAGATCTATTGATTATTTGCTTTTGGTTGTTCTGCAGTTGAGGCTGGTCCACAGAGACAATCAGGCCTTTTCAGATGTCACTCCTAAACTGTGGAACCAGCTGACCCTTCATATCAGACAGGCTTCAACTCATGGTGCTTTTAACTCTCTTCTTAAGACACATTTATACTCACTGGCTTTTAATACACTAATATTTTACTTTGTTCCGTTTAATGGTTTTATTTTGTCTTGTCATGTTTTTTAATTGTTTTTTTCTTTGACCATTTGTAATTGGTCGCTTTGCGTGCAGCACTGTGCCAAACAGCAGTTGTTCTTGAATGTGCTATATAAATAAATTTGATTTGATATGATGATGCCTAGGCAGCACGGTGGCGCGACTGGTAGAGCTGCTGCCTCTCAGCAAGCGAGTCCCTGGTTCAAACCCCGGTCCAGGGGCCTTTCTGGGTGGACTTTGCATGTTCTCTCCATGCATGCGTGGGTTTTCTCCGGGTACTCCGGTTTCCTCCCACAGACCAAAAACATGCATGTTAGGCTGATTGGTAACTCTAAATTGTCCCTAGGTGTGAGTGAGAGAGTGAATGGTTGTTTGTCTCATTTGTCTCTATGTGTCCCTGTGATGGACTTGTGACCCGTCAAGGGTGTACCCCACCCCTTGCACAGTGATTGCTGGACATGGGCACCGGCAACCCCCGTGACCCAAAAATGGGAGAAATGGGTAAAATAGGATGGTTGGATGGATGATGATGCCTCTTTACTGGTTCTTCAGGGGTTCTGGTGCAATGTTCCTCTAGCAAGAGCAGGAGCCTGAACCAAGTCTTCAACTTGTTTCTCCACACCCTGAAGAGTCCAGTCCAGTCTGATTCCTTTAATCAAGAAACAACGAGACATTTGGCTGAGAATAATGTGCCTCTTAGATACCATAGCTGCTGACAAGTTCTCCGTCTTCACTCTTCAAGCTATGGAGAGTTTGCCATTGTATCTGTCCCAATGCATCTCACTCACTAGAATCCATGTAACAGTGTTAATAGTTAATACCTGTGTCCAAATTTTCCAATCTTCAAGAGATCTTGAATCTTGGGCATTAAGACTGTTTAACAGTCTCTAAAAGGCCCCTCTTAAATGATCTTACTGGTCTTACCTACCAAGGCAACAGCATCAGACCATTATAACTCCATCCTTCCTCTGGGTTAGTCTAAAGCAGTATTGTCCAAAAAAACTGCTCCTTGAGGGCCACTATCCAGCATGCTTTACTTGTTTCTCTGCTCCATCACACCTGACTCAGTGGTTAAATTACATCTTCATGTTTTGCAGAAGCCAGATAATCACCCATTGATTTAAATCAGGTGTGTTGGAGCAGAGAAACATAGAAAACATGCAGGATAGTGGCCATTCAGGCCCAGTATTGGACATCTCTAAAGTTTGCTGGTGCTGGCTCCTGGAACTCACCACTCTCTGAGCACCAGTCATCTTTCTGAAAGGCCAACTAAGCGTGGCCTCCAATTCTCACCACTCCTCTTGTGCAGTTTTATAAAGCTTGAAACTCCACACACGCCATCCGGATGAAAAGCGAAACATCTTCAGCTTCAGAATAAAAGTCGATTTGTTCTGTTTTTCAACTTTTAACTTAGTCAAAAGTGAATATATTGGGCAAAAAATGCATATGGCAGTTGTTGAGCATAAACAAAACGACGGAGAGCTAACACATCTTGTGCGATCTCACAATAATGCAAAAGATTGTGTAGACCATTTTAAAGTTAGATAAAATCAAGTTAACATTGTTCCTTAACATCATAAGATGATGTTAGTTTAAAACTCTGGCACAAAATGTGGTAGGTGATATGCATCCTTCAAGTAACACTAAGCTCTCAAATTTATTACATTGTTACAAATGTATAGTACATTAAGTAGCCTTAAACTCAAACATTTCAACACAAAAAGTAGTTAAAAATAAAATTCCCTCTCTTGTCTTTGCTTAAATAAAATAATGCAGGATGGCTGATGCCTTGGTTGTTCACAAGGTCTTGGACATAGCTCATTCCTCAGTCAACTGCTCAAAAACAATTTTAATTTGTCCAACAAAGTTAAGTCAGGTCATCTGGATGGTTTCATTTTTGCTGAGACGTTTCGTCCTTCATCCAAAGGACTTCATCAGTCCGAGGAACCACAACAAATTCAGTTCCACAAGCAGCACACCCACATAGTGGGCCAACCAGTTTGCTGGTGATAAGATGGTTTCTGGGGCCCACCCTCTCCCCCATCGACTCATCTGAGGCAGCAATAGCCAAAGTGGTTCAGAACATCAACGTTCATATTCAATAATCCAGGTAAAAAATCCAAAAAAAACCAACAAAGTTCAGTCAGGTCACCTGGATGGGTTTTTTGTTGTTGAAATTTTAAATTAAAATTTAATTTGTCATGAGCATAACTGAACATGTGGACTCTGTATATTATTTAATATAATCTCACAATTTTGTTTAAACAACCTTTTTAAACAGTTAGCAAAAGGGAAAAAAAAAAAAACAATTTAGAGGGAACTTTTTTATAAACTAAATGTTGACATGATGGACATAATCTCAAACTCAAAACCGTCTCTGAAAAATCATGTGACTTCACCTGAACCTGTTTTGAAAATTGAAGGAGTTCATTCTGGGATTTTTATTGTAGAGAGCTTATTGGGCCCCAAAACTGAGAGCTTTAAAGATGAAAGATCAGCAGATTGCAAGAGGTTGCAGCATAAAAAGAAGGAGCTCAAGATAACTCATGCCCTTTCAAGCAATATACTTTCATTAGGCATAGCAGAGCCGTGTGATGGGACAGTGGCTCTGGACAAGTTCATTGGTTGGAGAAGACAAAAAAATGCGTCTGAATTAAATTATGCTTTTTCTTCCTCTGGTCTGCATTTAATGTGTTGTAGTTAAAGTGTCAGATCAATGTGAAATAGACAAAAGTAAGAGTCCCATTAACCTTCAGAGCAAGAAAATGCAGATTAAATAAAACATCCCTAAAAAATATATTAAAACTTTTTGATCTGGTGTAGGAATAAATTCAAGTAAAAAATTAAATAAATAAAGGCCTTATGACTTCATCAGTAGGGTAACAGAAACAGCTTTACGTTTAGATTTGTTAAAAGATTTAAACTCTTGTGCTGAACAGCATGTATGAAGGTTTGATGTATGGAGAATATATTTTAAACAGAGCTGATCCATCACTTCACAATGCAGACAGATCTTCCTTTGTCAAGAAATAAAATGTTTTAAACATTGACCAATATATACTGGTATGTTAAATAGGAAAATATTAAAAGCTGTTTTTTTTTTTCCTCAAGCTCAAGTCACTGGTAAGGTTTGACTATGTTGCCTTTTATTTATTTATTTTTCTCCTTTTTTTCTATTTTTCCCCCTTTTTTCTATTTTTTTATCCTTTTTTTTCTCTTTCCTTTATTCTTTTCTTTTTTTCTCCTATGATGCCTTTTAATTAAAAAATATAAATCACTGAACTACAACACCCTGAGAAGCTGAGAAAAGAAGAATGTTGTGAGAAATTCAGAGAGGAGTTGTTAAATGCTCTGAGTGGTAAGAACAAACTTCCAAATGACTGGGCTACTCAGCAACAGTAATAAGAGACACGGGTAGGAAGATACTTGGTGTGTCATCTGGACAGAGAATGGATGATAAGGAAACCTGGTGGTGGAATAGTGAAGTGCAGGAAAATATTCAAAGAAAGAGGTTAGTCAAGAAATATGACAGTGAGAGGAATTAAGAGAGAAGACAGGAATTTAAGAAGATGGGATGTAGATCAAGGAGGAGCGTAGCTAAAGCAAAGCAGAGGGCGTATGAGAGGCTGAACACTAAAGAAGGCAAGAAGGACTGGTATCGACAGGTGAGACAGAGGGATTGGGTTGGAAAGGATGTGCAGCAGGTTAGGCTTGTTAAAGATAGGAATGATAGGAGGGTGTGATGGGAAGATGGAAGGAGTACTTTGAGGAGATAATGAATGAAGATAATGAAAGAGAAAGAAGAGTAGAGGTCATAGAAACTGTGGACCATGAAGTGGGAAAGATTAGTGGGTGAAGTCCGGAAAGCTCTGAAATGAATGAAGAAGGGGAAGGCAGTAGGACCTGAAGACATACCGGTAGAGGTGTGGAAATGTCTTGAAAAGATGGCAGTGAGGTTTTTGACTCAAATATTCATTCAACATTTATTTAAACAGGCTAATACCACTGTACAAGGACTCATTTACAAGAGAGACCTGAATTCAATGTCATATTTGTGGGTGAGAAAATACCTGAGGAATGGAGAAGAAGTTTGCTAGTGCCCATTTTTAAGAACAAGGGCGATGTACCGAGTTAGAGCAACTACAGGGGAATTAAGTGGACGAGTCACACAATTAAGATCTGGGAGAGAGCTGTAGAAGCTAGACTTAGACAAGAGGTGACTATTTGTGAGCAGTATCATGGTTTCATGCCAAGAAAGAGCACCACAGATGCCATTTTTGCTTTGAGGATGTTGATGGAGAAGTACAGAGGGCCAGAAATAACTCCATTGTGTCTTTGTGGATTTAGAAAAAGCATATGACAGAGTGCCAAGGGAGGAAATGTGGTACTGCATGAGGAAATATGGAGTGGCAGAGAAGTATGTCAGACTGGTACAGGACATGTATGAGGACAGCAGGACAGTGATGGGATGTGCTGCAGGAGTGACAAATAGCTTCAAGGTGGAGGTGGGAGTGCATCAAGAATCGACTCTGAGCCCCTTTTTGTTTGCTCTGGTGATGGACCGACTAACAGATGAGATCAGGCAGGAATCCTTGCGAACAATAATGTTTTCAAATGACATTGTGAACTGTGGTGAGAACAGGGAACAGGTGGAAGAGAACTTGGAGAGGTGGAGGTATGCACTTGAAGGAAGAGGAATGAAAGTCAGTCGTAGTAAGACAGAGTACGTGTGTGTGAATGAGAGGGAGGTCGGTGGAACAGTGTGGCTACAAGGAGCAGAGGTCACAAAGATGCAGGACTTCAAGTACTTGGGGTCCACGGTCCAGGAAAATGGGGAGTGTGGTAAAGAGGTGAAAAAGAGAGTCCAGGCAGGATGGAGTGGATGGAGAAAAGTTTCAGGGGTGATTTGTGACAAGAGTGTCAGCAAAGGGGCAGCACAGTGGTGCAACTGGTAATAATAATAATAAACTTTATTTCTATAGCACCTTCCAACAAACACCTTGCATTGACCAAGGTGCTTCACAAGACAAAACAAGATTAAAAACAGGACACAATAAATCAGTGCAAAAAAGAGAGAGCTGCTGCCTCTCAGTGAGCAGGTTACCCTGGTTGAAATCCCGGTCCATGGGCCAAAGTTGGCCGGCCAAGCTATCTTCATTACTATAGTAAAATTTCCTTTGAAGAATCAATGTGTTTGCACTCATTGATTCCGCCCATTGACTTTAATGTTAGTCAGCCTGCCTACCATAATGGCAGTACATGGATTACACAGTGGAGTGGCTATTTTGTGCATTTTTGTAATAATTTTAATAATTGATGTTCTTATTTTAACAGACTTCCTATACCATCCCTCAGCAGATTCTTGCCACTGAATAACATTTTCCTTTGACAGAGCCAGGTGCTCATGGCTGCGCGGCATGCATCCCTTCTGGGGGGGGGGGGAGTTTTTGTGTCACACCGGGTGAAGCCTCGGGTAATCGCATGTACCAAACCTCTCGCTCAGGGTTTAAAAATTCTAACCATACGCATATGCATGCCTCATGCATGAGGCGTAAGGGTAAGAAATGATCCTGCACTTAATACACTTATAAATCACACATTAAAGCGTTTAAAAGTAAATTATAAATATAAACTGGCTTCAGTGGTGATTTTAGCCTTGTTTTGGGTGTGCTCAAGCGACCCTAAATTTTAACTCAAGACCCCTGAAAATTTAAGAAACCATCATTAGGATTTTGTAAGGAAACAATTCTCAAACCTTAGAGTCACCAAAATATTGAATAAATGTTGAATAAATATGGGAAAATGACAACAGTCGCAAACGGGCCAGTAAAAACTTTTTTTTTTTTTGCATGAGTCCTGCCACCTGTCAATCAATCCAGTATGCATGTCAGCAACTGCCCAATCGGCAACCTCAATTTGTCTTGAAGTGAACGTCTCTTACCTGCAGAGTTGCAACGGTGTTGCATTACGAACGCTTTGCAGTCAGATTTTAATAACAGTTTACATCTTTTGTTTCATGTTAATCTGCTGTAATAAATCATTGTGAAATACACCAGAATACAGGAAATGGCATCTGCTATATTTAAAATTATCTTGGGGAGGAACCCCAGACACCCCCCCCCCCCACCCACCACCACAACACACACACACACAAACCAACACAGCCTGTTCTGTAATGTTCTTTATACAGAATGGAAGGTTAAATAACTGTATAATAAATAAATGGACTTTAAATAATTATTTGCATTTCATGTATTATTGCATTAGGCCTGCAGCCCTCTGATAGATTTTAAATTTGACCCTTTCAGGGAAAAAGTTTGGGCACCCCGGTCTAAAAGAACAAGGCTTTTATACCTCAAAAATATGCCTCCAAAACCTTAATAAAATACACTGATGAATGTTATCAGTCATTGAAGGTTTTATGTTCTTAAATCCAGACACTTGATTTTTAAGGTTTCTCCTGTTCATTAATGTCTCATCACTTTTATTTTAGCATTTAAAGCAGTGAATATAAAGGGTTGTATTACTGGAAGACCTAAAATTGATAAGTGGACAAGAAATGTTAAAAGTTTATTTTAACACGTGATGGGAAGGTCATCTGTGGAGTGGCTCTGGCTCATCTCCAAGGCAACCCATCCATCCATCCATTATCTTTACCCGCTTATTCCATTTTGGGTCACGGGGGTCGTCGGTGCCCATGTCCAGCAATCACTGTGCGAGGGGCGGGGTACACCCTGGATGGGTCGCAAGTCCATCACAGGGACACATAGAGACAAACAAGACAAACAGCCATTCACTCTCACTCACACCTAGGGACAATTTAGAGTTACCAATCAGCCTAACATGCATGTTTTTGGTCTGTGGGAGGAAACTGTGGAGTACCCGGAGAAAACCCACGCATGCACGGAGAGAACATGCAAACTCCACCCAGAAAGGCCCCTGGACCGGTGTTTGAACCAGGGACCTGCTCGCTGAGAGGCAGCAGCTCTACCAGTTGCGCCACCGTGCTGCCTCCAAGGCAACATTTCTATCAAATAAATAAATTAATAAATAATAAAAAGCATAGTGGTTAGTTTCAGAGCCTTACGGAATCTTTGTAAAAAAAATCTTGCAGAAATTAACACTTTTTAAGTCGGATCAAAATTAATTTGGCAAAGTGATATAGAAATTGCAGGAGAGTAGAGTTGAGTCATTGCTAAAGGAAGGTGTAGGAAGTGGTTTATGTGACAAAACAGCTGGAGAGGCAGGTAAGAATTTAATGTGAACTGTTTCAAAATTATAGTAATTCACAATACAGTGTCAAAAAATAAAACAAATTTCCCCCACAGTAATACTTCTCTTATCCAAGTCCTCAAGTTGATCTGTTCAAGAATTTGAAAAAGGGGGTATTTGAAGATGGGGTGGCACAGTGGTTTGGTTTATAGAGCTGTTGCCTCTCAGTGAGAAGATTACAGATCAAAACCCAGCTGGGGGGCTTTCTGGGTGGAGTTTGCATGTTCTCTCTGTGCATGCATGGGATTTCTCTGGTGAGTACTCCAGTTTCCTCCCACAGATCAAAAATGTGTATTTTAGGCTGATTGGTAGCTCTAAATGGTCTCTAGGTGAAAGTGACAGAGTGAATGGTTGTTTATCTTGTTTGTCTCTATGTGTCCCCGTGATGGACTGGAGACCTGTCCAGGGTGCACCCCATCTCTCACACAGTGACTGCTGGACATGGGTACCAGTGAGCCTCATGACTTGAAAATGAAGAAGTGAGCAAAGATGGATGGATGGATGGATGGATGGTATTTGAAAAATCCAAACTCTGAGTTTCCAAATCCTCTCTAACTGTATTATAGCGGACTTGTTCGAAACACTGTCATTGTCTGATCATGTGACAAGACGACGTTTGATGCCGAAATGAAAACATAAGAAGTCAGGTGACCGATTGAGATCTTTGGTGCCATTTCATGAATCTAGAGGAAGCACTGAAAAAGTCTGTCTTTGAAGATTCTGAAGGTTATTGGATGGCCTTCACACATGCAAATCATCAGTTAAAGTTAGTAAATGAACATCTATAACACAACATGCATTCAGGAAACAAATCATCTGAACTCATAAATATAAATAAATATAAATACTGTCTGCCATGTTAAATGCGGATACAAAATTTTAGGTAATAGAAATATTTACTGACAGAAAGAGGCATTTGAGATTAAAAAAAATAATACTTGCAATGAACTGGTGATAGATATAGGTAGGTATTTTTTTAGGCAAGATGAGAAGCTGTTTAATGCTTAGTTGTTATATTTATTATCTACAAGACTGCAACGTTTTTATGTCTATATTCTGATTTACTTCATTTTGTATATTGCTTTGTGTGTTGCCTGTTTTTCTGTTTGTACAGCACTTTGTCACTGTTATAAGTGATCTACAAATAAAATGGTATGGTATGGTAATGCTTTTAATTTAACAATAGCATTTGTTTATAGTCTTAGTGGTGTGAAAACAATTTCTGCTGACTTATAAGCTGAACTTTTAGGCAATAAACAATAAAGATGCTAAAAATACCTGAAAATGTATATAAACAAGGAAAGTGTTGAGAAAAATTAGAACGTTTTTAATGTGTGAATTACTGGTACAAATGTCTTTCAAATATATTGTTAAAATTTTTTACATAAGTTTAATGTGGTTGAATTTCCAATTCCATGTGTACTTGGTTATGAAAATATGAGAGAAAGTCTTAAAGTTATACAAAGAATCAGTTAGTCATATACTGGCTATAAAAATGGCAATGTTTTGATACAGCATCTACATATTTCTATTTAGAAAAATATTTAGCTTTTAGTTGTCATTCATGTGTTCATTTCTAGTGATTATGGCCAGGTTCTAACTGTGCGGGTCCAGGAGGATACTGCTCTCCTTAGACTGTCCAAGGAGTCCAGGACACCCCTCATCTTTTCTAGCTCAAAGGGGTCCATGAGTAGTCCCTTCATTTTTCAGTCTCAGAAAGAGTCCAGCAGAGCATCCCTTCCTTTCTGGTGTCAGGTCTCCAGGAGGATGACCCTTTCCTTGCAGTGCTTGATGGGTGCAGGAGGATGGCCATCACTTTCTGGTCTCAAAGAGGTTTCCAAAGGATGCTTTTACCCTCAAGCCTGGAGAGGTCAAGGAAGACCCATTTCATCGTGTAGCTGACACTGAGACGATCCAGGAGGACCCCAAACCACCAGCTTCTGTTCCCAAGTTCCATGAGGACATTGTCATCCATTTACTTTGAACTCATCAATCTCAGAGCAGGTGCAGGAGGATGCCCCTCCCCTTCCTGTGTCTGAGGGGTTTAGGTTCTCATCCATGCCTGTTCCTCATCTGCTCGTTATTCTCACCTGCACTCATTTAGTCATCACCTCTCCTATTTTACTTCCTGTTCACACAATCATTTCAGTGTGCTGTTGGCTCTGAGGTTCTGTTCATCCTTGTTCTGTTTCCATTGTTTGCACTTCTGGTCCAGTTATTTGTATTTTGCTGCAGCATCAACTTTTTTTATTTGCTTTATTAAAGTTTCAGTTTTCTTCACGAATAATCTTCCTCTGAGTCTTTGTCTTGAGTCCTAATACCACCACACCTGTGACAGCATTGTACAGTGCAACACACATTATTATCAGGACTTTATAATATCAAGTTTGCACAGAGGGACTTGTGTAGTTTCATTACAAAGTTTCGAAATTGCACATTTTGTCTGATGCCTTAAGAGCCTCTTCATTAATGCAGTCCGTCTCAGGAAACTAATGAGAAATAATCGTTCCAGTTCAATGCTTGCACACCTGAAAGTACTCATTACTGTTCTGGCAGAAAGCACCAGAAACTAAGGAGAACAGATTTGTATCAGGCCTGGGAATAGAACAGGACAGTAATGAACACAATTCAAAATAAGTGTGGAAGACACAAACACAAAGTAACAAATAACAAGTGAAAATACTTAAAAAATGAAAGAGTAAGTGAAAGTAAAACAGGCTAGAAAAAGAACACAGACAACCAAACCACAACAGATTCAACACAAGCACGATGATTCTTTTTGCGCTTCAAAATCCATATTAACCTGCAATGAGATATGCAAATTATTGTTTAAATTTTAGCAAACTGTGTTATTTCTTTGTAATTATTTAAATTTACTCTTAAAAGGTTTTGGTTATGAGACAAAAGATACATTTCAGAATGTGTGTGTTTTCATCAAGAACATATACCAATGCTCATAATATGAACTGAGCAAAGTAAAGTGTTTTTACTGTGACTTATTAAATCTCTTGGGTGAGCGTGTGCGGGTTGTGCTGAGTAGGTCTTTTTTTACAAAAAGTCATCTCGACATGTCAGAAAGAAAGCACAGAAGGCAGAACCATCACCTTCTCCCCGGCAGGATCAGTTTTCAGTGTTCAAGAGACAGACAGCCTCTCCTCCTCACCTCTACCTTTAAAGACATGAAGAGTAATAATTAAAAAAAATAGTAGACTGACAAGCGAGCCCCTCAGTCAACTCTAAACACACTGTGGAAGTGTTGCGCTGTATCCCTGCAGACACAGATCTGCTGAATTCAGGAGGATTTTAGCTGAAACCTTTAGGCAGAATGTGTAAAGACAGCCTGTAGCATATGTGACTATTTCAAGGCTCAGTCAGTAGAATGTGGACTTTCATCAACATTCCTATAATGCAAAAGCTTCATCTTAATCTTGATTTAATTATCAGTGTCGCAAAGCTTTCAGAATGAAAATTCTTAGAGTAATTTATCAGTTCTCAGGTTTTCTTTAACAAGGCACCCTGTCTCTTGTTCCCAAGTGATTTTGAATTGGTGGAAAATATATTACAGCAATTAATGCATTTGTTTTTATTTACTGATACACCTGTTTAATGTATATTTAGAGATATGTCACTTACATTAGACAGGGAATTTCATGGTGGAATGACAGTTGTTTTGATTTTTTATACAGCTTGAAGGCATTTAATGGTTTTAGCATTTGGTCAACTGTAAGACCTATGTTTCATAAACATCAGCCCCTCTGGTCTGAAGTGTTGTTCCAGGTCTATCTGAGCTGAATTCTGTGCAGCTAAGTGTTGTGTAATTAAGCAAAATGTGCATGCTGACAGTGCATGTGCCATTGTAAAACAAATTCAAAAGATGGCACCGCAGAGACATCAGAAGAGAAATTACAAAGAAAAAAGAGAACGACCAACAAAAGACAAGTACAATAGTCATGAGCAAATGACAAACATCAGCACAGTGGTCTGATGAGATGCTGTGTAAAGTAGTGTTTGTTTCCTACATTTGAACAAGTCATTATTCAAACTAGAAAAAAAATTCAGTTTGAAATTCCTGGTGAAAAATCTTACTTTTTTTTTTTTAATAGAAAGTTGGCAAATCAGTCCATCAATGCTGGACTGGAACGCAGCAGCAATGCTGAAAGGATGTGGACATTTCCTCAGTCACCCCGTCATTATCTGTAGTCTGTTCAGGGTGATGGAGCGCTGATCCATGCAAGAGGAGGAGTACACCTTGTTCTCTTGCACAGGATACACACAGAGATATATACACACACATGCCTAAAGTCAGTACATCAACCTAATTTCACCAAATACTGCATTTTTTCACCCTATAAGTCGCAGTTGTTTGCATAATTTACATGCCCTGTGACTTATAGGCCAAAGCGACGTATTCATGGATTTTTCTCCATATTTATAAACCAATTTTTGGCTGAGATATGACCATTTTCATTCATTGTGACTGAAATATTGAACACTACCATGTTCAGCTGCTAGCTGGCACTCGAGCAGTATGGCATGTCGTTGTGTCATGTAATAGGTAAAAGTGGCTATTATTGACACGATCGGCTTGGCACAGCCCGACACCTTCGTCCAGCTCGCCTGGAGCAACTGTCATTAGCTTCATTTTGCTGCGCAACCCGGCGAAATGCAGTTAATTTGACCATGCAAGTGCATTTATTTAGTAAAAATCAACTGAGACACACCTTTACTATAATGTCGAGCAAACAATTGTTTTTAGGTGCTTATCTTGTTAAATTTTTGAAGAAATGCACAGCGTTCGTCCTTCCTGATTTCCACCCTTTCTGTGCACTCCTGGAGCACCGAGGCAACGAATACTTTTGAAATGCAGATGATTTGACCGTTAAAGTCCTTTCATTAAGTAAAAATTCAACTGAGACACACCTCTGCTATAATGTTGAGCAAACAAAATTGTTTTTTAGTTGGTTATCTTGTTAAATTTCAAAGAAATTCACAGCAAGTCCTCCCCGTGCACACGCTTACTTCCGCGTATCGGCTTTTGAAATGCAGCTGATTTGACTGTCAAAGTGCATTTATTAAGCAAAAGTTAGACTGGGACACACCTTTACTGTAATTTCAAGCAACCAATTGTTTTTAAGGGTTAATCTTGTTAAATTCTGGTTAAAATCCTCCCGTGCACGCCCCCGCGGCTGCCATTTGGCAGGCAATCAATTTTTGGCACAACACCGGCCGGGTTGTTAGTGATGACACATAATAGATGTAATGTATACGGCGAAGCAACATTTTCATGGATTTTTTCACTTTATTAGACATATTTGGACTGATGCAACTTATAGGGCGGTGCGACGTGTACGGCGGAAAATACAGCATGTGTCTTTGGACTGCTGACACAAAAGCCTAAAGAACAGAAACGATGCCAAAGCCTTTACATGAAAACAATAATTGTTTTTATCTGATTCTATTAGCCAAAATATCATTTTACAAATAAAACATGTCATAGGCCCATTTCCATCAACATAGACCAATAGTTAGACATTTGATATAGTGGAAGTTAGTTTATTTCAGCCGCTCCAGCCGCTCCCTTCTTTAGGAGTCGCCACAGCGAGCAAACTCGCATGAAAGATCTAACAATTGTTTTACACCAGATTCCCCATCCTGAGACAACCTGGACTCGAATTTGCAACCTCAGGATTACAAGACCACAGCATGAACCACCAAGCATTTTCAAATACTACTGAAGTGTTCTTTAGTTACAGTTTGTTGTTAATGAGACAATTTATGGGCCTTCAGTTTACTGAATTCCTTTTATCTCCTTGTTTTTTTTCTTATTATTTAAATCACCAATAAAAGGTCATTGTGGTCATTCTTCTATCCGTGTTTTACCTTTCTATCTCTTTTAACCTGAAGCTTTTTGTCACAATTGGTGCTGGTGAACCCAGTCTGCAGGCGAGGACTCAGGATTTATATAAAAATAGACGTTTTATTAACAAAACAAAAGAGCTTGACAGGGCAGCAAAAACAAACAAGGATGGACAGGTGGTACTTACAGACAGGTCATCAACAGTGAGCAGTAGACAATGCCAGGACGAAGACTAACACACAGACTGTAAGGAACTCTCGTGAGGGTTTGGACCAAGATCACAACACAACA
>NC_056504.1:13466723-13475864 GCF_014905685.2 Nematolebias whitei
TATTTTATAATATATGCACTGCTGTTGTTATGCCATATTGTTTTACATTATTGGTGTTTAGCGGATATGTTAGATATTTTAGCGTACTGTTTGGAGTTTGTTTAGTCTATTTATTAGTGTATTTCTTAGATCCCTATATACTGTTTCTTTTTACATTTTTTATTTTTGCTATTTCTGTGTGTAACTGGGACCTTGAGTACATAATTTTGTTCCACCTCATGTACCACATGTGAGGCGAATGGCAAAATACTTGACTTGAACTTGATATAACAACCACCCTATCATTTGAGGCAACAATGCGTTCTAGTTTTTTTTATTACTTTAAATTGTAGTTTTGTCAAATTATTGGGGTGGCCCTTAGAGGTGCCAAAAGATTAATCTATGGTGGTCAAGGCCAATGCCTGGTGGTGAATAAACTTGCCTCTCCACTCGCCAAGGTCAAGGAAAAAAACAAAAAAAAAACCTCTGTTCTTTTCCACAGTGTAACTTACCCACACAAAATGTAGTGGAACGAAACTGTGTACACAAGGTCCCAGTTACATACAACAAAAGTCATAATGAGGAGTTACCCAGGTGAACAGACTGAGGAAAACAGAACCAGACTCAAATGTAATTGAAAATGTTTATTTACAGTGATAGGAAATAAACTATTTACAAACAGGTTCAGGGTCTGTGAAGACAGAGGAGGAGAATTACTCATTGACGAGGAGTTGGTCCATTTACAGAATGTTCAAGGTCTTTGACAAGCTTACAGTTCAGGTAGTTTGTATGGCTGTTGGATGGCTGAGGGTTTTGCTCCTTCCAGGATGATGAGAAGGCAGACTGTAAAGGCAAGTGGTGGAAGGCGTGTTCAGGCAGCTGAGCACCAGGAAGCACAGGTATGTATCTCCTCAGGGTCTTCTTCAATACTTCGAAAAACAGGACAGGATCCGGTACATCCAGACTCTGAAAACGTGGACACAAAACAAGGTAAGTCTTTCTTAATCTTTAAGCACTATACAGGGCTGGAGGCATATGTACCGGCAGGTAGAACAATGCTCCAGCACTGACTGTAGCTCAACTGGAGCCTTAAGTACTCCTGGCATCAATTATGAAAACTGGTCTCAGCTGCGACTGCTCATCAGCGCCGCCCCTGCCTTCAGGAACCTGGTGGAAGGAAAAATGACAAAACCCTACAAAAAGGATCAATTGTAAAGAAAAACAGTAATAGGATCTTAGATACTGTATGAGCTAAGTAATACGCTAAACTAAGAATACGCTAAACACTAATAGTACAAAAACAATACGCTGAACAACAGCAACATGAACATGAGTCTGTGTGAGCAGTAGGGCTTTAACAGACTACTCGAGTAATGTACACATCGATTCCTAGGACATCTATAGAGTTTTTTAATTTCACGTCGAGTATTCGTGGTGACGTCATTACGTCGCCATTACGTCATTGCGTCACGTGTCACATGATCTGCACCGGGCGCAGTCTACAAAATGGAATCCTGCAAGCAGACAGAGGGAGCAGAGCAGGCCCAGTCTTGGCAAACCCACATATTAATCTCTAAAACTAAACCTAATGCGCACCACAGTTGGCGGTGGTGCGGGGTGGTCATCCGCTCCATTGTTTTTTGTTTCGTTTTTGACGTGCCACATGTTTCTTTCAATTTTGCAGCTTAATAATAGTAACTAATAGTTTAGTTTTTCCTGTGACTTATTTGCGGTTTGATAAATGCTAGGAGCATAATATATGCTCCCAATGTTTTGTTGGTCTTTTTTTTTTGTAAATAATGACCTTTTTTGCAGTTTTATTTATTTATTTATTTTTGTATCTTTAGATCCTATGAAATCATCAAGTACTCGAGTTCTACTCGAGTTTTATTATGTTAATGTCGAGTTTAAAAATTATGTAGTTGTTCAACCCCTAGCCTCTGGGTGTTTGTTTTGCATCAAGCTAATGTTATCATGCAACTTCTGCAGGGCATCTTTAGCATTAAACATATTAATATTAACATAACATATTAACATATTAATAATAACAATTATATATATTATATATATATATATATTATATTATAATAATAACATATTAATATTATATTAAACACTGCACCCTGTATTCATTGGTTAACTGGACAACATTAACTTCACGCAGACTCTCTCACTGGTACATTTTCATCTTTAAATCACTTCTTGATCTGCTGCCTTCATACATCTCCTCCTACATGTCTCTGCGTGAGTGCAGCTACGGAGTGCGCTCTCAGGACATTATTACCTGCAGTGTTCCCTCATTGCGGACTGAACTAGGCAAAAGGGCCTTCTCCTACTCCGCTCCTGTTTCCTGGAATATCTTACAAAAAGATTTGAAGCTCTCGACCTTGACCTCTCTAAGTGGCTTTAAGAATCTGTTGGACTCCTGGCAGGGACCAATGCAGACATGCTCCTGTTTTTAGTTTTCTACATTCGCTTTAGTATCTAGCTGTTTTTTTTTTTTTTTTTGTTACCTTTTTCTTTTATCCATCCTATTAGTAAAAAAATAAAATAAAATAAAAAACCTGCAGTATGACTTTTTATAATTGTTTATTGTTGTTGCTGTTGTCCATTGTTGTCATCTTTCTTTGTTGAAATCAGGTCTCTCTGGTAAATGAGTCCTCGAGGCTCAATGGGATTTACCTGTCTAAATAAAGGTTGAATGAAAATTAGCATCCGGGGCTATGTAAACAGCTATTATGAACACCTCCGTAAACTTGCAAGGTAAATAGTGTGGTTGACACTTCACTATTAGCTGCTCCAAAGACTTGGAGCAAGAGCTGTTTATCAGAGTACAGTATCTGCACCAATTTTTACTTGCGTAGACGCACACCTCCTTCGCATGTTTTCCTTGTTACCTCGCCACAGCTTTCCGCTCGGAAAAAAGTCTGTCCTCCAGCCCGAACATTGAGTCCGGCATGTTGTCATTAAGCCATCCGTCAGACAGAGTACTGCAAATTTCCTCATCTCCTCTGAAGCACCCACTCTCAGTCAAAGCAAATCCATCTTTTTATCCAAAGAGCGGACTTTCGACGGAAAGTGAGAGGGTAGTGGTAGTCTGCCAGACTTTGCCTTAGCTTTCAGTCTTACCAATAACACGCCCGGCAACCTCTCTTCTTCAGCCGGGCACAGAGCCTCCTCTTTCCGTTTGAGTGCTCCAGCTGATGTCTCCACGCAGACATCCTTAAGAGCTGAAGTCTGCCGAGCGTAGTTTTAAGATTGTTGTTGAACACTTCTGTATTCCGTGGTAAATCCTCTCTCATACTCATCAGTTTGAGTGGGCTATTATTCACACACTTAAGGCATGCAGAATCAGGCTCGGAGTTGATTTCAAAACTCCTGAAAACTGGAATCTCACCGGAAGCCAGTGAAGCTGCGGCTTCCCTGAGCACAGGGATGAACCATCTTGGTTCTCTGTTCAATTCCAGTCCAGAAAAACACTCCTCTCAAAAACTACAAATATGCACCATTCAAATCCCTCAGTGACATGGGATATTTGCTTACCACAGGATTATTATCCATTGTGAAGTTAGCCTAACTTGCCAACAAAATATAAACTAATGCAACTGCTGACTGTCTTCATTTGAGAGGTTCTGTTCGCAAGGTAAATCCTGAAACAAAGAATAATGCGTAAACCAACTCTTCAGGGCCGGAGGGCTGTAGAGGTGATTGTATTTTACAGTTAGGGCTTCATTAAGTAGAAACAAATAAGAGAAAATTATTTAGTCAAAACCATTTGATAACTTACAAAGAACTATGAAAAACAGACTAATAGTTAATTCTGCGCATGAACAACTTAATTTCTCTTTGTCCTCACCATGCTCTTCTTTATCTGAATAATGTATCGTTAAAAGTGACAGCTTAGGTATACTTGGAAAGCTTATCTCAAGTGCTAATGATAAGAGTCCTCATACCTCCATACAAGGTTATTATATTTCTTGCTGGAGGGCAAATATGTTATTAACCGAGAATCCATTAATGTAATCGTATGTGCATTAGACTACAAGATGTTGTGCTGTAGTTTTTGTCTCTGAGCACATGTAATTGTTTTTTATCAAGTTTGTTTCATTTTACAGCACAGTGTGTTTACATAATCACTGTGCCATTAGACAAATCAGCCATTATAAAAAACAAGTGAAAATCGTTTCAGCACGTTTCAAAGGGAGAGAGAAGGGAGCATTCATTAAGATCCACTTCATTATGCAGCACGTAGCCTCACTTTAACTGCTGCTATGAGTAATACAGACAGATAATGAACCCACCCAAGAAAGCTTTTTACCTCTCCAAGTGGCAGTTATCAGGATATGAGGCCCACATCTGCATCCAGCAACTTGTTGATGTTATCCTGTTACAGCCAGAGCCCTTTAAATAAGAAAACTGAGAAAATAAAAGATTTGAGCATTATTACTTGACACATTTGTCTTTTTCTGTAAAGGACCATGATTTAAAAACCTCTTCTATCCCCTAGATATTTTTTCTCTTTCATTTTTTTCCTCCACTCAATTTTACGAAAACTCATACCGCACCAGTAGGTGGTGAGAATGTTCACAGTAACAGCTTTAGATTAGCTAAAAATTCTCCCAGAATATTTTTTTCCTTTGGGATTGTTACCGTTTTGTCTCAGTTACTCAACTTTTCAACATATAATCGATGTTTTTGGATGACAGGATCAGAATGAACAAGAAAGGCACAAAAAATGAAAAAGTTAACAACTTCAGACAAACAATTTTCTGTTGTTTTCTTTATAAGATTGTGTGTGCAAAATAGACCGCTATGTATTTTTTATTACAACCTCACAAAAAGCTTCCCAAAGAAAATAAAAAGCCCCCACACACACACAAACACACACACACACACAAACACACACACACACACACACACACACACACCAAAAAGTTAGTTTGCGTGTAAACAATGTGCAAATGCAGCAAAAAAAAAAAAAAAGTTTTTGTTTGTTTGTTTGTTTGTTTGTTTGTTTTTATAGGAAAATAACCAGATCTTGAGAGTGGAGTGAACAAGGCCAAAACTACAAACTAAAGGTTTCATCCATCAAGCCATCCATCCATCCATTCATCCATCCAGCCATCCACCCATTCATCTATCCATCCATCCATCTATCCATCAATTATCTTTACCCGCTTCTTCTTTTTTCGGGCCACGGGGGTCGCTGGTGCCAATATCCAGCAGTCACTGTGCGAGAGGCAGGGGCATTGGTGTCAGAAGCATTTGTAACACTGGTGGAGGTGTCTGGGGGTCCTCCCCCAGAAAATGTGACCACTGACCAACAGCTCTCCTTGTGTGAATAGAGCATGCTCTGCTTCTCTCATGCGTCCAGTCCCCTCTCTACCCCCACCCATGTCAACAACTGCCGGCACTAACATAGCACTAAGCAAGTGGTGCGCAATACAGATGTGATAGCTAAGATGCTACAGATGTAGTGCTCCACTTCTCTCACTCATCCTACCCCCCCCCCCCCCCCCATGGTCAACAATTGCTGGCATAATTGCAATGTTAAGCTATCGTTCAGTACAGAGATGTCTCCTACTCCTCCCCCCGCCCCATTGACAAAAAACCCAGAAGAGATGAGCACCCTGCCAAGCCATGATCGGAGAAACACTGCATGCGGTGTGGTGAGTTGTTTTGCATAAACAAAAAAATCTGGAATGCGCTTTTGGGGGTTTGAGTAATCTCCTATTAATTGAGAGGAATAGCTTCATTGACAAAAAAAATAGAAACAGCACTGGGTGAACTAATATTTCATGGTAAATGTGTGGAGATTCAAATAAATATATATTTTTTTTTTTATGTGAGGGGGACACATCCCTTTCACATATAATTGATGCAACACCTACGGGTGGGGGACACCCTGGACAGGTCGCAAGTCCATCACAGGGCCACATAGAGACAAACAACCATTCACTCTCTCACTCACACCTAGGGACAGTTTAGAGTTACCAATCAGTCTAACATGCATGTTTTTGGTCTGTGGGAGGAAACCGGAGTACCCGGAGAAAACACATGCATGCACAGAGAGGACATGTAAACTCCACCCAGAATGGTCCCTGGCCAGGATTCAATCCAGCAACCTTCTCACTGAGAGGTGGCAGCTCTACCAACTGCACCACTTTTCCACCCCCTAAAGGTTTCACTTCTGCTTAATTTGGAAACACTTTACTGGTTTAGACATCAAATGTTTTTTAAAGCATGCAGGTCTAATTGAATGCACTGTTGGAACTCCATGGCAGGAAATTATGGTGAAAGGTTTACTTTTTAATTTTCAGCATGCACAGATGAAAATGACTTTGTGAGGAATCTGAATTTAGCCACACTAGAAGTTTCTAAAAATAAAAAACAAGCTTTAGTGTTTTCATCAGTTGTGACCCATCATGTGTAGGTGTTAAACATTTAAAATAATCTTCAGTCAAAGTGGTGACAGCATCTTCCATATCACTCCTATAGAACAAGCCTCAGGACTGAGATTATTGCTCTCATCACTCTTTGGAGATGTTAGCTTTTTCTCTTTTACTCGGGGACAGAGTTTCTGAGAGTCACTAACAGTCCTTTAAGTGCTGTAGCTCCATGTGAGAGGAAAATCCAGAGTCTGTCTCATCAGAGCAGAAGAAATCCACTGGATGCCCATCAAAACATGATTCCTGGTGAAGTGGATGAGAAATGGCTCTAACGTAGTCCCTATGTGGGCTCACCCTGATTAAACTGAGCCTATAGATGTAAATTTCCACGGAAAAAATGGAGATAAGTGAGGTATAAAAAGATCGTTAGAGGAGAATCTCAGTGTGAAAAAGAACAGAGAAGTGTCCTATTATCACAATATGTATGAAGTATTAGACATCTTTATCATTTTCCTTCCATGCTACAGCCCACTTTACAGACTGAGCCATATTATTGCAGCCATGGTTCTTTTCAGTAATCACTACTGTCACATCCAATTCAAACTAGAAATCTGTACTAAAATTGAGAAAAACACTTCCATGTCAAGAAGTGTATGTGAGAAAGTCAATACAAACGTCTGTGAGCTAAATTTGTGACTGCAAGCTGAAGTCAGCTGACTCAGCAATGAGACTACAGTGGAAACAGCTATTTGGTTTTAACAAAAATATAACAAAAATGTAGTGATCCACACTTCTAAAGCTCTTTACGTGACGGTTTCATCCACTACTTCTCAAACTGTGGGGCGAGCCCCCCTGTGGGAGTGCGGGGGCCTGCTGAGGGGCATGATGTTGCTGAATTTGTATTTATCATTGCTTTTCTTTTTTCAAATTTTACTGGTTTTAAATTGAACAACAAATTATGTAAAGAAAACAACAGAATTGATGTAATGTTGCTCCAGAAGGTACTTCATTCAGAGTTTATAGCTTTATATTACGGCTGCTCCCTTTCCCAGGAGTCGACACAGCGTGCAAACTCACATGAAGATTTGGCAAAAATAAATTTTATTTGATGTCCTTCCTGACGCAACCACTGACCATCAAGCTACCATAACTCTGTGTGCATCAAAGGGCTGCTACCTAGGGCACCTGGGGGAGCAGATGGGTGGGTTAAGGGCCTTGCTCAAGAGTTACCCACCTTCATTTGTCCAGAGTGGAGGACAAGTGAGGGTGGAGGCAGTTGTGTGTGCTGTAACTTTTCATCCATCCAGCCATCATCTTTACCCGCTTCCTCCTTTTTGGGTTGCGGGGTTCACTGGTTTCCATATCCAGCAGTCACTGTGTGAGAGGTGGGGGACACCCTGGACAGGTCTCCAGTCCATCACAGGGACACATAGAGACAAACGAGACAAACAACCTTTCACTTTCTCAGAGACAATTTAGAGTTACAATCAGTCTAACATGCATGTTTTTGGTCTGTGGGAGGAAACTGGAGTACCCGGAGAAAACCCATGCATGCACGGAGAGAACATGCAAATTCCACCCAGAAAGGCCCCCAGCCGGGATTTGATCCAACAACCTTCTCGCTGAGAGGTGGCAGCTCTACCAACTGAGCCACTGTGCCACCTGCTTTAAGTTTCCCACACAAATCTTTGTTGTTGGTTCAGGGATTAGAACTGGCAACCTCTAAATCACAGGCTCACCTTTCCTAATCTTTGTGCCACCACTCCCCCATTTCATGAATCACTGGAAAAATTAAAAGAAAACTTTTAAAAAGGGTTGACAACTACAACTGATTATCTTCTAGTGTCAATATAAGATGGTCGCCACAGCAAAGTGATCTTAAAAAAAATGAAAAAATGGCTATAACAAAGTCAAACTGTATATTGAGATAAGATTTAGTGTTGTCGTGGCTGAGACTGATCCTGGACCATTAGTGCTAAATAAAAGCATGAGATCTGGCATTTAGCATCAGAATCAAGTCTTTGCCTGAACTTACCTGTCTTTGGACTTTGCCTCAGGTGGAAGATTTCCTGACTGAAAGAATGAGATCCCAGGTACAACTGGCTAAAATGGGCTTCCTTCGCAGGGTGGCTGGGCTCAGCCTTAGAGATAGGGTGAGGAGCTCGGCCATCCAGAGGGAGCTCAGAGTAGGGCCGCTACTCCTCTGCATTGAAAGGGCTCAGTTAAGGTGGTTCGGGCATCTGATTCGGAGGATTCACAGATGATTCCCTGCAGGCATGTCTCACTGGTAGGAGGTCCACCCAGAACTCCCTGGAGGGATGGTGTATCTTCTCTTGACTGGGAACGCCTTGGGGTCCCCCAGAATAAGCTGAAAAGTGTCTCTGGGGAGAGGGACATCTGGGTTTCTCTCCTGGACCTGTTGACTCCATGACACGACTACAGGTAAGTGGTAGAAGATGGAGATGGTTTGATTTGTGGTTGTGTATACAGAAACAAAAAGCAAAATAACAAGGAGTTTTTTTGTTTTTTAACTGGTGGCAGAGTGTCAGGAGATGTTTTTTGTGTTTGTTTTAAGGTAAGATGGCGTCTGTGTACATGGCTTGCAATCCACCTCTGCTGATAGTGTTTGGATTATTTGTGTTTTGTTCGTTTTTTATCTGGGACATAAACTCTCTGCTGGTGTATGACCGACAACCGACAACAGCTTCTGGATCTTCGTTTTTCTGCCACCGATGTCGCTTATTTGGACCAATATGAGCGTACCTCTGGACCC
>NC_056504.1:13475964-13503696 GCF_014905685.2 Nematolebias whitei
CCCCTGCTGGCGAACGTGCCAGCTTACCTCCGCTGCGCTCCTCACCTCCCTGCCCGGAGACATCGCTACAGACGCTGGAGAAAACATGCTGGGAGGCTGGTAAAGTTTAAAGCCCTGCGCGCTGCATCTTCCTCTTCAGCTGGTGGTCAGGGTTTCCATGACCAGCTTCCCGCGTGCCCGGACCAGGTAAACAACGGAGGGGCTGTTATTGAAAACCTGCGACCATTGGTGCGCGCTAACTTCACCGCTGCTGGGTCCACTTTGAACAGTATTCGGATGTGTTTGGTCAATGCAAGATCTGTTACCAACAAAACTTTTATCCTCAGGGACTACTTTCAATAGCATGATTTGGACTTTTTCTGCATCACAGAGACTTGGATGTCTCCGGGTGAGTCCAGCGCCTTGACGGAATAATTGCCACCGAACTGTCTGAGTTTTAACGCCCCGCGGCCATCAGGCCGGCGCGGTGGTGCATTATTAGCAATATTCAAACCAACTTTTGACTGTAAACAACTGCCCATCCCAGTTTCCCACGCCAGCTTTGAGCTGAGTGTCTTTCAACTCGGCCATTCACCTTTGACTTTATGCGCACTCGTCTACCACCCACCTCGATCTAAGGATTTCATAAATGAGTTTTCAGATTTCTTGGCTGAAATCACACCAAAATATAATCATGTTTTCATTATTGGGGACTTTAATTTGCATGTGTGCTGTCCTGAGAAGCCCTTGGTTAAGGACTTTTTAGATTTATTGGACTCATTTAATCTAACTCAGCATGTAAACGGTCCCACCCAAGAGCGCGGACATACACTGGACCTTGTTTTAACTTGTGATGTGACTGTTAGTAATCTTGAAATTGATGATAATGTTTTTTTCAGACCACATGCCAGTCCGGTTTGAATTCACCCTTCCCCATCTAACTCCTAAACCGTGCATTCCTGCACATAGTAGCCGGGCCATTAACCACTTCACTGCCGCACATTTCACAGATGTTTATAACTCTGAAATGATCATTCAGCCCCCGATGTTTCTCACCACCACTGAGGAGCTGACATCCCAGTTCAACTCTGTCTGCTTAAAGACTCTGGATCATGTCGCTCCTGTTAAAACTAGAAAATCAAAACTCAGAGCAGAACCTTGGCTGAGTGACGTCACCAAGGCCCTTAGGCAGCAGTGCAAGAGGGTAGAGCGCAAATGGAGGAAAGACAGTCTGCAGGTCTCTTTTCAAATACTTAAAGAGAGTTGGCGCCGTTATCAGAAAGCAGTAAAAGCTGCTAAATCAAAATTCTTCTCTGATATAATTACCTCAAACTCTCACAACCCACGTGTCCTCTTCTCCACCTCACTGAACCACCACCTCTGGAAGCCTCAACTGAGCTGTGCGAGAACTTCTTACATTTCCTTTTGGAAAAAATTGCGACCACCCGAGCTCTCATTTCCCCTTCAACTCATGACCCATCCATCCCACCTCAATCTGTAGCTCTATTTGACCATTTTGAACCCATCACTCTATCTTCTCTAGAGCAGGTCATGTACAGCTTGAAACCTTCTGGTTCCCCCTTTGATGTGGTCCCCCCTCGACTACTAAAGGAGGTTTTTCCTACTCTAGGTCCGTCCATTCTTGCTATAGTAAACAGTAGTTTATCCACTGGTGTAGTGCCAAAATCCTTTAAACATGCTGCTGTCCAGCCTCTCCTGAAAAAAACAAACCTTGACCCCTCACTCGTTTCCAACTTCCGGCCTGTCTCCAAACTCCCATTTGTTTCTAAAGTACTGGAGAAAATAGTCGAGTCCCAGTTGAAGTGCTTCCTGGAGGATCACGCCATCTTAGAGCTTTTCCAATCTGGCTTTAAACCTCTCCACAGCACTGAAACTGCCCTACTGAAGGTCTTTAACGACATCTTCAGATTCACAGATACTGGTAATTCTGTGCTGCTTGTCCTGTTGGACCTCACAGCCGCCTTTAACACCATCGACCATGAGATCCTCATTGCTAGGTTGGAGCAGTGCGTGGGCATCACAGGATCAGCCCTCAATTGGTTCAGATCTTACCTCACTGACAGATCCTTTTGTGTTTCCATCAAGGATTTTAGTTCCACAGAGGCAGAGCTTAAATGGGGTGTCCCACAGGGGTCCATACTGGGTCCCCTCCTATTCTCTTTATGCCTGCTGCCGCTTGGTGCTATTTTCCGGAAACACAACATGCCTTTCCACTTCTATGCCGATGACTGTCGAATTTACTTCCCCCTAAGACACAATGGTACATGCTCTATTCAACCGCTGCTCAACTGCCTGGCTGACATCAGGGACTGGATGGCTTTAAATTTCTTAAGTTTCAATGAAAAGAAGTCTGAAGTCATGTTGTTCCCTCCCAACGACACGATCACAAACCACTGCATCGACCTTTCCGCTCTAACCCTGTCAGAAAAACAAAGAGTCACTAATCTGGGCGTGATAATGGACCCTTACCTGAAACTTAACAATCATGTAAACATGATTGTTAAATCATGCTTCTTCCAACTGAGGCGGCTGTCTAAACCGAAGCCCATATTGTCCAAAAAGAACCTGGAGACAGTAATACATGCATTCATTACATCTAGGCTTGATTACTGCAATTCGCTCCTGTTTGGTATCAGTCAGACCTCCATTGCACGACTACAACTGGTCCAGAATGCAGCAGCCCGATTTTTAACCAGTACAGGCAAAAGAGAGCACATTACACCAGTTTTGGCCTCACTGCACTGGCTAACGGTTCACTTTCGAATCCAGTTCAAAATACTCATGTATGTCTACAAATCACTGAACAGTGTCGCCCCCCCCCCCCCCCCCCCCCATCTCTCTGATTTGCTACAACCGTATGTCCCACCACGCTCCCTGAGGTCAGCGGACCAGTTGCTCCTCACAGTTCCAGGAACTCGTCTTAAGCGCAGAGGTGACAGGGCCTTCTCTGTAGCAGGACCAAGACTCTGGAACGAGTTACCTCTGCTTGTCAGACAGGCCCCCTCCCTCTCGGTTTTCAAGTCCCGTTTAAAAACTCACTACTATTCAATAGCTTTCAACACAAGATGATCTGTGTTTTGATCCTGTATGCTCTACACTGGTTTGTCGTCATTATCTGCATTGTTTTTTGTCTATATTCTGATTTACCTCATTTTGTATTGTGCTTGGTGTGTTACCTGTTGTTTTGTCTGTACAGCACTTTGGTTGGCCTTGTTGCTGTTTTAAGTGCTTTATAAATAAATTGGTATGGTATGGTATGTGACAGGGCCTTCTCAGTTGCAGGACCAAGACTTTGGAACGAGTTACCTCTGCTTGTCAGACTGGCCCCCTCTCTCTCAGTTTTCAAGTCCCGTTTAAAAACCCACTACTATTCAGTAGCTTTCAACACCAGAGGATCTGTGTTGTGAACCTGTATGCTCCACACTGGTTTGTCATCTTATTTATTATCTGCATCGTTTTTATGTCTATATTTTTGATTTACCTCATTTTGTATATTGCTTCGTGTGTTGTCTGTTGTTCTGTCTGTACAGTACTTTGGTTGACCTTGTAGCTGTTTTAGGTGCTCTATAAATAAAATGTTATGGTATGGTATGGTTGTTTTCAGTGTTTGGTTTTCTGTTTTAGGGTTTATTTTCATGTTCTTGTTTTTTCTTGTGGTGTTTAGTTTTTGTATTTTATTTGTGTTCAGTTTGTTTTTTGCTCTCATGTGTTTCCAACCTTCTTTAATCTGCTCCTCAGTCCTGCCATACTCACTTTCACCTGTTCTCCATTCCCATTAGTCTCCACTGCAGCCACCTCCTTCATTAGCTCCAGCCTTTTTACTTCCTCTCTTCTCTCCACTCATCACTTGAGCAGGTTGATTTTTATGCCATGTCAGGTTCCACCCATGACTCCTTGTGTCTCCACAAACCTCCTTGTCCTTATTCTCAGTTTATGTATGTTTTGCTGTCATATAAGCTTTTATTGTTTGTTTGTTTTAAAATAAAGTTCATTATATTTTAAATAAAATGAACTTTGGTTCTTACCTTGTACAGTCATGGTGCAGAGAGAGTGTTTTGTGTCTTAGTCCTTATGCTATGCTAAACTAAATAATGATGACACTAAATGTCTATAGCTCTATATTCACCTTGGGCTCCCAACAGAGCTTCCAGTTTTAGCTCGGGGAGTGAAGAGTAGGATTTGAGCTCCATATGTACTACTTTGGAGCACTTTTTAAAATGTCATTTTCTGCTACACTTGTGTCAGCCCTCTACAAACAGTTTTGGGTGAGAAAAATAGATTTTTCAAAAAATGTTTCCCAAAATTCAAGATTTTTAAAAACTCAGTTTGTGGTGGATCCTTGTCGACATAAGAAAAGAGAGCATTTTCAGAAACAACTAACCTTTGTTCATTAAAAAACTAAATTGTATAAAATCTTGTCTTGATGCTCTGTTTTGTGTTGTTAAAGTGAACCTTCCAACAATTATTGATGCAGCATGGACGTTTCAAGGTTTTTGTTAGAAATTATACTTTTAATTCACCCTCAGTGAAACAGTAAGAGTGAACAACAGCCTCACAAGTAATCACTGAAATTAATAATATTCTTATCAGTTTTAATATGAAAGTTAGTCTCAGTTTTCATGTTTATTTTGAACAAATTTATGTTATTGTTTTTGTTTAGGCAACATTTTAAATAAATCACAGGATGCAGAAGAGTTTTTTTCATTTTTCACCATGAGCAATCTGCAACGGACAAAAAAGTTACTTTGATGATTCATCATAAAAAGCTAAATTTGTTGCTTAAGCCACTAAAACAATGAAGAATATTTATATTAATATACAAGCAATGATCATCTATCTTATTTCAGACAATATAGGTACAAATCTAAAGCACCTTAGTGCACGATGTTCAGTACATGTTCACTTTTTTAATGGTTTTGAATTCTGCAAATTTTGTGGGTTTATTTTATAAAGTTATATACAGTACACTTGATTACTGTTTGCGTTGTGTGTGTTTCATGTTTAAATATTAGACATTGATGGTTTATTTTAGAATTATAGATTGATTGAAATATCTTTACATTTTTTTTTGTTTGTTTATTTGTTTCCAGGTCTTTGTGGTTCTGCAAAAGTTTGCAACCTTCATACAGAAATTGACCCAAAGGATGTTTTTCTTAAGAATGTGCAGTTACAACAGCAAATATGAAAAGAAGAACGTTCCTGTTCCTACAAAGCATCTTTTCATTTAACCTCAGTTCTTCCCAGTAATGACCAAGTTCACATTATCATGACAGGAATATCATGTTCATCAGATGAGTGTCACCCAGGCAGGTCACTGTTGTGAAGTGAGACAAACAGAGGAGAGAAAGAAAACAATAATGTTTCTAAGCTCTAAATTGTGTTTGCTGATAGCGCTTCTGCTTGGCTGGCTGTTGATGGATATTACTTTCCGTGCCGTTCCCCAGGCCACCGTGTGAAGCAGTGCCTTTTGAAATGAACGATTGTGTGATGCTCTCCTTAAACTAGTTCAGCGTAGCGTCATTCATCATCGGCTGCACTGCCAGCGGGAAGCAGCTACGTCCCCATGTTTGCCAGTCACAATAGGGTTACACGGAGAACTGCTGTCTGCAATCTCACAATGCTGCTCCATGCACTGGGCCGGAGAGATAGCGGCAAACCTTCACTTTTTCCACACATGAGAAACAACTGCTTCGCAGCGTAGCAGCTATTTTAGAAACGGTTTCAGAAGTTCTGCCTCACTGCATCTATCTTGTTTTAACAAAACATTTTCCACAGAGGTTTCTCCTGACGGTGGGGAATAGGGATGTGACGATGTGTCATCTACACAAAAACTTCCACTGAAACTTCTTGTTGTTAAATGTGACCAATGTTGAACAAATACTAGAACATGCTGTCCAAATCTGTATTGTTGCATTTCATTGTGTAAAAATTTTAAACCCTCCAAACTGTTATACTACTTATTTTCTGCACGTTTATAAAAACCTCACTGGTCAAATGTTTGAGCTGTGTATATGTGTAGGAGGATGTGCTTGTGTTTTATTATTTATGTCTTTATTTGCTGAGTTTAAACTTTAAGATTTATTGACTAAGGTTTGTATTTGACAAAGGTTTGGGTAAATATAAAGGTCCAGCTGAGGTCCTGGTCCTGTCTTTATCTTTGTGTGCACGGTACGTAACACAAATGAAGGCTCTTCTCTTCCTGCAGGGAATATGACACTGAAGTTGTGGTGGATGAACCTTCAATAAACCAACACCTAACTCATCGTAATGAGTTTCAAGTTTTATTTTTTTTTATGTCTGAATTTGAAAATTCAGAGATAAAAAGGAAAAAAACAACATTTGGTCCCACGTCCATCAAAACCACTAATCTCCTCCAGAGTTTGGTTTCTTTCAGACTGTGGGACTTCCATGTGTCCTAAACCAGCTGTTTGCAGCCAGAGTCCCACATCCTGACTGTTTCTACAATCTTGTCAAGCGACCTTTGCTCCTTTTCTGGAACAATGTTGATCCACAGCTTTAGGAAATGAGGGTGGGGCCAATTGTTGAAGGACTGTTGGTCCATAATGCCTGTAAAAGATTAGAGTTCACATTTATCACAAAGTTAGAAACTTTAAGACAAACTGAAATAAAGATTTTAGCATCACAAACTAGAAGGATGACACAAATGTAAATAATCAGTCCATTTTTCAAATATCAAGACGTACCTCACATCTGGAGCAGCATCCAAAAACATCTTAGCAGCGTCAGTGAGGAAGCGTTCTGTGAACGTCCTTCCTGCTGTTAAGATGTAATCCAATCCACCCCGATGTTCTCAGACACTTGATGCAAATGCTGCACCAAACTTTCTGGAACGGTGAAACAGCGATAACTGAAAACATGGAAATGAACAACAATTAAAAAATAAGACTTTTCTATCTTTGAGGACGTGGTAAGTTTAGTCTTTGAACATGGATGAAGGGTCTTCTCTTACTTCAGTCCAGCGTTCAGCAACACGCTGACAGTTCGGCTCTGGTGCAGTTTTCCACCATGACGTCCAGGACCAGTTTGACCTGCTGATGGATGAAAGTGTTTGTGGGTTGAGCCAGTTTCAGCAGCAGGGCTCGTCCCGTACCTTCAACTTGTGGGTCCGTTGTCGTCTTCAGACAAACATAAAGCTCATCCAGAGTGCTGATGTCTTCACAGGACACTGAGGACCGCAGGTTTAGCACCTGTAGCAAAAATGACACCGTTAGTCAAAGCGGTGCAGAGTTCACTCGCTGAGTTAGGGCTGAATTACATCAAATTATGAAATAAATTCATAAAAACATGTATCCAACAGTCACAGACGACGAGACAAACTTCTTGTAGTTTGGTCTTCAGGACACCAGGATGGTGCTGAGTCAGCGCCTGGACCATTTTCTTCCCCTCCTGTTTCTGGTTCCTGTTCATATAAAAGATCAAAATAAGCTCATTTGAATAAAGATAGCATACAGTTACAAGTTCTCCAAACACTGTTTGAACGTCTTTAACAAATGCTGCTCAGGAAAATGAATGTCCCCAGTCTTCTGAGGACTGAAGCTCAAAGACTTGAGGCTTCTCAGAGGTTTGTCCAGCAGCTCCACATCGTTTCTCTTCTTCAGTCTTCAGGATGCTCGCACTCGTTTTCTTCTGGCCTACTAAATAAAAAACATCAGCCACTAACGTGTCGTATAACTCAACGGGTTACAGACGACAATGGACTGGATTTACTGGAAATCTGATTTAAAGTTTCCTCATGAACAACAAAAACTGAAATATGGCATTTATTTATTATAAACATCATTTACTAGATACAGGTTTAAATTTAATTTGGTGTGTAGTACAACGCAAAGTTAAAATGCTAAACAATAAAATGCCTAAATTTTTAAAAAATTATTGGTTAAAAAAGTTTAAAGTTTATTGGAGTAAACAGGTTTGTTTACAACAAACAATGTAAAAGTTAAAGATCATCTTTCTGTAAGTTGAACATTCTTTAGTAACATTTTAAAAATATCACAAAACCTAAATTGTTATTGTATAAAAACCATTAAAGATATTAAAACACCATTTCATCCAACTAAAGTCCTGCTCTCTGTCACTGGTTTAAACTTTAAATGTGAAATTTGTCTCAAACGCGGAACTCTAAAGTGGGCGGGGCTTTCTCTCTCATTTCACCAAAATCCTGTCGTCTGTGTGGGAATGTTTCAGATTTTGGAAAATATCAAGTTATAGCACATTTCTTGATTGAGCCACAAATTATGATTGATTACAAAGTTTAAAAAATTAATTTATGATGGAAACAAAAGCTTAGTGGTCAACTGGTAATAAGGCTGCTTCAGTTGTTTCACACTGGAACCTTTGATCAATGTTTTAACTCATCTAAAACAAATATTTTAGGGCTCACAAACCTCTATAATCTGCTTTCAATTACTAGTTTAAGAACTGAACTTACTTGTTTTGCTGACAGGCTCTGAAGATATTCCAGCTTCTTTTTTCTCTGTTTGAGGAGCCTTGGTTTGAGGAGGAGTCTCGGCCAGAGGTGTCACCACAGAGGTCCTGTGTGCAGCATCAGGTCTGCACAAAGAGATCGGAGCAAAGTGAAGTTTCTGCAGCGTCTGTGCAGCAGCCTGGACCTCGTTTCTTGATGACAGGAGACATATTCCTTTAAGCAGCTTCTTTTCTGTTGAACCACAAACAGAACCGCAGTCTTGTAGCTTATATAGTATAGTTGTTTTTATGTGTCTGACTTCGACAATGAAGACAACAAAAAGGGGTTAAAGTGTTAGCATTCAGACAGTTACCTGCTCCAGTGACTCTGTCAGAAAACACGAGCAGACGTGAACATCTTCTCTCAGGTTGGGGTCTGTAACAGGAGGAACACTTAATGACTGAGTTATCTCTTTAGGAGACAGTCCTGATGGATCCTCATCATGTGGAGTCACTAGTATGTTCTCAGGACATGTGTCCTCAGGAGGACATGTCTCTGGTGTCTCCAGAGGAGTTGTCATCACTGGTGTGTCTTCATAAAACAACGTGACGAGTGTCTCTTCAATAAGGTCATCATCCTGTGTTTGGTCCTTCAGCTCATTAGGTGTTTCAATATCTTCAGAGCTGACAGTGTTGATTTGATGGATGGATGCAGTCAGACTCTAATTTCCATGAGGCTTTTGAGCCTCCCAACATGCTCGTATAGCTGTCGGACTTCCTTCGTGCACCTTCTTCCAGAAGGAATCATCTCCCTCATCCCAGCTTTCAGGTCTCTCTGGTTGTCCTCTGCATCCAAACTTCATTAATGGCAGAGCTGACGTTCCATCCTCGCGGGCAGAATTTGATTCTTCTTCCTGCTGAATTTGACGTCTCTCATGGATTCATCATGAAATCACTGGAGTGTTTCACTCTTTCCAGAACGGCATCATTTCTGGCTTCTTGTGTAGCCCATAATTTCTCTACACGGTGAGCCACTGCAGCTCTCTTAGCTTTCTGTTGGTCGTGGATCCTGGACTCTCCGTCATGGGTTTGTTCTCCAGACGGGCTCCCAGTCTTCTTTAAACACAAGAAAGTGAAACAAGAGTTAAAACAGCGTCTTTTCCTGCTTGTTTTCATGTTGTTTAGCAAACATCTGCTGTGAAATCAACTCTAACAAAGTCAGAGGTTTGTGTTGGTGGAGCGGTTACAGACTGTTGATCAAGTTCTTCCTGATCCAACAACAAAACGGATTCATCATGTTTGACTTCTTTTCTTCCATCTCTTACTAACAAAGTTCAAATAAATCCTTTAGGAGTCAAAGTAAATGTTATCGCTCTCTTCACACAGTCTGTGTAACTGCCTCTTTTACATTAGTACCTTTACTTCCAGTACAACATGGTTGGACTCGGCTCGGTACACGTTGCATTTCCATTATGCTTTCAGTACTGGCACCAAACACAACATCTGTAACTTTTTAGCGTAAAAGTTACAGATGTTGTCTTTGGTGTCTGGTTGTTTTCCAAATATATTATAGTGTGTGAATGACAGGGATTAACTTAAAACACTTTGTAGAACAGTGCTTTATGAAGTTCTGTCCATGTCTTTGTATTAAATGACTGGCAGTTCCGCCTCATTTAAAATGGCCGACGCTCTGACGCACCGCTGCAGCGAGCCAACCCACTCGATGGGGCGTCTAGTATATATATATATATATATATATATGCAAGTCTATGATTCTAAAGTCATTGACTCAATTAAGGAGACTTCATGTTCAAAAACTAAAAGCAGCCTCGACTCTTTAGAGGAGCCCAGAGATTTAAAAAATGCAGAACAGCATTTTGTTTCATGCTGACTTTCTTGTTTGTTGTTAGAGAAACTGACTCCGGTAGATCTCAGACTCTGAGCTTTGATTGTTGAAAACACTTCATGTGACTTGTTGCCACAGGGTTATTGTCTCTGATTTGAACAGAATCAACTTGAAATGCTTACAGAGATCTACTGCTGCACTGAAAACATCATGAAGCTACAAAAACTGAAAAATAAGATAAAAACTATACAATCATTACAGAACTGAGCTTAAAGTTCATCCATCCATCCATTTTCTTTACCCACTTATTCCATTTTGGGTCACGGGGGTCGCGGGTGCCCATGTCCAGCAATCACTGTGCGAGGGGCGGGGTACACCCTGGACGGGTCGCAAGTCCATCACAGGGCCACATAGAGACAAACGAGACAAACAACCATTCACTCTCTCACTCACACCTAGGGACAATTTAGAGTTACCAATCAGCCTAACATGCATGTTTTTGGTCTGTGGGAGAAAACCGGAGTACCCGGAGAAATCCCACGCATGCACGGAGAGAACATGCAAACTTCACCCAGAGAGGCCCCTGGACCGGGGTTTGAACCAAGGACCTGCTCGCTGAGAGGCAGCAGCTCTCCCAGTCGCACCACCGTGCTGCCCGCTTAAAGTTCATAAGTTAGGTAAAAGTAATACCATTTTGGTTCAAGATGGCTGCCACAGTCACCTCAGAAAACTCAAAATTGACTATAGCGCAGTCATTCTTAGAGATATTGAGCTGAAATTTGGTAGAGTTGTATATGAGAGTGAGTTGTTATACATTCCTAATGCAAATTAAATATCCAAGATGGAAAGGGGAGAAAAATTACTATAACTCAGTTATTTTAAAAGATAAACAAACAATCTTGAACAAATTTGAATAAAATAAATGAGCTTTTTAAGTTTATATTTCATTGCCACATATGATGCAACTTCTCGGATTCAGCTGTCAACCAGAAACACATCATTCTTTTTGAACTCACCTTGATCATTCTTTTTAAACTTACTTTACTTTTTATGCCACAAATGACCACATCAACAACTTCAATCCACAATATGCACTCAGTCTTTATCAATAATTTGAAAAATGTTATAATATGTGTAATATATAATGTGTAATAATGTGGATTGTGGTGGGGTTTTGTTTTTTGGTTTTTTTGTAAATTGTGGCAGCATGATGTGTTTAAACAGAAGCCTTCATGTGGTGTTTTTTATAGTTTGACCTGATCACAGGTAATCTCATTTAAATACATTTCTAAAAACAAATCTATGGTCACCAAAAGCTGGCGTTCCTGCATTATTTTCCATTTTATTTTACACATTTTCACAGACTCAATTTTTTTCAAGTTTTTTGCTATTTTTAATATGAAAATGTCTACAAATTTACAGTAAATCAGTGTTTGTACATGAGTGTTTTATTATCACTATGCCAATGTAAAACAGCTGGAGGTGGGAATATGTTATTCTTATTACTTTACCTATTTTTAAGATTGCCTAAGATCCCATCCATCCATTCTTCATCTTTATCAGTTTTTTTCCTTTTTGGGCCATGGGGGTCACTGGTGCCCATGTTGAACTATCATTGTGCAAGAGGTGGGGGACAGGTCTCCAGTCCATCTCAGGGACATATAGAGACAAACAACCATTCACTCTCTCACTCACACCTAGAGACAATTTAGAGTTACCAATCAGCCTAACATGCATGTTTTTGGTCTGTGGGAGGAAACCGGAGTACCCGGAGAAAACCTTCACGTGCAGACCCCTGGCCAAGATTCGATTCAGCAACATTCTTGCTGAGAAGCAGCATCTCTACCAGTTGACCCACTGTGTCGCACCCTAGATAAATTGATGAGCTGAAAGATTTATTTCTAATCTTTGCTTTGTTGGCTATCTAACATTTAACCTTCCATTATCTTGAAAGAGGTTTTTAATTCTGTGGGTTTCTGTGTTTTAACATTTTTAAACTCCTGCCTTCGTTTAGGAACTGTCCCTGCTGCATTTTAACTTGCTGTGGTTAGTCCCCTTCTTAAAAAACCTTACCTTGACCCATCCATTTTGTCAAATTTTAGACCTATTTAGCCAAAGTTGTAAAAACAACAAAAAGTTGTTTTTATGCAGTTACAATCTGTTTTGGAAAATCATGGTATTTATGAAACATTTCAGTCTAGATTTAGAACCATTGTACTGAATCAGCCCTGTTAAAAGTCCATAATGACATATCCATGTCCATTGATACCAAGTGACCCGTTGTTCTGGTGTTGCTGGATCTTACAGCTGCATTTGACACAGTGGACCACGCTGTCTTTTTGTATTGTCTTCAACGCTATGTTGGGATATGTCCTCTACTGCCCCTCTCTCTTCTGGTGTGCCACAGGGTTCTATTCTTGGTCCTCTTCTCTTCTCTCTGTACATGCAGCCTCTTGGATCAGTGATAGACAGACATCACTTTTCTTTTCACTGTTATGCTGATGATCTACACATTTATTTACCAATGAAGCCTAAAAATAGTAACCTTCACACACCTTTTACTGATTGTATTGCCAACATTAAACAGTGGCTTCACCGTAATTTTCTGCTTTGAAACGAGGGAAAGACAGAGTGCATCTTCTTCAGTGGTGATGCACCATGTGACTTTGGTGCTCTAACATCCAAGTTCAGACACAGTTAAAAACTTGGGGGTGACGTTTGACAAGGACTTGAAGTTTGATAAACAAATAGCCTCTGTAGTCAAGGCCTGTTTTTATCAGTTACGTCTCTTATCCAAAGTTAAACCTTTTTTAAATTGTTCTGATTTGGAAAAGGCCATTCATGCTTTTATCACATCAAGGCTTGACTACTGCAAAATCAAAAAAGTCCATGCTCAATAATCCAGGCATACAATTCAACAATTTTCAGTCAGGTCATCTGGACAGTTTCTTTTTTTTGTTGTTGTTTTGAACCAGTTTGACATGACTGTCGATGAGGAAGAGGGCCGGCTCCAGAGGAGGGGGCGTGCCAAAGACACCATCTTAGCACCAACAAAATTGGTTTGTTCCACTTTGGAGTAAGCTGTTTGGGGGGAAGAATCAGTTTTGTGTTGTGTGTTTCCTTGACTGGTGAAGCCTTCCGGATGGAAGGTGAAACGTTTCAGTAAAAAAAAGAAACTGTGCAGATGACCTGACTGGGAATTGTTGTATTGTATACCTGGATTATTGAGCATGGACTTTTTTGGTACAGGAGGGGTTCTTCCGCCTTGCCTTTCCGTCATGAGAGCTCAGCACAGAAGTCATCAGATTTATTTTTAAAGCAGTCAGTCAGTCAAGACTGATATATAATTAAATAAAAGTTGTTGTTGTTTTTTTTATCTTTCTGTGTATGGTAAATATGTGTTTAAATACCAGTATCTCATTTAAGCTTAAACGGGGGCATTAAACAGAGCAGAAGAGACAACAGGAGGAAGGGTCTCTTCCCCCATCCTCCCTCCTCCTCATATGAGCTCTGCTGAGTAGAAATCACATCAAATTCATTTAGAAAGTACAGTACATTTAAAAACAGCAGCTGATACCAAAAGTGTTTAACAATAAAAATGAATGGTACTAATTTAATTAATATTTACCATATTTTACCGGTACTATTTGACTTCTGGTCACATGGCCTTAATTAGACTTCTGGATAACTTTTACCATTATATAATCTTTAAATAATTTTGGTTGCGTAGGTGTTTGGCACTGTTCTGTCCAGTGATAATGCTTATTGTGTTCATTTTGTAGGTTTAAAGGTTTTGACCATGAGTCAGACAGTGAAGCGTCTTGAAGAGTTATGACGATCATGCAGTCTGAATGTGTGCTGAAAGCAAGCTATATTCTGTGACGTGCCATCTGGTGGCTGGTTCAACAAGATAGCTGCAACTGGTATCGGACCTCGGCACACATAAGGAATGTTGGATGCCCGCGGCGTAATAACCAGAGTGTCTTATTTATGTACAAAAGTATGATTTATCTTATGTTTAATATGTGCGGCTTAGAGACAGATGTGTTCTGTAGTCCGAGAATTACGGTACATAGTTTTAGTAGCAACCTTGTTCTAATTTTTTAGTGGAAGACACAGCTACTTGAAGACATTATACAATATTTCCAGTTTTTTGTAGGTCTTTTAGGTTTAAGTTTTCTTATGCTGCTTTCTGATGAGTTAATTTCTGATTGTCTGCAACGTACCACACAAGAACCAATCATAAACCAGGTGAGCTGGGTTTCAGCTTTGTGTTCAGCCTCCAGTTCTCTGAAAACCATCCAGGCTCACTGATGGTACAGAAGAGGACAGTTTAAGTAGAAACACAGACGTTCTGCTGAATATCAAAAACTTAAAAAGATATGTTTTTAGATGCTTCTCTGATTATTAGCCCGAATGAACATCAACTGGCTGGTCGTTGATTTTAAAGGCACTGTGAAGTTGATGAGTAGTGGTAATAAAGCGACCCCTGCTGGTCGTACATGGTAACATGATTCCATTAAATACTGTAGTTTTTGATAAGTGCATGTAAGCTTGTGTTGCAGTTTTACTGATGCTCTTAAAGCTGTTTTTCACCATCGGCCTCTAAATGTTTTAATGTCTGATCATGTCCTGAAACTTTTCCTAAATCCCTGATATTTTGGAAAATCTTTAGAAAATGTTGTGCACCAACATTCTCATTGTTGGTTGTTATACACAAATAAAAGAAGAGTTAATTTAAAGGCAACTTCACTTTAATGTTTAAAAACTAGTATTTCATGGGATTTTTATTTTTAATCCTTTTTTTTTTTTTTTTTTTTTTTTTTGTCTTTCTTCTGTTTAACAGGTGGTGAGGATCAACTTTATTTAAGCAGCAGAGTCATCTTTGTTTGTCGGGAAAACAAGAAGCTGTGGACACAATCTCATCTCAGCGCCGTTTTCAAATTTGCAAAGCTTAGCGCAAAGAGAAAATAAAGAAAAGCATTGCTATGCATGTTGTTTTATTACAGCCTGTATAATTATGCACAAAAACACCCGAGTGAGGTGTAAATCTATAAGATAAAAAAGCTCCAGTAATGTGTGAGGGCTCAGGGCTGAGGTGGCACCTCTGAGCAGAAAGCATTTGATTGCAGGGTGTAAGTGTTGTTCAGAACATCTTTCCATTAGGCTCCCTTTATTATCCATGCCATAAAAACTACCTCGGATGAAAAACAGCTTGAACGGGGCAATGTCTTCTTTGTTGGTTTGTTTTTATGTTTTGTGTGGACCCAAGAAGAGTAGGTGGCGTTCTGCTTCAGCTAACAGGTAATCATAAAACCATAGAAGCCATCAGAAAGTGACTGTAAAAACAGCTTTACAACTAGACCTAAATAAATGGGGCTGCGTCTACTTTTCAAAATGGAAAATGGTCTTTTATTTTTTTTTTCCTGAATCTCGAGCATGAGCACTGTACATATACTATACATCTTTTCTTGCTCTAGTTGTAGCATGATTTCCCAACTGAACACACTGAATCTTGCATTTACTCACGTTGTGTGAACACAAACAGGATTATACAGCTCTTGTTCCCAATCATCATTTACATCATTTCAGTCTCATTTGCTATTTTACACAAGCATGATGTCGTTGAAATTAATAATTTAAGTCTTCCATGTACACCTAAAAATGCTAATGCACACACACATTTGGATGTTTATTCTCACAACATTTTATTAACTTCCATTCATTTCTGTTTCTTTATCTTGACCCTAACCACCAGTGCATGCCTAACCCTGACCCAAACCTAAACCCAGTTCATATCTTAGCCATAAAACTGACTAACCAAAAACTAACTGTCTATCATGTAATGAGATGTATAAGAAACTGTAAGAATTGTTTAAGTCTTTTATTTTGAAAGGCGGAAGGGGAAAATATCCGATCAGTCACTGAGGAGAGATTAATAGCTATGGTAATTCTCTAGGGAAGGAAACAGTTCTGTAGAAGGCAGATTATGACAGTACGTATTATGATTGCTTCTGGTTCTCAGGTCTCAGAGGGGAGGGTCAAGATTCCAGGACTGGAGGTGTTGCGATGACAGTTTCACATTGTTTTCCAGTAAGTGGATGGATGCAGGATGAGTTGAGCAAAGAGCAAGGAAGCAGGTAACGAGTGTTAAAGACCTTCTTACTTGGAATGATGAGGTAGAGAGCAGGCAGGTAATGTGAGGCAATGAAGGAGGACAACCCAGGAATGAGGCACATGCAAGAAGTTCTGGAGAGAGATAACAGGTAAACTTTCTTTATATTAACACTAGGATACTTTTTTTTTTAAATATTAAGATTTCTGCTCCAACCATCCATCCAAACAAGACAAACAACCATTCACTCTCTCACTCACACCTAGAGACAATTTAGAGTTACCAATCAGCCTAACATGCATGTTTTTGGTCTGTGGGAGGAAACCGGTGTACCCAGAGGAAACCCACGCATGCACGGAGAGAACATGCAAATTTTACCCAGAAATGTCTCGTGACGGGATTTGAACCAACAACCTTCTCGCTGAGAGGCAACAGTTTTATCATCCTCACCACTGTGCCGCTCTGCTCCAAAAGCAACCTGCCAGTAGCTGGCACAAAAGTGTTGATAGTAATAGTATTTGTTGTAGTACTGCTCCAAAGTGTTGAACTGGTGTGACTAAATGTACAACTGGTTTATATTGTTGCTGTCATGATTTGGAGGTAAACCCAGTTAGAACCAGACTGAGAGCAAACATTTGAACTAATCTGCTCACACAGACTCATGTTCGTGCTGCTGTTGGGTGTATTGCTTTTATACTACTAGTGCTTCAATTATTTTTAGTTAACATTTTTCTTAATTGATATCTTATATTACTGTTTTTCTTTAAAATTTATACATATGTTGGATGTAACTGGGACCCTGTGTACGTTTTCGTTCCACCACATGTACCACATGTGGTGCGAATGACAAATAAAGAAACGTTGACTTTGACTTGGAGACCTCGACACGCTTAGAGGGTAAGTGGTTCCAGGTAGAGATAAGTAGTTGGGCTGCTGGTGGAAAGGTCTGTTCCTTTGCAGGCACGAGGAAGTAGATGAGGGATCCAGGGTAGGAGGCTCATGAGGCAGGCACTAGGAGCACAAGGAGAAAACAAGCATTAATCTTTAGTTAACAAACTAAGAGAAGGTTGATATAAACTATCAAATAGTATGTAATGCTCCAGCAAGGATGGAAGCTCTCCTGCAGTCTTTTATAATCCTGTACCTTGTTATGAAGATCACCAAAAGCTGCTGCTCATTTTTGCCGTCCAGGAACCAGGAACCTGGGGAAAACGCTGAAACCCCATACGTTAGTGGGCCAAAAAGATGCTTGACTAAATCATATAGATATCAAAGAGTCTGCCAAACATGTCAGACTAGTGAAACACATTAATTTAATAATCACTGAAAACTTTTTCTACCATCAGATTATTGTAAAAAAGAAAACAATATGTACGCAGCGCCTAACACAAGCAGCTAACCAAGTTTTTCTGAGTAAGAAGGTGTAAACATATATATAGCTCTGAGATAATAACCTTCATACCATCCACAAAACACAGACAAGCTAAAACCTAATCTTCAGAACCTCGAAACAGGTGGGCAGAGTATCTACAGCAGTGGGAGTCGTGATGACCTTACTGACCTGCTAGCAAACAATATAACTGCAGTGAGACAGGGGTGTGGGAGTGGAACACAGAGTCACCATCGATCTTAAAGTAATGACAAGAAATTGAATTAACTGCTGGAGTTGACAGGCTTTTGAAGATCTGGAACGTTATAAATATATCTACAATTTTCAGAACTGCTGTGTAGTTACAGAACTCTGATGTGAAGGCTTCCAGCAGTTCATCTAAAAATGCAGGATCAAGAGATGACCAGCTGAGCTGAAGCAAGAGAGCAGCAGTGATCTAAGCATTTGAAAGACTGAGTCAGGAACAATGACTTGAATGAAGCACATTTTCTACCATTTACCTGCGGCGCGGAATCTAAATATGTCAGACAGTGAACACCACACTGTTCTGCTGGAGTCCAATAAAGGGAGAGAAACTGCTTAATGCTCATCTTTTTGTTTCTTTAGAGATGAACAGCTCGGAGTTGAGCTAGCCGCAGGATTTGTAACACACGCAGGAAAAAATACACAAAAATCCCAAAATGCATTTTGTTATGTCTGTTTTTTAATGCGTGGTTGTGGTGATCTCCAGCAGTCATTATGTGAGAGGCAAAGTAATGCACAAGAACATGACGCTTTTTTTTCTGGTCATTATTCACTGAGCACTGTGCATCCATTTACAAGGTTCTGAAAATGTGCATTTGTATAATTAAACCAAGTATTTTAAATATAATTTAATCAACGTAGTTGTGCTTCTTCTGTCAGCAATCAATAGCTCCAAATGTAACACTTCACCGTAGCTATTTCAGTCAATCATGTTTGTATCAGGAGCATAAAGCAAAGGTTCCTTTGAGTAAGAGAAAGAAGAAGGAATTATCTCAGAACGTTTGATGCATTCAGCTGCACCTGATGAATGAAAAGGTTTCTCATTACAGTAACAGTCTTTCTATTGTTTTCTTCCAACACAATCCCACCAAAAGCTGCCCTGCTCGACTGTTTACTCAGCTCTTGCCATATTTTGAATTTATGTAACAGGTTTATTTAAAAAATGGACTATATGGAAACAAATAAGCATCATGCATCATTTCTGCTTCATGAAGTATGCAGAAGTGACAGGACTTAACACTCCATGATTCAAGATTTAACAATCACCTCAGCCCAAAGTCCATTTAGCAAATCAAAGTAGGACGAAATAAAGCCTTATAAATCTCACCAATATAAGACCTGGTAAAATAATAAAAACAAATCCCCCTAAAAGAGCAATGCTCATTCTTTAAGAACGTAAAATGAAAGTAAAAGGTTTAGCTTCCAGAGACATGTGAAGTTCAAATAAAGCCTTGCCTGAACCCAGCTTTGACCTCGGTGCAGAAATTAGACTAAGTTATAGCAAATCATGAAGATAATTTAACACAAACTAGTAACTGGTGATAAATCAGTAGATTTGAACAGGTGCTTATGCATTTCACCTTTAAAGTATTTGCAATAGCATAAGAAATTTCAAAAATCAGTGTGCACACCAAAAAAAAAGCTCCTGTATAAAATTTTATTATATGTTTAGAGATGCAGCTCCCTTCTTCAAAACACAAATTGTTTGTTCACAGAATACTCACCGTTAAACACCCACAACTATTTTAAACCATGTGATCAATCATATTTCTGCATAATTATACGTAGAAAAAAATTGTCAAAAATTATCTTAAAAATTAAATGCAAGTCATTTCTAGTGGCCCTAAGGCGTAAATGAACAATATTTGAAAAAACAGAATTACATAAGGGGCAGCACAGTGGTGCAACTGATAGAGCCACTGCCTCTCAGTGAGAGGGTCGCCGGTTCAAATCCTGGTCCAGGGGACCTTTCTGGGTGGAGTTTGCATGTTTCCTCCATGCACGTGTGGCCTTTCTCCGGGTAGTCCAGTTTCCTCCAACAAACCAAAAACATGCATGTTAGGCTGAGTGGTAACTCTAAATTGTCTCTAGGTGAGAGTGAGAGAGTGAATGTTTGTTCTATTTCGTATAGGCTTCGCCCTTTAAGACTGTCACTAGTGGGTTTATCCCTAGGAGCTTAGCGCAACACTGAAAACTTTAGTCCACACCCACCTGCTGTGTGTGGGCCTCACCCCCAGTCCGTATAAATTACGGTGAGACCGGGTAATCGTCTCCCATTTTTTCTTCAGCCAGCTAGCTAGCACTGTCAGAAGAACGAAGAAGAAAAATTTGTCCAGCTTTGACCGGCACAACCTTTGCTAAGGATGCCTGGGTCTCTGCCACACCAACCTCCTGCCGTCCCGGTGAGCTATTCCTCCCTGAGGAGAAGCAGATGAGCAGCTTGTTCAAGGTAAGCATTGAGGAGTGCTTTTCCGTAGCAGGCCGCTACCTGCTGGACGACACCACCGCCTTTTCTAACGTGTTTTTTCCTCGCGGTAACTGAATGATTTCCTCGACAAAGGTGATGTTAGCAGCAGCCCCGCTGAATGTTTTTCCATGGAGGGCCGCTACTCGCTGGACGACGTCACTGCCTTTTCTAACGTGTTTTTTCCTCGCGATAATCAAATGATTTCCTCGAAAAAAGTGATGTTAGCAACTGCCCCGCTGAATGTTTTTCCGTGGAGGGCCGCTACTCACTGGACGACGCCACTGCATTTTCTAACGTATTTTTTTTTTTAGGTAAATCGGATGATTCATGTTCATGTTCATGTTTGTGCTGATGTTCGACGTAATGTTTTGATGTTATGAGTGCTTAGTGTATATTTAGTTGATGTTTTTCTTAGTTCATATCTTAGATGTTATTACTGTTTTTCTTTTACATTTTATTGTTGGATGTAACTGGGACCCTGTGTACATAATTTCGCTCCACCACAAGTACCACATGAGGTGCGAATGACAATAAAAAAACTGACTCTGATGATTCTCTCGAAAAAGGCGTTGTTGGCAGCAGCTCCACTGAGTGTGTTTTTCTGTGGCAGGATGCTATGCGTGAGACGATGCCACTGCCTTCTTTGACGCAGAGTCACGCAGTGAATCGAATGATTCCTCTGAGAAAGGTGATGCGGAGCTGCCCCCTCCCTCCTGGAGAGCATAGTGACGGAAGACGAGTGGCCGAGCAGATTCTCGGCCACCTCGGATCTTCCCACATCGGCGACCACACTGCTCCCAGCTGTCAGCACCCTCCTCTTGGAGCTGCCCAGCATAATCCAGGAGGATGTTAACACAAGGGACTTTTCGTTCCCCGCCTCCCTCTGCCCTGATCGGATGATCTGGCTGCAAGGTTGGCTCCGCCCCAGCTCGTCGCCCTGACCCCATCTGGCCTCGCTGTCCAGCTGTGATGTCACACTGGAACAAGGCTGTAGCTGGGCCCGGCAAGCTGAAGACATCCGTCTCCACCTTCGCCTCCATCTCCAGAGTGGAGGGTTTTACCGATCTGTGTTTTTCCCTCGTTCCGTTCAGGAATTTCTGACGAAAAACGTGATTTCCAGAGTTCCTAACGGAGAGGAAAATACGGGGTTTTTTCCTCCCACTTCTTCCTGGTTCTGATTTAAAAAAAACGGAGGCATGAGATCCATTCTCAACCTGTTCATGTTCAGCAATTCGATCATGGGGAGACAATTCCACATGCTGACAAACAGCTGCTGGAGAACTTTACCAGAATGACTGGTTTTCACCTCCATAGATCTGAAGAGCACAGCTTTTCACATTTCCATCATTCTGCAACACCCCACACATATTCTCGAAGTGCGTGAAGACGGCTCTGCAGTCATTACACATGGCAGGAATGAGAAATCTTTTTATCTGGAAGATCTGCTCTTATTAGCTCAGTCCAGTTTGAAAGCTGTCGCACAGACCAATACGCTAGTGTTACACCTGCTAAACCTGGGGTTTCTATAAACTGGGAAAAACTTACGTTCATCCATCCCAGATGATTGTTTATCTGGAAGTGGAGCTAAACTCATCTACAATGAGAGCCGTTTATCACAGCTGAGAGCCGAAGCTTTGCCGTGTCAAACCCTCCAGTATATTGACAGTCTGCCTGTCATGCAACGCCAGGGACGATGTCAGCGGCCCACATTGTGGTTCCGCTGGACCTACTTCACATGAGACGCCTTCAGAGATGGTTCCCCCGCATGTGCATAGATCCTGTGCTCCAGAAGAGGTGGATTATCTTTGTGCCAGCCACACACACCCCCCCCCCCCACCCCACTGATCTGAATCACTGGGGAGACCCCCTCATTCTGTCAGAGGGAGCTCCCATCAGCAGGCCTACGTCACATGTCTTTGTTTTTCACAGATGCGTTCCTGTCAAGCTGGGAGGAATGTGTCTGTCCCAAGCAGTGGGAGCACAGTGGCTGGACTACATGTCGCTTTACATAATGTGCAAGAATGTTTTTCACGGTCTGAAATGTGACTCAGCATTTTGCCCCTGCTGTGGGATCAGCATTTTCTGATCCACATAGACAACAAGGTGAAGGCAGTTTACATAAACCTTCAGGGAGACGTGCGCTCAGCCCAACTGTTACGCATCGCGAAACAGCTATTGTGTTGGCCACACAGAACAAAACAGTTCTTAATCACCAGTTGATGAAGCGTTTCCTGAAAAGTGTACGGAGACACAGACTGGTGCCATGTCCACTAGCTTCACAGTGAGACCTAATGATGGTCCTGCACGCTCTGATCAAAGCTCCTTCTGAGCCTTTAGATCAGGTTTTACTTAAATTTCTGTCATTTAAAACAGTCCTGCTGTTAGTTCTGACATCAGCAAAGAGAGTGAGTGATTGTCTGTTCTCTCTGTTACTCCCTCATGACTCAGAATTCAAGCTGACGGCAGTTCAGCTGTACTGCGTTTTAACCCTGTTCTGAAAAGCATCATAAGCTCATTCAGATCAAGAATGATAACCTTGGATGGGTTTTATTCTCTTCCTCATAATTCTGAGGAGGAAGCAACATCTCACCTCCTTCTGTCCCATACGCACATTTTTCATGTTACGTGGCGCACATGGCCGCACTGCACCACTTTCAGCGTATGTTCGTGTATTACTGGGACAGCTCTTCAGAACGTCCTCTATCCACCCAGCGCCTCTCACACTGGTTGTGTGGAGCTATTTCTGAAGTTTACAGTTCATCTGGACTGGATCCTCCAGAGAATCTCAACACATTCCACCAGAGGGTTTTCATCCTCCATGGCTCTGCATGGAGGGATGACGGTGGAGGATATTTGTATGGCGGCTGCCTGGTTATCGCCATGTTCAATTATTCATTTTTATCTACGTGATGGTTCTACTTTCTCCATGACCCATTCTGTTCTCAGGGTTCTGACAGAATGATTCTTTGTTTCATGGAGCCTCACTTTTGAGCTCACACCTGCCTGCATGCAGTCACAGTGTGAAATATTTATTTTCAGTCACAAGTTCATGACTGCTGATTTTATTGTTATTATCCGGTTCATCCTGAGGAGCTGTTGGTCTGCTCTGTTTATCGTTACACTGTTACAATTCGTATCCTCCATTGTTCCTATTCACAGCAGAAGGTCTGCTATCTCAGCCTTTTTTTCCTCACCAGAGATCTTCTCTGGTGCGCTCCTGTGCGTGGTGCACGCAATTACGCAGCGCGCAATTACACACACAGAAGGCTGAGTGATGAAATGTTTTTTGTGCAAGCAGGTGCTTCATGTTGTGTCTGATTGGACCCAGTGAGGCATAGACTACATCCTGCTTCGCCTTTAACCCAATAGCGACAGTCTTAAAGAGCGAAGCCTATACGAAATAGAACGTTGGTTACGTACTGTAACCCCAGATTCTATGAGTATAGGCACAGCCCTTTAAGATCTGGGCGTCACTGGTTCTTAAATGGCTGAAGAAAAAAGCTATTTTTTTCCTGGGAACCAATTACCCGGTCTCACCATAATTTATACGTACCGGGGGTGAGGCCCACACACAGCAGGTGGGCGTGGACTAAAGTTTTCAGTGCTGCACTGAGTGCCTAGGGATAAACCCACTAGCGACAGTTTTAAAGGGCTACGCCTATACTCATAGAATCTGGGGTTACAGTACGTAACTAACGTCTCGTTTGTCTCTATGTGTCCCTGTGATGGACTGAAAACCTGTCTAGTGTGTCCCCAGCCTCTCGCACAGTGATGGGATTACATTAGAAAAAAACTGAAATTTTATAATTTTTGAATTCCAGATCTTTAAGAAAAATACTACAAACCGGATTCCAAAAAAGTTGGGACACTAAACAAGTTGTGAATAAAAACTGAATACAATAATGTGGAGATGGCAAATGCCAATATTTTATTCGTAATATAACATAGATGACAGATCAAAAGTTTAATCTGAGTAAATGTAACATTTTAAAGGAAAAATATGTTGATTTAAAATTTCACAGTGTCAACAAATCCCAAAAAAGTTGGGACAAGTAGCAATAAGTGGCTGGAAAAAGGAAATTGAGCATATAACGAAGAGCTGGAAGACCACTTAACACTAATTAGGTCAATTGAACAACATGATTGGGTATAAAAAGAGCTTCTCAGAGTGTCAGTGTCTCTCAGAAGCCAAGATGGTAAGAGGATCACCAATTCTACCATTGTTGTGCAGAAAAATAGTGCAACAATACCAGAATGATGTTACCCAGTGTAAAATAGCAAAAACTTTTAAGTTATCATCATCAACCGTGCATAACATCATCAAAAGATTCAGAGAATCTGGAAGAATCGCTGTGCATAAGGGTCAAGGCCTTAAAACTCTACTGGATGCTCGTGATCTCAGGGCCCTTAAATGTCACTGCACCTCAAACAGGAATGCCACTGTCAAGGAAATAACAGAATGGGCTCAGGAATACTTCCAGAAAGCATTGTCAGTGAGCACAAGCCACCGTGCCATCCGCCGTTGCCAGCTGAAACTCTACAGTGCAAAGAGGAAGCCATTTCTAAGCAAGCTCCACAAGCTCAGACGTTTGCACTGGTTTAAAATGGAGTGTGGCAAAATGGAAGACTGTTCTGTGGTCAGATGAGGCACGATTTGAAGTTCTTTATGGAACACTGGGACGCCATGTCATCTGGACCAGAGAGGACAAGGATAGCCCAAGTTGTTATCAACGCTCCTTTCAGAAACCTGCATCACTAATGGTATGGGGTTGCATGAGCGCTTGTGGCATGGGCAGCTTGCATGTCTGGAAATGCACCATTAATGCAGAGAACTATGTTCAGGTTTTAGAACAACATATGCTCCCATCTAGACGTCATCTCTTTCAGGGAAGACCCTGCATTTTTCAACATGATAATGCCAGACCACATTCTGCATCAATCACAACATCATGGCTACATAGGAGAAGGATCTGGGTACTGAAATGGCCAGCCTGCAGTCCAGATCTTTCACCTATAGAGAACATTTGGCGCATCATAAAGAGGAAGGTGCGACAAAGAAGGCCCAAGACGATTGAACAGTTAGAGGCCTGTATTAGACATGAATGGGAGAGCATTCCTATTTCTAAACTTGAGAAACTGGTCTCCTCTGTCCCCAGACGTCTGTTGAGTGTTGTAAGAAGAATGGGGGATGCCACACAGTGGTAAAAATGGACTTGTCCCAACTTTTTTGGGATTTGTTGACGCCATGAAATTTGGAAACAACCAATTTTCCCTTAAAAATGATACATTCTCTCAGTTTAAACTTTTGATCTGTGATTTGTGTTCTATTCTGAATAAAATATTAGATGTTGGCACCTCCACATCATTGCACTGTTTTTATTCACAATTTGTTTAGTGTCCCAACTTTTTTGGAATCCGGTTTGTAATTTAAAACTGAACTGAAAGACAAAAAGAGAAGAACGAAGATGTAGCTGTTTAAAAATGGAGATTCTTGGACTGAAATATTAGCAGTGTACCTGAAACATCACGTTTAATAAAGTTTAGTACCAGAGCATTCTTTGGGCTGTAAACTGATTTAAGTTGTTTTGTTTCATGCTTGTTGTTTGATCCAGCACACATTTATGTGTATTTTCAGTTGTGTGTCATTTTTCAGCCATTAAAGTAACTTTAAACTATAATTCTACCACTACCGTGCTCTCTAACGGGTGGAAGTGTTTAGAGATTAAATGTATTATTTCTCTCTCTTTTCTGATCTAAATCTTCTCTTTTAAAATGAAAGCTGTTTTTTAATATCAACCATTTTCTAAACATTATTTCATACATTTTAATGCAGTCCATTTTATTTGTAATCTGTTGATGAGCTGAATTTATTTATTTATTTTCTCACCAAATGAAGTGTTTTCTGTTGATTTATTTAGTATAAAACATGCTAGAAGTACATTTGTAACCACTGTGGAAAATATTAACAACCTTTTTTAAAAGGGCTTCTAAAACAACTACATCATAACTTAATTCAACAAATATCTTTTTGTTTTCCTTCACAGAAAAGAAGTCCAGGAATTTTTTCTCCAGATGACCATAATACTCTGTCATATGTTACATAAAAATCAGGTTGCATTTTAGTTAATATTTATTTTAAATGTACCAAATTCCAAATTATAAAGCTGTAATTTCACTACATCTGATTTTCTTACATGTGTAATCTCCCTGGAAATGTCAAAACATACTGTCAGCAATTTCTCCCAGAAATTTCCGACTACCTTTCTTCTCTTTTCTTTTCCTCCAGTGTTTGTCCGTGTTATTTTTAGTGAGACTGAGGGAGTTAGGAAATCTCTGCATGTGGCAAAGCTGTTTAAAGACGGTGAGTGATGGTGTGTCTGGAGCCCATCTTTAATTCAGATGGCTCGTGCTTCTGTTGTGGAGAGGAAAAAAGGGAGATATTAGATCTAAGATTGATGAACGAGTAGGAAGTGTTCACAGTCAGTATGAGGCAGACAGCTGATGTGTTACACAGCAAAAAGCAGGAAATTTGAAGTCCATATGTCACCCCGTATCTATTGATTAGACTGAGTGATTCTCTTGTTTTATTCATAAATCACAGCTCGGGTCCTGTCCTGTGTTCTGTTGCAGTGAATTGTTGCATCAGAAACTGAAGCTAAAATGCGTATTTAAGAATTATTTGTAGGGAGACCATGTCAGAGTAACCTGCAGGATAATCTTATTTCCCTTCAGGACCTGAAGGCAAAAATTAACTTTGGGCTTTTGTTGGTCAATTCAGTCATAGACCTAGAGAGCAAACTTCACTCACCTAATGATACATGTCCGTGAGAACCACAGAGAAGCAAATTAAACTCCCTTTACAACACATACATACTTATTATTAATTTGTCCTGTATTTATTTGATACTAAATAAGACTTTTTCCATTAAGGTACACAAATATAAACCAATATGTCTGCTTATCTAACTACATCTGCAAAATCAAATATACTCCCCGACCACTTCATTGGGTATACCTGTACTGTTGCTCGTTAACACAAAAAGTTAATCATCCAATCACGTGGCAGCGACTCAGTGCCTTTAGGCAGGTAGAAGAGGTGGAGACGACTTCCTGAAGTTCAAACTGGGCATCAGGATGGAGAATAAAGGGTATTCGAGTGACTTTGAATGTGGGGTGGGTTTTGGTTTGAGTATTTCAGAAACTGCTGATCTACTGAGATTTTTACACACAACCATCTCTGGTTCATAGAGAACGGTCCAAAAAGAGAAAATACTCAGTGTACATTTTTTTTTAAAAGCCTTGTTATTGTCAGAGGTCAGAGGAGAATGGGCAAACTGGTTGGAGATGACAGAAAGGCAACAGAAGTACAAATAACCACTTGTTACAAACAAAGTTCTGCAGAAACCGTCTGTGAACTCACTGTAAGGAACTCTCGTGAGGGTTTGGACCAAGATCACAACACAACA
>NC_056504.1:13503706-13525983 GCF_014905685.2 Nematolebias whitei
GTGAACAGAGTGATAAAGATCTAAATACAGGGACGTGATTCATGACACTCACAACACGTCCAACCAGGAGACAGTTTGGCTGCAGCAGCAGAAGACCACACCGGGCGTCACTCCTGTCAGCTACCAGCAGGAAACTGAAGCTACAGTTTGTGAAGACTCGTTAAAGCAGGAAAATAAGATGTTGGAAACATTTTCCTGCTCTGATGAGAGTCAGACCACTGACTCCAGCTGCCTCCAGTCTCATCGATCATCTTTAGGATGAGGTGAAACAGGAGACGCATCATGGACGTGCAGCTGACAAACCTGCAGCGACAGTGATGCCAACATGTCAATATGAACCAAAACCTCAGAGGAATGTTTATAACATGTTCGATCTATGACACAAATAATTAAAGCAGTTCTGCAGGGAGAAGAGTTGAGCCCCGTACTAACAAGGTGGACACAATAAAGTGGCTGGTGAGAATACATCTTTTACTGATACAAATACAGCAGACATGAATGCAGACTTAAATCAACTGTTTGTTTCCCATCCAAAACTATGGTTGAAATATCTCAAAGCCAAAGAAGCATGATTAACATCAGGCCCGGAGTGGCCAATCGGGACGGTCTGGAGACCGGCCATCCCAGTTTTTTAATTTTTAGAACTTTTTATCAACAACATGTAAACCCAGAACATGCTGCCGCTGCTCCTGGGCCCCCCACCTCCTCTGCAGGGCTGCAGCTCTCAGCTCTGTTGTTTTTATTTCCCACAAGTCCGCTCTGCTACGCGACCTGTCAATCAATCCAGTGGGCGTGTCAACAAATGACCAATCGGTAACCTCAATTTGTCCCGAAGGTAAACGCCCCTTACCTGAGGCTGCAGCCAGGACGCTTTACAGTCAGAGGGGGTTGTGAAAAATCACCAGAGAAAAATGGTTAAACGGTGTCAGTGGAGGACAGGTAATCCAGACACGTGTTACCCTGAGAGTTTAGAGGGTGGGATACAGTTTATTCTTTTTCAAAAATTAAACGGAGTTTGGAAAACATGTAAAAAGCCAGGGACCGACCCCATCAGCTGATCACTAAAGTTATAAACAGGAAGTAGCTAGCACATGTTCATCTCTATGAAAGTAACTGCAGGTAAATCCATTTTCTGTCATAATTACATTGTATGCTTAATGGTTAAATTAAAGGTTAATGCTTAATTCAGGTTATGTTTATTTGTCATATGCAGGTTAGCACAAGGTTAACAGTACAATAAAATATTCAGGATGAGAAGAACTGTTATGACTCACTAAAACAAAGAACAAACAAACAAGAAATACTAACGCATTCAATAAGGGTACAACATAAAGTACCAAAAAGTGAAAAAGTAAATACAATATTTACAAGGTCCTAAAGAAAAAATAGCAAACAACAACATGGTAGAATATAACACTGCAAGTTTATTTTTTATTTGTATAACAGTGCAAGTAGGATGAAATTCTATGAATATGTCTAAAAAAGTTAAATCTGGTCCTCTGGACATTCAAAAAAAAAAAAAAAGCTAAACAACAACAAAAACAACAAAAAGTTGTTTTTGTTGTTGCTTTGCTTTGTTTTTGTTTTTTTGTTTTTGTTTTTTGAATGTTCAGAGGACCAGATTTAACTTTTTTAGATTTTTCCTACCTGGATTATTGAGCATGCATCAGAATATGTATGAATAAGTATTTCAAGGTAAATTCACATGATGTATACTGCACATAACTAACATAAACTACACAGGTTGTGTGACAGATTATTGCACAGGTAGTGAGTAACATTGAGATGAACTATGACGGTAAGGTAGATACATACATGATACAGCCACATAGTGCAGCAGCAATAAAATATTGGGTATCACAAGCTAATATTAGTCATATTAGTTGTCACAGTGGCTTGGTGCAAAGTTATTGCCACTTGTTCAGTATTATTTATCAAGAGTTCAGTAATCTGACAGTTTGTGGATAATAACTGTCTAGTCTTTTTGTACGTGATGGCAGATTCCTGTATCGACTACCTGAGAGTATTAGATGAAAGAGTCCTTGTGCTGGGTGGGTGTGGTCCTTAATGATGCTGCGTGCTTTACACAGACATCGGCTGTGGTAGATGTCCTGGATGGTGTGGAGACTGCTACCAGTGATGTCCTCTGCTGTTTGCACCACCCTCTGTAGAGCTTTCTGGCTCTGACTGGTGCAGTTCATGTACCACCCTGTGATGCAGCCTGTCAACAGGCTCTCAATGGTGCAACTATAAAAGTTGGTGAGGATGCTGGTGTTCATACCAAACTTCTTTATTCTTCTTAGCAATTAGTCTTTGTCGGGCTTTCTTGACCACAGTGTTTGTTTGTAAAGTCCAGGATAGATCCTCCGTAACGTGAATGCTGAGGAACTTGAAGCTGCTGACCTGCTCCACCTTATCGTTGTTTATGTAGATGGTGGAGTGTTGGCCTCCACGCTGTTTCCTGAAGTCCACTATCATCGCCTTTGTTTTGCTGACATTAAGGCCCTGTACACACGTAGCCGGATATCAGGAAAACCGAATAGTTTATCATGCGGTGTGGCCTTTCATCCACACGTGAACTCCGGTTGATGTAACTATAAACGAATAATAACAAAAACTCCGACCAAAGTGGAGATTTGAGAAATCTCCTCTTTCGGGTTTGCGTGTGGACTTTCGGAACCGGAGATATGCGCATTATGTCTGCGACAGATGGTGCAGCGCGGCGCTGACGTCACATGTGCGACAATTGTTTTTGTTTGCCCATTCATTCGGAGGGAAAATGACTGCGTTTAGGGAAGTACTAATTGTAACGCTGGTTCAGGCAATTTTTGCTTGCTTGTTTTTACAAGCACAACTGCTCCAACAGATGGAATTACAAAGGAGAAAAAGCGCTTGGCGTTCAGCTCTTTTACAGCAACTATCCCTACCGATACGGAGGCAACGCTCTGTGGTGAACATCACCGGGTTCATGTAGACGATCATTTTCTCTATCCGAACATGTATGTACGGCGATATTTTTTTGCGCAGATATTCGTTTTTTCAAACACCAGGCTACGTGTGTACAGGGCCTAAGAGAGAAGTTATTTTCAATTCAGTTTATTTATATAGCACCAATTCACAACAAAGTTGTCTCAGGGCACTTTACAGAAACATTCACATACATATCCTGATGCATGCTCAATAATCCAGGTAGAAAAATCTAAAAAAGACCCTGTGTGATTCACATACATAAAAAAGGCAATTAGTAAAGTTCTCTAAGGAATTTTCCTGACATCAGCTGGTCAGTGATTTCACCTCATCTCTGTAGGAACTCTCATCGTTGTTGGTGATGAGGCCTAAGATGGTGGTGTCATCAACATACTTGAGGATGATCTTAGAGCTTGTTAGTCAACGAAGAGCATTCTCACATACACATAGGTGTTTACCTTCTCCAGATGGTTGAGGGAGGTGCTTAAAGCTAGTTGTGCTTTGTTTTGTGTGTTTTCTATGTAGATGTGGTATCCTGGCTGCACAAGTTTAGTCATTGTTAAAACTAAACTGATTTTGTACAGTGTTTAATAGATTGTGTGTGTAAAATTTAAACTCTTACATATTGAATTTTACTTTGAGTTCTTTCCCTGTGTTGCTCCGTGGCATGAAAACATCTACTGCAGTAACCATTTTAAGTTATTAGTAGTTTAGAATTCTTCTTTGCCTTAATTTTGGTTGATAAGACAGAAATGCCTCACTAAATGCTTCAAGAAACACAGTGAGCTTCACTACCTCCACCATTACAGCTATCTTGTTTGTTAGTTTGTCCGAGGTTAGCTCACCCTGTGTTACATTTCCTCGTGGGCAAAGCGATCTTACCGTTCATGTAAAATATTTGATAATTTTATAGAAACAATTCCTGAATGTTATTCATACTGTGTTAATGCTACATGTTAGTCTCTTGACCCTATAACTGGCTAGGATGCATGAGAGAAGTGGAGCATGCTCTAGTCACACAAGGAGAGCTGTTGGTCAGGCTACGTCTTGTTGTGCCATTAACTCTATAATAGATATTGAATCAAGTGTCACATATATAGGCAAAATTAAATGTTAAACAGCTTGTTGAAATACAGCAGAATGCAGGAAATGGCATGTACTTCTTTCAAAATTTTCTGGGGGAGGACTCCCTCACCAGTGTGCCCACCTCCCCCAAATTACATTAAAAAAAAGCTTCTGATGCCAGTGTTCACCACATTGTTCAAGCCAAGAGCCATTGTCAGCACTGGGGGCTAAAAGTGCCCCTAAAGTGCAGACTCTAGAATCGCCCCTGATGTAAGCTTGAAATTACATGATTTTAATAATAATAGGTCGTGATCTAAAGTGGGCCACTCTGAGGCTGAAACTCCAGGGCTGAAAATGAGTCCTACTCCAGCCCAGAATAACATTGAGGACATTCTGAAGGTTTTTGTTTGTTTGTTTTTGGAAAATAAAAAGTTAAAACCTGCAGAAATGCAAACCATGACCACATTTTCTAACAAATAAATTACAGTTGCACATAACTCATAACTATTCTTTGTAACTTTAGTAATGTGTCAGCCTTTGATGCCCTTCTGCTGCATCAAAGGCTGACACATTTTGCACTAAACTAAACTTTTGTATCAAGTAGTCAATGCAGAACTAAAATAATCCAAAGCCTGCTACTAACTCAAACTGGGCTCAAAAACCCAAAAGTCTAGTTGATGCGTTTACAGTAAAATAATTAACCACGTTGTACAAACACATTGAGAGGAAGGTAGGCAATGTCAATTTATCTTCTGTACTACTTCACAATAAAAGTATACAGTAGTCCCTCGCTACTTCGCGGTTCATCGTGGACTCGCTCTATCACGGGGTTTTTTTAAGTCCTGTACATGTACATAATATTCTTTTTAAAAACGTGCTGCCATTTTGTAGTTTTCTTTCATTAAGCCTTCACTGTTTTGCCAGTCTAAAGAACTACGTTACCCAGAAGCCATCAGTTCACTTCCTGGAAGTCAAAACTGCTCTTTCAACCACTGCTTACTGCAAATGGAGGGAAAGTTTTGCAGCAAAGTCAGAAGTTGAGTAAGTTCTGTTGCTCACAGGACTGTCAGGAAAGTCACAGATAATCCTGAAGCTGAACTTGTCCTTCAAGTTGTATCTTCACTGCTGAGCAGCTGAACTGCAGCTGATCCAGAATCAGTGTGACCCAGATCCTGGGAGCTGCAGACGACAGACGGCTGCAAGGTTCAGTCAGGTTCTGGTTGCGTGGTGCTGATCCGGACAGGGCCAGAGGTGGTGGATCAAATCCTGGGCAGCAGCACATGCACATCAAGCTGGATGGGGCGGTGGGCTTCATCATGCTGCACCGGGACTTTTTTCATCTATCGGGTCGGACCGGAACCAGAGCTGTTGCTGTTCTGCAGAGCCCTGGTAAGTAAAATGTTGCAGCTAATTTACATATACATACCTATTAATTTTAGCAACATACAGTACTTATATATAAGTACTGTATGTTGCTGATTTGTGGGCTTCTCTGCAGGACAGGTGTGCAGAAATGAAGCGAGTTGGAATAAAACAGTTGGACCGGAACCAGAGCTGTTGCTGTTCTGCAGAGCTAGCAAGTAAAATAGAGTAACATATGTTGTTAAAATGATGTAGGTTTAAGAGTTTAGAACATTCAAAGAGTGTGGGAAGGGTTTCTAAAGCCTTAATATAAAGTTTAATGTGTTTGAATATGAACTTGAACTTGGACTACTTAAACCTACTTCTCGGTTTTTCACTTATCACGGGGCTTCCTGGTACGGATCCTCCACAATAAACGAGGGACTACTGTACTTAGAAATTAAACCATAATGATTATTTAAAGCCTTAACAATCTTAGAGCCATTTCCATCATGTTAAGATAATTTTACTGTTGAGTCAGATAATCTCCACAAGACAATCTGTTGTAAACGTATCCAAGATTATTTTCTGAGTTTCATTAAATTTGTTCAGTTATTCATGATATTTTTTGCTAACAGTACAGGTAAACAAACCTGCACACAGACATGAGTAAAAACTACCTTCAGGACAATAATGCAGTTATTAATTAAGCTGTACAAACTTAACTGTTATTAGGCAGTTACATTGTATTGGATAATAAAACTGGCATGTCATGCCAAATAGTGCTGATATCATCCTTTTTCTCATATTTTACCCATTCTTCATTTAAACCTCAAACATTTTTTTTGAGTCACCTGCATGTAAGCACTGAGGTTTTATCACGTTTATGAGGTTAAGCCCAGAGAGAGACAGACTGAGGGAAAACAGACTCAAACTCATAATATAATTAAAGTGATGAGATTTTAACAATATAATTTACAACTGAACCTGGGAAACCTGAGGAAGGAGGGATAGAATGAGTCCAGGATGAAGGAGGAATGGTTGTTAATCTCAGGTTGTTTGGTTCTTACTCGGAGGTGAAGATCTTGACGAGTTGAGAGGAGAGTAGGTAGTTCTAGGTAGAGGCAGAGCCCTATAAAGAGAGTTGTGACACTCTTTGAACTCGCCGGTACGCGGTCACGTGGTTCATGCAGCTCCCAATAGTTCCAAACAGTTCATCGCTGTCAGTCAGTTTGAGCGGTTGCTGGCGCAACATAACACATAAATCGACTTTTCTTACTTTACCTGGCATCTTTCAGTAATTATTGAGCAGTAACAAACTGATTATTGATTATTTCACAGACTATGCATTTTATCAAAGCATTTTTAGAAGCGGCTGATACATTTATCATTAAATTTTAGAAGGAAACGAGACTGCAAACACATATTTGTTAGAATTTTTTTTATATGCAATACAATGATCAATATAGCCATGTCAGTGTTTTATAACGTTACACACGATAAAAAAAAAGATCAGAGTAACACCTGTTATAAAGCTATTTCTGATGTTCTCTGCATGAGAATGCTCCACCTTGTCCTCCATGCCAGTAGTTCAGATCTGCTCCAGCTTACCTTAGATCATCTGGATGAATTCTTGATTTCTATAGAAGATATTAATTCAACCTTTATTTAAACAGGTTCGTCCCATTGAGCCACAAGGACTCGTTTACAAGAAAGACCTGAATATAATTGTTGTATTTGTCGATTTTTTATGGAACCAAGTACCTGATAACTGAGTTGATTGTAGCCTGACAACTATTGTAAAATTGTAATTCATTGATTAAAATGTTAATTTAAATGAAACTGTAAAATCATCATCATCACAACACGAACTGAGAGCTGGAAGTTTAATCTGCACAAACATTTTCAATCAGGGCTCAAAATGTTTAACTGTTAAAGAAATGTGCAAGAAAATAAACTAATGTCACTCTACAGGCACATTTAGAGAGAGGACAGTTCACAGAGACACAGTGAGGACGTGTGAGACTGAAGGAGGTCCAACCATTTGTTCATGGACCAGAACCAGATGAGAAGAACAGCAGAACTTCCACTGCATGTTGATCCATTGACCAGTGATCTGACCAGTGATCACACATGTTGTTCTAAATTAAACTTTGGTACGAACAGTTACAATAAGACATGTCATATTTTTTATTGAACAATAATCTTCATTCTAACAGTGACGTTGTAATTTCAGAGACTGGGGAAGGAAGAAACAGAAATGAGGCGAGTGAGATGAGGGAAAGATGAAAATGTGTCCTCAGAGGACGGGGACATGTCAGGATCTGATGATCCAGGATCAACAGGACCAGGAGGATGGATCAACAGGACCAGGAGGATGAATCAACAGGCAGTCAGGGAACAGAGATGAACAACCTGAGGAACAATTAGAACACAAAAAAATACATAAGCAGGACAGAAGAAACTCACAGATAAGAAAATTAACTCAGTCCTCCAAAGAAAAATGTTAATGGAAAATAAATTGACATATTTTTACAAAAGATCAGATGAAGACAACTGGCATGAAGAATAACTTCCAGCTCCATCTCAATGTACCTGTGATAGTTTAATAAGTGTTTCTGTTACTGTTCTACAGTTTATTGATGCTGATATATTCTTGTAATAATTCTCATTTCTTGTTCTGTCTTGAAAGAGTCTCATTTCAGCTTGACCCATGATTACCAAACACTAAACTAATAATATAAATCAAAAGTAATTTAACAGTCCTGCAGTAAATACCAACTTTATGAAGGTTATGGTGTTAATCTTATTCAAACATCTTGATTAAGCTGTTATTGATTTGGAAGACAGAAAATGAGATCTTGTACCTTTGTGATACTTTGAATGCAACATTCAGTTCATGAAGTCATTCTCCTCTGGTTTACCTGGAAAACATGAAAAAAATTGACTCATCTCCACAATCACGTTTTTCTTTAATGATAATGTCACAATTTACGCTGCAGTCTTTGACAAATGATCTATAACTTTAACTAAATTACGTCAATCTTGTTGTTATGTTGTCATCATTCTTTGTTAAATCAGGTCTCTCTTATAAATGAGTCCTCGAGGCTCAATGGGATTTACCGTCGAAATAAAGGTTGAATGAATCTCTCAGAACAAAAAGGTCAAATATTTTCTAGTTGAGTTCAGTAACTGGAATTACCATAAATTAAAAAAAGACCACCTTTCAAAAATTAAGCAGTAATGGATATTTTAAAATGTTGAATTAGACAGAAATAGACCCGTTTAAACCGTCATGTTGGCAGAGCTGCAGTTAAAACACAACTAGCAATTTAACATGTTTCATTAACTAAAACTGGCGACATGAAGTATTACTGTTGATAAATTGTGGTACAGAACAGTCAGATAACGCTTCACAATGGCAAAAAGTGTCGTATTTTCATCAACTTACCGGAGAAAACATGGACAATGAACTACGTTCAATACTGAACCCGCTGCTGTTTGGAACTATTTACCGCTTCATGACCCACGTGACTTCCGCATTCCATTCTTACTATGGGAGTCTATGGGAGTGGCGCAACTCTCTCTTTATAGGGCTCTAGGTAGAGGTAAGTTGCAGGGCTGGTGGTAGAGTAGCTGAGCCGCTGAAGGTAAGGATGGTTGTTCTGCAGGCACGAGGAAGTAGATGAGCGGTCCAGGGTTGGAGACTCAGGAGGCAGGTACTAGGAGTCTGAGGAGAAAATAAGGCAAGTATTCATCTTTAAGTTCAAGAATCACAAGGTGATAGCTACCAGTTGGTATGTAATGGTCCAGCAGGGAAAGGAGCTCTTCTGCAGCCATTTATACTCCTGGAGCTCATTAAGAAGATGAACCACAGCTGCTGCTCACTGGGGGCGCCCAGGAACCAGGAGGGAAAAGCTGAAACCCTACAGGGGTTGCAATCATAAAAATCCAGATAAAGCCATCATACCTAACTTTTCAGGATTTCTGAAGGCACTAATATTTGAATTTGTATTTATTTATCTATTTTTGCCCTTTGTTTCCAAAGGCAGCTCGATGATTACTGAACTTTCTATTAATTTTGGTCCCGATATTAACTTTGATTTTAAATTGTGCTTTTCTTTGTTACATCTCTTCACTTTTTCCCAGTTAAATTCTCATTGCCTCAAAGGCTGCTGTCGTTCTGTCTGCTTGAATAATCTGGATGTGTCGGGCTGAATCACCGCTGTAAAATGGGCTTGTATGGCTAACAGTTAAAGACCGCTTAAATTAATTTTCATGTGGTGTAAAGGTTCTCTGCAGCCTGGAAGAGGGAGAGTTTGTGGTAGCATATTCTAGCTTTGTATTTCTTTTATTCTTTTAATAACTGAACTATCATTAGAGGTGGTGGCTCCCTGACATTTTGAAATATATATAGGAAGCACTTCTGTAAAGTAATTATATCCAGCACGCCCCTGTGTGAACAAAGCTGTAGGGAATAAACAGCCTGCGAGTGGTATTCTTCGTCGAACTGTTCAAGAGGGGTGATGTAATGTAATAAACTCCCTGACATTTTAAACTGTGTAAATGTCAAGATGTTACCCAAGTTGATTTTGTGATTGTGCGTCTGTTTACACTTTAAGCTGAAGACGCCTTTGAATTTCCCACTTTAATCAATCGGTTGTCTTGTGGTGCTGAGAAACAGCTCAGAGCCGGCGTTTATATGAACCCGTTCAGTCTTCATCGTGCGCGCTCACGTTGGGATCAGCTGTGACGGACAACAGTTGTTACCCCACATTTGGCTCCTGTCATCGCCATTCAACTTCCCCCGCCAAACTACTTTTACCCCCGCCGCCGGTGCTCTTCACCGTTGCTATGGAAACAAAAAACTTGTGGTAGCTTTTGTTTAGTGAAAGTGAAGTAATTGATGCATTATATGCTAATCAAAAATAACAGTGTGGGTAGGATGGTGTGAGTCGGCATACCAAGCAGATGCAGATGACTGTGTGTGTGTTTATGTGTGTGTGTTTCCAGAGCAGACCTTTTTCTGATGAATGCCAGGTGTGGCTACACGCTCATGGAAATGTCTGCTTCCTGCTCAGCAGACCAACAAAAATGCAGTCGATGGAATATTAAAATCATTATCTGGGGGAAAATTATGGGAACGAGGAAAGAAAAAGCTTGAGAGGCAGGAAATGATGTTGCGGATTGATGAAAAGAAGCTTTTTGTCATGTCTCCATTGCCGCTATGGTCATCACTGAATGTGTTGGTGAAATGGGGTTCCTTGCATGGAGATAATTAATTAGTAGTGAGATCTTAATAAGAGTTTACGCCCAAAAAATCCATTAAAGTTGAACATATCACTTCAACGTGACAAATGTGAATGACGGCTCAAACGACGGAGTGAACGTTTCTTCCTTCGTGTTTTTGTTTCTCTCTTTTCTTCCATTCCCCAGAGGCGTGTTTTTAATGAGCATGGCTCCATATGAAGGGAAACACACTTCATGGCACTGTAGCAATGATGTGGGCTTCTCACAGTTGACAAAAATGGAATAAAACTGAAGTGCAGTAAATTATTTAGTGCAGGGGCCGTAGCAAAGATCTGACAACTTGCTCATTTAGAAAGATTAACAGATGTGCCAGATCACTCTGTTGTCAATCTTTTTCTCCACCGAGCCAAAGAAGCGTGATTTAATTGGGTTTCGTATCTCCGATGGGAGCTTTTCTTTCTGAGGGTTCGCTTTTCTCTTTCTTCTCGCCACAGTACGTCCAAAAATACATTTTTTTAAGGTTATATTTGTTATCTGTGGCCATGAGGACCATTATGTTGCATTTCCCCTCTTCCTTATCTCACTCATTCAAATTCTGCTGCTGCAGCAACTTCTGAATCTGTATGACCAACATGAGGACACAAGGCTGGGAAAGTTCTGTGGAGCTGATGGAAATAAGGACGTGGTCTAAGGATTTTCTAGACCAAAAAGAAGCAAGAAGCTTTTAACTCCACATCTTTACCTTTTATAACCTGTCCTTTACTGGAGGAGCACTCAGAGCCAATGAAGGTGTTTCTCCCAGACATTAATCTGCCACTGGTCCCAGTCTTGCCCTGTGGCCACAGATAGATCGTCCAACAACAATCAGAGCTTCACTTCACCCCCTATTATTCTCTTCATCTCCAGCCACCGCTGAAACAGAGATGTAGTCAGAAAATGTGTTGTCCTTTATATTGATACAACTGAGGAGGAAATACATGAGAGCCAGCTTTGATTGTTTTTGTGCATCTGCTTTATCTCAGAAGAAAGAGTATTAAAGAAGGCAATTCTCCTTAAAAGAATCTTTCGATAAGCTTTTGATATGCAAAATTAAAATAATATTGTTTTAATCACTGTAATGCCACTTTGATTGGTAATATGTGCTGCTGATTATCCATGCTGCTGATCATTTCATGCTGCTGTATTCATTAGTATTCATTCATACCCATCTGCTCACTATAGACTCATGTTCATGCTGCTGTTTTTACACCGTATGGTTTTACATTATTAGTGTTTAGCGTATATCTTAGTTTATAGCTTAGATCCTTACTTAATGTTTCTTTTTATACTTTATATTTTTGCTATTTGATGGATGTAACTGGGACCCTGAGTACATAATTTTGTTCAACCTCATGTACCACATGTGGTGAAATGACAATAAACCCACTTGAACTTCAACTTGATTTACAAATTTAAAATCAAGTTGTCTTGAAAAAAACCCACAAGCGCTTCACTTCATTTCATCCAGTAATGTACAGAGCTGGAAGAAAGTTCAAAGTCCAGCAGGCAATCAAGAAAATGCAACTCTAAATTACAAGTGAGTTCTTAAAATGACAATTAAAATCAATAAAATACATAATGTGCTTTGTCTCAAGAGTGTTTGTTTTGGGGAGTTGACAATAAAGGCTTCAGATTTATAAAATCATTTTTTTAGGTCAAAGTAACTGATTTTTTAGGACAGTATTCTTCAGCTTTTCAAAAAAATAAATAAATAAAATTCCTATCCTTGTTATTGTTATAAAATAATTTATTAATTAAAATTAGCTTTTATCATTGCTTTATATAGAGGTACTGTAAAAATTTAAACTTGGTTGCTAAAGTATTGATATTCTATTCTAATATGAGGGGATGTCAAATAATCCTATATCTATCTATAATAATGTTTTTTTCTTCTTTCGGCTGCTCCCTTCTTCAGGAGTCACCACAACAATCTACTTTGTAACTCACATGAAGACTTGGCCATTGTTTTTACACCAGATGTCCTTCCTGACACAACCACGACCACTGAGCTACCACAGCCCTCTGTGTGGAGCAGAGAGCTGCATCTAGGTCGTCTGGGGGAGCAGATGGTGGGAGTTAAGAGTCTTGCTCAAGGGCCCAGAGTGGGGCAAATGAGGGTGGAGGCAGGTGTGGGTGCTTCACCTTTCCCAACCACATTTTGATGTCGTCAGTCCAGGGAGTTGAACCAGTGACCATCCTATGGTTTTTGTTTTAAAGCCCTGATTATTGTGATTAGAAGCTGAATAATTTGTTAAATAACATCCTCACATGGACAATCTGCTCAGATAGCCCTGACACCATCAGCAGAGCAACAACTCTGAGCAGCCTGAGAGAGAGACAGCATGGAGCTCAAAGAACCCTCCACACAGGTCAGAGACACAGTTCTGGAGAAGTAGTGGTTTATTTTATTTATTTTATTACAATATCCCAAACCCTGGCAATTTCACAGAGCACCAATATATGCACTATCAGGAAATAGAAAGATTCACCAAGAATTACAAGAAGGACATTAATCAGAGAAACATCCAGGAGACCAAACAGCTCCTGATGGAGCTGGACAGGTCTTCTGTGGAGATGGGAGGCTCTGTCCACAGTAGAGCTGCATTCAGGCCTAAAAAATCTGAACCGACCTGGTCCGAGTCCAAGGACATTTTGTCCGAGCCTGACCCGACCAATTAACAGGCCTGACACCACCCCCCAAAAAAAAAACTTTTTTTTTTTTTTAATTAAGCTTTTACTGCTTTTGTAAGCAAATCACTTTGACATGATATTTAAGAAACGTATTTCAAAGAAAGGCAGATGTAATTTTTTTTGTTTCACCAAATAGATATAATACAAAACAAATAGCCTAAAAATAATCTCTAAAGATAGACTGTTATACAGATGAACAAAAATATTTTTAGAGAAAAATTATTTGGAAAAATAAAGAACAAGGCTATTTTTATAGAACGTGCTGCTCACTTTGGCTTTTGTAGCTTCAGATGCTGCAACTTCCTTCACCGCAGATGACAGCAGGTGTGGAGCAGGACACACATGGCTGGTGATCATTTGATCCATCTGAAGCTTAATGCAATGTTTTTTAACCTCTTTCAACCGGCCGGTCGGACCTGAGCGTGCACCTGACCTGACGCACATCAGCACGTTTCACTGTGCTGACTTTGTAGAGTGAGTTCTCCCGTTTTTAGCTTTTAATTAACACTTTCCAGCTCCATTATGTCGCTTGTTGTGGGTCAATTGCAAATCCTCAGATGTGTGATAAGAGCAGTGTGGGCGGGGCCACATGTGCAATTGTCTGATTAACTTCTGCTCTCTGTTCTGTTTCTTTCTCATCCTCAACATATAAACTTACTGCCTCCTCCTCTACAAGTACATTAACACAATTTTATATTGTGCATTCATATTTAGTTGTTTTTTTTGTGTGTGATGTACTTTGTATGATTTTAAAAACGGTATCAAAAGCCCAAGCACGAATTTCGGGTCAGGTCGGATCGGGCTCGGGCCAGAAATCGCACCTCTAGTCCACAGGACCACTAGAACCTGCAGGACTGGGCTTCTTGGAAGAGTGGCAAGAAAAAAAATCTCAAAGAAAAAACAGAGTGTTTGAAAGTTTTGTAGGCGACTCTCCAAACGTGGAAGGAGTTGCTGCAGTCAGGTGAGACTCAAACTGGCCTTTATCAGGAACAACACCACGCCTGACTCAAACCCTAACACCTCCCAGCATCCTGAGAACATCATCCCCACACGATTTATTTATTTATTATTATCTGCTCCTCTGATAAATAGGGTTCAATTATTATTTTTATATATGAATGTTTCTGTTCAGTGCCCTGAGTTGACTTCTGTTGTGACTTGGGGCTATATAAACAAACTGAATTGAAACTGAAACTAAAGCATGGTGGTGGCAGCATCATGCTGTGGGGAAGTTTTCAGCAGAAGGGAAAAAGAAACAGATTTGAGTTCAGTGAAAGACTGATGGAGCAAAATACAGAAAAATTCTTTATGAAAACCTGTCTGAGTCGTGCAGAGACTTGAGACTGACAGAGGTTCACTTTCCAGCAGGACCACGACCCGGAACACAGTGAAGCAACACTCCAGAGGTTCAAGGAGAACCAGCTAAATGTCCTGGAATGGCCCGGTCAAAAGTCAGGCCTGAATACAACTGAGAATTTCTGGCCTGATTGTAAGCTTTCTGTCCACAAGCAGAACCATCCAACCTCAAGGAACTGATTGAGCATGAAGAATGGACAACACTGTTAGTGGTTAAATGGACCTGAAGAGATGTGGTGCAGGAACTGCTGCTTTTTTCTCTCTCTCTCTCTCAAGCTATCAAAGGAGGCATACACATTCCTTCCTGCTCCGTTTCCCTCCTGCTTTTTTTTTTTTTTTTTTGCTCTCTGTGTATCGGAGCAGCTCCTTTTTTTTTACACATCTCCCGAAATGGAAACTAATATTTTGGATCTGACCAACTGGACTTTTGACGTATATTACAAATTCTTCAACAAAGCGATAGGGTCCAGGAGAACCCTCATCTGCTCGGACAAGGTGTGCAGCTGGATATATCTCTGAGGGGGATGTGTATATCTCTGCTATCGACCGAGGATGCTGAAATTGCCAATAACTGGATTTATGATAACAGGTTTCCTGTGTTTGGAATAGTCTGGATCTTGGCTTATCAACATACAAAGAAGACGGCTGAAGCTAATTTGGACCTCGACAGGCTGCTGTCTATGTGAAGGTCTGGTTCGTGCTGGAGGACTCAAAATCAACTGATTTACGAGTGAAACCGTAAGTTGGAAGTGATTTGAATCACATGCCACCTGCGGATTTGAGACTTGTCAGCATGAAAAGCCATCTTGAAGAGGCTCGTAAGCACAGACCAGTGGAATGCACCCTAATCTGAACATTTGAACCTGGGAAGTGTCAGTAAGACTCAAGGCTGACGTAAAAAATAGTCTGCCTGAATAAATCAACAATTGTGGTTATCTGAATCTCTCTCCAGCTGGCCTCGGAACAGGCCGACATCAATTTCTCCTGGGAAATGTGTAAACTAAGGAAAAGCTTAGTCTATCGCAACCCCCCTCCCTTACCCCCCTTCTGTGGAGTCCTATTAGAACTGTGCCGGCTGACCATCATGTTCATGACCATCATCTAAGGCTTCTTGGACCGCCTCGTTTGTAAATGCATATGTAACGTGTTCATGAATGTGCTTTAGCTGGCAGAGTTTTTGATGTCTTAAATCTTGCCCTATAAGGACAAGGTGTGAAGAGATCTTTTTTGTAATGCCACTAGCCTTTCCTCATGGCTTTGTCCCTTTATCTAGCTAAAAATTTTATTCCGAATAAGAATAAGAGGGCCGCGCTAATTAGCAGCAGCTTCGTGCACTCCATCCATCTTTGGGACGGCTGTACGTACATGTTCTCGTTGTATCTCGGTGCAGTGATAATAAAGCTTATTCTGATTCTGATTCTGACAAGTGGGCTCTAAAAAATATTGACTTTAATTATGCACACTCATATTTTCAGTTTTTTGTCTTTCCATTTGTCCAATCTTACTTCTTGTTTGTTCACTATAACAAAATATGTTTCATCTTTAAAGTGGCTGTTATGTTAAATTCAGAAAATATACTTTTATTCTGTCATTCATTTTCATACAAATCACAACCAAAGTGTTAAAATTATTTCCTAAAATATATGAGATAGAAAAGTTGGCGCCAAATATTTTTTAGAAAAGTCTGAATTTAAGTTAAGAGAGATTCTGTACATTTCCTCCTTGCTAAACTCTAATAAATGCTTGGCTAATAAAGAGATTTATTAATCAGACCACACTGTCATATCATCAGCTTTGTAATATTTGTTAAACTCTGCTGCCAAAAAGACCGTGTGACAAACAGAACGCTGCTGTTTCTGCTTCAGCAGGACATGAATGATGATCTCTTTGTAATGGAAAGAAGGGGCCTCTTTTATTTATCAAATAAAATGTCACACCCAAAATACATCAGGCTGAATTAAAACGGCGAGCAGGTAATTCAGCTCTGACACGGCAAACATTAAGGAGTTGTTCACCTCCACGTGTTTGCTTCTTCGGGTTCTGAGGCTGTGATGGGTGCAGATCCGTCCACAGAGAGCGGAGTCAAACCCTCGTTTAAGGTTTAATTTAAAGCGCAGGTGACCAGGATACCTTTGACAGGAAATGTCAAAGAGACAAACAGAGTCTGATAGACGGAGACCTCCACAGACTAAAGCCAGGCTTTTCACTCTGTTTGGCACAAGCAGCGAATTGACTGGAAATTAAAGCTAATGAGCAATTACCCAACCAATTTACAGCTATTAATGTCTGCTTTCTTACAGCTTTCCAAACGAATCCCAGTTTCTACTTATTCAATTAATCTGAGTAAACATGACACTTGTCTGTCGTCCCTCAGCTTCCATTATGGAGCCGCAGACTGCACTTGGCTTTCAGACATCAAGCCAATCTCTCACTCCTCGGAGCTCCTCATAAAATACAATCAGACTCAACCATAATCCAAACACAGCAGCCACTATCGAAGGAAGTTATTTGTTCATCTCCAGCTCATATTTCTGCCGTATTAAAGCTGGTTACCCTTTCAAAAGAGCAGAGCTGCACTCAGCTTGAACCTGCAGCTTGTTTTGGGTGCAGCCTTGTACCCCCTTTGACTGCACATGAAAGAGCAGCATGCAACAGTCATGACTGAACAAAATGTGTTCACACACTCACAAAAATAAAATCAAATCTAGAAAGTATAATGAATTATTCACCCTTGAGCCTCTGGAGACAGAACCTTTTAGTTCAGCAGCAGGAGCACTTGAGCTGCTTTGATGACTGAATCCAGCAGTTTATGAATGTCGAGGTTAATGGGAAGTTCTTTTTTTATTCCTTTGTGTATTTTTTTAAAACAAATTAGGGCTTACTGTGTTAATATTAGTCGTTGAAAATATAAGAGTTTAGATTTGCAATGATTTTCCAACGGAGTAAGCAAAGTTTTTAACAGAAGCGTCATGAGTTGTTACAATAAAAGTAAAAGTATTCCAAGAAAGTGATTGCTCTAAATGCTACATTTAAACAGAAGTGATAAAGCACTGTGCAGTGAAACATTCTGCAGACGTAGGTGGTTTGAAAAGACAGCACCTGCAGTTTGCTGCCTCTAAAATCTATTTTGTTAACATATATGTAATATTCAGCAGATTTACAGCCATCAAACATCCTAGCAGAGTCATAAAATAAACTTCATAAAAACCCCAAGCAGAAGTATTACTGTATTACTAAAGGAATAATGCTCCACTCTGGGAGTGAGCTGTTGGGATTCAGTTTGGTTTGGTGTCTCCTCAGATTGAAGAAGTCCTTCGGATGAAGGACGAAACGTCTCCGCAACAAAAGAAACCATCTCGATGACCTGACTGAACGTTGTTGGATTTATACCTGGATTAATGAGCGTGAACTTTTTTCATTCAACCTTCAGATTAGTCACGTTGAGCCTCGGAGACTCATTTACAAGTGAGACCTGTTTTAGACAGACAAACGGTAAAAAGTAAGGAAAAGAGAAAGCACGAGATCCACAGATGTCCTAGGGAGGGGAGCGATGGGGGGGTGGGGTTCTCGTTCACATAAACAACCAGGAGAAGTTTGATATATTGTAGCTGACCAATTCAACGCTGAGTGGGGAAGCCAAATTCAGGTAACACAATTATTTTGGGTCAGGCAGCCTCTGCTTGAATTTCCATGTCTACCTTCATAGTTCTGCTGGTACGTCTCACTGGTGATTCCAAACAGCCAAATTTTGTGGTCACACCGCCAGACCGAGCTTGTAGCCTTCCCCAAGGTCGATTCCTTCCCGCCAGTGAGTCCCAGGAGCTGCAAGTGGCCTGCGTGCAGCGTCTGAGTCTGAGAGCTTACCACTCGATTCATTCCTTCATACAAGCCGGGCAGCTTTACCAAGGCCAGAATGGCTGTCGACATTTTCCGCATTTGTTGAAGGTAACGCCGACTCCAAAAAGCAGAAATCCTGTTATTATAAATCTAATTATGTACACGTCTTCAACATACCAGGAATCCATAGTGTATCCAGCTGCGAGTGTCTTTTCAGGGCATGAGGGCTCTCCTTCGCCCTGTCTTCTTGTTGAGAAAATGTCATCAATTGGTTGAGAAACCAGAACTTTGGTGTTCTACGGGAATAGTTCAGATCTTTTAAAGTAAGGTTCTATGACAAGGTTAGAAATAAATAATATCTTACCTGTTGTACATGACACTTTGATCAACCAAAGGTTTTAGTCTAAGAGGACAGAGGAGTTCACCTCTAGACTGAACAAAACCAAAGAGTGTTGGTTGCTGCCATCCTCAAACAGCTCAGATCCTTCAAGTTTCATGGCAGTTCATGTAAACACTGTTTCCTTTGCAACTGCCAGTTTTCTATTGCACCTGTTTTTACATGGAATTGATTGGTGGCAGCTGCAGCTAGCTGTAGCACTTTATAAAATCATTTTAGTTTGTTCTCATTAAAGAGGCGTGATTTCTATCAGGAACAACTTGATAAGTCTTTAAATAATTAGACAAATACAGTAAATTGTTTCAGGAAGTGACCATGACTCCACACTCAAATTTACCTGCTACTCTGTTTATTCATATTTATGTATTAAGTCCAAAACAATGAATGTTATTCTGCTTTCCGGCCTACCTTCCAAAGGAGATCTGAAATCATAATGGGATTAATAAAAACTAATATTAAACTTACTGCAAAGAATGAACTCATATTATGAATCACTGATAACAGAATGATGTTTTAAGACAAGAATCTACAAGATCAAACATTAATTTGGAGTGAAATGAGTTTGATTAAACCACAGATTAATTTAGAATAAACTAAATCTGGTTATGTAACAAAGTTAAGAAATTAAGGAGTATTTGGAATGAATTAGTGAATGTAAAAACAAAGGAGACGTAATAACCTGACATCAGAATAAATTATATTCAAGCTTATATAAAACATTTATCAAAGCACTGATACCAATGTAAGAGAAAAAACATGTTCCTCACACGATGCAACTTTATTTCATCCATCCATCCATCCATTATCTTTACCCGCTTATTCCATTTTGGGTCACGGGGGTCGCCGGTGCCCATGTCCAGCAAACACTGTGTGAGGGGCGGGGTACACCCTGGACGGGTCGCAAGTCTATCACAGGGCCACATAGAGACAAACGAGACAAACAACTATTCACTCTCACACCTAGGGACAATTTAGAGTTACCAATCACCCTAACATGCATGTTTTTGGTCTGTGGGAGGAAACCGGAGTACCCGGAGAAAACCCACGCATGCACGGAGAGAACATGCAAACTCCACCCAGAAAGGCCCCCAGACTGGGGTTTGAACCAGGGACCTGCTCACTGAGAGGCAGCAGCTCTACCAGTTGCGCCACCGTGCTGCCCGCAACTTTATTTATTTATTTATTTATTTTTTTTGTCTCGTCTTGTCTTGTCCGGCATTGTGACACTTAGAATTAGTGTCTGAGTGTCAAAGTGATGCCCAACAGATTTACTTTCACAAGCAGAGCATTATGGCTGGCCTTAATGCTCCACTTGATATATAAATAAAATTTTATTAGAATATGCTTTGGGTTTGTTTCAGATGTAATGGACACGGGGACAGAAAACAAAGAAGAAAACAAAGCAGAAAAGTGAGAGAAGAGATAAAATGTAAAGAAGGAGATAGGAATAGAGGAGAGAGAGAGGATAAAGAGAACACAAATCAACATCATTGAAGTCTGCCTCTAGACCTGCGGAAAGAGAAAATAAAACAATAAACGACAAATCCAAGAAACCACAACAACAAACAACTTATATAATGATAGTTATAACATAATTAGAAAGTATTTTATACATTACATGGTAATACAGTATATATTTGATGGCCACCACAACTCAACTGAGTGTGTATCTGATAAACACCTGAATCTAAACACCTGTGTGAGCATGCTTATCTCTATAAGGTTTCTCCATAAAAATGTTCAATAGTGGATGTGGGGACCCATAAACCTGCCCCCACAGGACACGAAGGTAACACAGGGAAGACAGGAACCACAGACACACAGTGGCCCCCAAGCCCAGAACTCTGGGAGTCCCCCAACAGGGACACCCACACCCCCCAGAGAGAGAAGCAAAGGGAAGCCCTGGGCAATCCCCAGCAACCACAATGCAGAAACCCCCAGGAGGCCGTAGTGACGAGTCAACAGGCCCCGCCGGCAACCCGCCCCTCCAGAGTGGATCCGGCCATGGACACCAAGCCCCGAGTCCCGAGGTCATACCACCCCCCAACAGAGGCCCGACAGAGCCAGGGCACCCAGGCCTCCGCAGGCAGCCACCAGGGCGGGCCCGCACACACCCCACCACCCAGCCCCAGCTGCTGAGAGCCGCCAATGCATCGGCGGCAGGGGGGCCCACCACCAGAGGGGAGCACGACCTACCAAATGGGGGGCCAAAACTGGTCCAAGAGAGGGGGGCCACCCAAAACCCAACCTGAGACAAACAGGCACACAGAGACAGCCTAACAGAGCCTCTGTCGGGCCGTCCATGCGCCCCACCTGCCCAACAGTGACCGCAAGCCGGCCCCAGGCCGGGGGCCAGAGCAGCAGGGAGCAGCAGCCGAGGAAGGCTGGCCCAGCGCACCAATGCATCCCTAAAGCCCCACACCACAGGCCCGGAGAAACCCCGGCATGCCACCCATGCACCCCCCCCCCCCCCCCCCCCCACACACACACACACACACAGCACCCCGCACTGTGAATGTCACATCAGGCCGACCAGTCAGCACTCCGTCGAAGTGAAGCCACGCCCCCGATTGCCGCCACGCACTACCAACGACCACACACACACAGCCACAGCTGACCTCCCTCCAGAACCCGGCAGCCACCCCAGCCAAAGGGCTGGCCATAGGAACCAGGAACCCTGATCAAAGGATCCAAACAATCCAGGGAGAACCGGAGCACCAGCCCCACCCCCAATCGCCCCCAAAGGCCCAATACCCAATCACAGCCCAGACACCAACCAGGCAGCCCCCACCCACCGACCCCCCCGCCGCCGACCCCAAATGTCAGACGGAGAATGAGGGTTTAAGAAAAGCTGGAAGACCCAACTCCTCCCTCCCCCCACTCAAATAAGATGTTGATGCATGTTGTTATATAGTGCGTTTAAAATGGGGGGGATGAGGTGGCGACACGATGCAACTTTAAATAAATTTTAATAAATATGCTTGAACAAACCACTGGGACATTTTGAGGCTTGGGGTTGTTATAAGAAGTCAGAATTTGCTGTGGAAGTGTGTCCCCTCTGATTGATGAGTTAATAATGGCTGGTCCGAGTGAATCCACTTCAAAAGCAAATTTTTCCGTCTTTAAACTGCTTTGATTTTCTAAACTTTATAACAGTTTATGCGAACACTAACCTAAACTTTTACATTGCCATCTAATTTATTTTGGACAATTGTTTCAGCAGAAATATTATGAAATCTTTGGTAGGAGTGACCCCACACTGTACCAGGAGTGCTACAGCTCACTGCTGCTGCAGCTTTACACACTTGCAAAAAAAAAAAAAAACTATATATAT
>NC_056504.1:13526383-13527237 GCF_014905685.2 Nematolebias whitei
CACACACACACACACACAGCACCCCGCACTGTGAATGTCACATCAGGCCGACCAGTCAGCACTCCGTCGAAGTGAAGCCACGCCCCCGATTGCCGCCACGCACTACCAACGACCACACACACACAGCCACAGCTGACCTCCCTCCAGAACCCGGCAGCCACCCCAGCCAAAGGGCTGGCCATAGGAACCAGGAACCCTGATCAAAGGATCCAAACAATCCAGGGAGAACCGGAGCACCAGCCCCACCCCCAATCGCCCCCAAAGGCCCAATACCCAATCACAGCCCAGACACCAACCAGGCAGCCCCCACCCACCGACCCCCCCGCCGCCGACCCCAAATGTCAGACGGAGAATGAGGGTTTAAGAAAAGCTGGAAGACCCAACTCCTCCCTCCCCCCACTCAAATAAGATGTTGATGCATGTTGTTATATAGTGCGTTTAAAATGGGGGGGGATGAGGTGGCGACACGATGCAACTTTAAATAAATTTTAATAAATATGCTTGAACAAACCACTGGGACATTTTGAGGCTTGGGGTTGTTATAAGAAGTCAGAATTTGCTGTGGAAGTGTGTCCCCTCTGATTGATGAGTTAATAATGGCTGGTCCGAGTGAATCCACTTCAAAAGCAAATTTTTCCGTCTTTAAACTGCTTTGATTTTCTAAACTTTATAACAGTTTATGCGAACACTAACCTAAACTTTTACATTGCCATCTAATTTATTTTGGACAATTGTTTCAGCAGAAATATTATGAAATCTTTGGTAGGAGTGACCCCACACTGTACCAGGAGTGCTACAGCTCACTGCTGCTGCAGCTTTACACACTTGCAAAAAAAAAAAAAAACTATATATAT
>NC_056504.1:13527337-13541999 GCF_014905685.2 Nematolebias whitei
GAGAGAGAGAGAGAGAGAGAGAGAGAGAGAGAGAGACGGATGGACGGACGGAGTTTTTGACCTTGGTCACATTTTGACTAGCCATTAGCTCATCAGACAAGATTCTGTTTCTCCTAGATCTCCTCGTTCTACTTCTTCTAGTTCAAACAGGTATCTGCAGCAGGAAAGATATTAGGAACTTGTCCATATTAATTAATCTAATATCTACTTGGGGGAGTGGTGGCGCAGAGGTTAGAGAAGGTGGGCCTGTGATCGGAAGATCACTGGTTCACGCCCCGGTACCGACAACAGCAAAAATGTGGGTGGGATAGGTGAAGCACCCACACTTGCCCCCACCCTCATTCACCCCATTCTGGGCCCATGAGCAAGGCCCTTAACCCCCACCATCTGCTCCCTAAACAGGTCTCTCTTGAAAATGAGTTCTCATGGCTCAATGAGACTACCTGTATAAATAAAGGCTAAATGAAATGAAACTTAGCAGCAGCACGGTGACACAGTTGGTAGAGCTGCTGCCTCTCAGCAAGAAGGTTGCTGGATCAAATCCCACTCTGGGACCTTTCTGGGTGGAGTTTGCATGTTCTTTCTGTGCTGTGTGTGTTTCCTCCCACAGACCATCAACATGATTGGGAACTCTAAATTGTCTTTAGGTGTGAGTGAGAGAGTGACTGGTTTTCTCGTTTGTCTCTGTGTCCCTGTGATGGACTGGAGACCTGTCCAGAGTGTCCCGCGCCTCACCCACAGTGACTGCTGGATATGGGCACCAGTGACCCCCATGACCCAAAAAGGAAGATAAAAAGAGGATGGATGAATGGATGGATATCTACTTTCTCTCAGAAGCCCACTTCAAAATGACTGAAATATCCCTTTAATAAACCTTGCCTGAGGCCACAGAAAACTGAAAATCTTTGTCTCTGAGTATCAAGTCTCCCTCTGTGCATGCAGCTTGTTTCAACCATCCTTTGTCTGCAGTGTTGTGTTCTCATCACACTGTGCTGGTAGTTTCCGTTGGTTTTGGGCTCAGAGTGTGTAGCGGTGAACGTCGCAGGAATAAAAAGGAGAAGTCGTAACAACATAAAGTGAAACACAAGCTGCACAATTACTGAAGTTATTGTGCAAATTAGATTCAGCCCTCTGGAAACAGAGATACTGTACTGTGGGACATAGCTCAGTGGTTTTTGTTTCTGCCTCACCGTGCCTCCGCTGATTAGTCTGAAAGCTGAGACTCGTCTGAACACTTGACTGAAGCGTAGCTGGTCGTTCACTCTCACTGAATGAGCTGCGTCATACATGATGCCAGGTCAATATCATAAAACAATTTAAGTGCTGCTGATTTCATACTGAACACTAGCAGCACATAGGAGGATAATTCCCGTCAGACATTAAGAATCTGTCTTCTATAACGGATATTAGTTTAAAAATTATTGAAATGTTGTGTTGGAAGAGGTTTTTTTCAGTTGAATGATCCAAGCATCAAACTTGAACAAATAAAACAAAATGTGTCACATCTTCCAGAAAACAGCTTGTTTCTTTACGTGGACTAATGCTGCTCCCTGCTGTCACAAATCAGAACCACTGGAGAACCACTTGCTAAAGTTTAGCCACCCTGCAGTGTATCCCTCGGTGACAGAACTTAATTAGAAAAAGACTTAAAGCTGAATTCTAATTTGTTTTTAAATTATATTTTTATCGTTTTAAATTAAAACAGAGTTTTGCGTATTGTCTAACATTTATGACCATCATCCCTAACCCTGATGTTTAGTCATTGTTTTAGTTCAAGGCTTCTTAGTTATTTATATTATGAGCATCATTTTGCATTCACCACTGATCTGAGATCTGTTTACAGATTCACGTTTGTGAAGTTATTTAAAATAAATGGAGCAAACAGATATTCATCTTCTGTTTAACTCTCAGCAAAATTACTTCACAGATTGTATTAAAACTCTGAGTAAATAATCCTTGGATATGCTTTTACGACTGATTAACTTCTGGGACCAACCCAATTCAAGATGGCCGCCATGGGTAATCAACATTAGCCCACTCAAGAATAGCTACAGCTCAGTCAGCTGATCAGACAGTGAGCTAAAATTTAATGTCATAAATGCAGTTTGTTCTCAGTGCATATGCATACATCTCATGGCTGAGGTAGTTCAGTGGTCAGTGGTGCTGTCTCATATGCCTAAGGCTGCAGGTTCAAGCCCATGTCAACTCAGAGAAAGTGCATCTGGTGTAGAACAATTGTTAAATCTTTCATGTGAGTTCTCTCACAGAAGTAATCCCTGCTGACGGGAGCAGCGGCTAAAAGAAAAACAACCCTGAGCACGCATCTCATGATGTGCAAAGTCCTATTTATTAAGTTTGGCTACAAGTCTGTAATTTTTTTCACAGATGATGATTGTAGCCCAAAAGATCTTGTCTTAAATATAACGGGGGATGTGAAGTCCTTGTTTTTATAAAGCTCCAACAAACACACGGTACGAGCCATCCTGATCTGATCAAACCATGTCTCCTTCTGTTTCACCTGTTTCTGCAGGTTAATGGTGCCTCCAACATCCCACATACTCAAAGCAGATGTTCAAAACCAAACACCAGTGAGATGCAATCAATAAATTACTATTTAGAGCAGTTTGTTTGCTTGTTTGGGCATTTTTCTGATTAGTCACAACTGTGGCGTTCCGCCTATGTTTCCACTTTTTGCTGATGTTTCATTTGTCACAGGCGTTTCAGTTTGAAATCACAGTCTCTCTTTTAAAAAGTCCCACTAACTATATCGAGTGGGTGCATTGTCAGTTTTGGCCACACTGAGCAGTGAGGATAGAGGCGTTACCTTGGAAACCAGCCACAGCAACAGAGGAGAATTTTCCAAAAGAGGGGTAGCAGTGATTGCTGACAGCGGTGCAGAAAGTCTGACAGAAACTCTCTGACTTGTGTTGCATCATCTGCTGGTCACTCACACCCATTCTGTGACACATGACGCAGTGGCACAGTGAGCTGGAACAACTTTGGGTTTTCAGTCTTATTTTAATTCATTTTTACACATTTTAGTTCATCATTGTTCTTCAGTGTGGAAAAATGTATATTTAGTGCATCATATAAGTTGCTTTTTTTTCTTAAAACCATCAGTGCTACTGGGAGAGGAAGAAAATATCAGTTTCACTAAAAGGTTCTCTGCTGTGGTGTATAAAATAAAATTATGTGTCAAAAAGACTTCCGTCTGATGTAACAGCTGTTCTGGCTCTGAGAGAACGCTGCAAGGCGAGGAGAAGCATGAGCCGAGGCGTTAGCAGAGCTGCAGGAGATGTGGTCCACCCTGTAGGAGATGGAGTTATAAAAGACCGGGTTGCTGTGACCACCTGTCTGTTCATGGAGCCGCTGAGAGGAGGTGCTAACGCTATCCAGCCCACAGCACATACACAAGAGCAAGGTCCTGAATCTGCTGGGCTCCAGGTCAGAGCTGTGAGCTTCAATGAGTCTGTGGTTGTCTGCAGGAAAGGAGACAAGGCTGATGCAGCTGCTGCTCACCTCCATGGGGAGGTGACAAAGACCACTTTGTCCTTCTTCACCAGTTTCCATCACCTTTCTCTCTCCTTTCATCTCCTTCAGCTGTGATTGCCACTCTTCTTCTTCAGTGCTCACATGTGTGTCATCTGAGCTTACAGTGAGAAACCTGAGCACCACCAGGTTGAGGAAAGCTCCAATGACTGTCAGCCCTACCAAAATGTACATGAAGCAAAAGGCCACGTAGGGCGGTCGTTCCTGGAGCGCATTGCTCTTCTTCAGGGCAACAAAATCCCCAAAGCCGATGGTGGTGAGTGTGACGAAGCAGTAGTAGTAAGCGTTGAAGAAGGTCCATTCCTCAAAGTGGGCGAAAGCTGCAGCTCCAATGCACAAGGTGCTCACACAGGACAGAAGACCCACCAGAACCATGTTCCCCATAGATACCTCTGTCCTCCTGAAGCCGAGGCCATGCTTGGCCCTGCACAGGAGGTATCGGACAAAAGTGTTGATCCTCTCGCCCAGACTTTGGAACATGACCAGCATCAGAGGGATGCCCAGGACTGCGTAGAACATACAGAAGGCCTTGCCAGCGTCAGTGCGTGGAACAGCATGGCCATAACCTGTGAAAGCACAGTAATCTGCAGGTTAATGGACATGGACAACTGTTCCATCACAAGAGTATGGTCTCTGACATTTTTTTTACATAGTCTACATTATTTACTACATTCAATTCCTGATTTTGGTTTGTCCTTCCTGACAAGTGTTGTTTTCACTCCCATACATGCTGCCCAGAGCAAACACATGAGCGTCTGCATTAAATATTGTATAAAGACTAAGAATAAACTTTTATTATTACTACCAATTTGATAAGACACAGAGTTTGGCCAAATATTCTGCTAACTTGGTTTAAGGTGCTATCAAAATATGAACAATGGAAATTAAAAATAAAAATATTGTTCTAGATCCTGACAAATTGAAAGAAAAATACAGGTAACTAAAGGTAATTACATTATCGGCTCTGGATTATTTTCCCTCCTCTGTGGATAGGAAAAGTCTTTCATGCATTTTTTAATTTTTTTATTGTAGTTTTTTTGGCTGTTGGAGCCCAGGTAAGCCATATTTTCACATAACACAGGAATATTCAACTGAACTGCTCAGGGGGCCACAGCTTCTGAAAGCCAGCAGCTCAGGGGCCGGACATCCAGCAATTAAAGTATTTATGTAAATTAACCAAGTATTACAATGATCTGCTACCTTTTAGATTTGTTTATTTTGTTGCATTGAATCATAAATGCAATAAACAGAATCCAAACCAAACCCAGATAACCCCACCCCAGTTTATTTATTTTTATGAACTCATCGGTGGGCCATACTGATGTCACCCACAGGCTGGAAGTTGCCCATGGACCACCAGTTGAATAGTCCTGTCATGACATATCCAACACTGCACTATTTTACTGGACTAAAATGTTTACTATTACCTACAAGTTATCTCATCTAAAGGGAATATTACTAATTTTACTCCTGACATTCAGTGTTGATGAATGATATGATGGATTTTATACAGTGGAACATGTGAAACAGACAAGAAATTTGTTTTATGCAAAGGACACAAACAAGAGAAGCCCTGCTCTCAACCAGTCCGTGTCCTTGAAAAAGAAGACGACGAAACAAAAAAGTCACGCGTGTTTTACTGAGTTTCCTTATTTCTGTCTCTGCCCTACTTGCAAAGTTGAATGACCCCTCATCATGAGAGTCTGAATGATTCTGTTGCATAAAACAGGAGACAATCACTGTGTGAGACTGCTCCTATAAAGTGTTTTAAATAGGCCCAGGCATTTTCAATAAAATACCTCTAACTTATAAAATACTACTTCCTTGTAGTTTAATTATAAAAAATATGAGCACAGAGAAGATCATTTTCACCCAACTGTGTGTCTGTGTGTCCGTGTTCATTTCCAACAAGTCACGTTTTTAGTGATGCAGCTGAGATGGAACCAGAAAGTCGCGGTTCAACTCCCTGCCATGCACACATGTCGTGGTGTCTCTGAGCAAGACACATAATCCCCAATTTGTCTCCAGGATGCCTACATAGCTCTCCACTGCTCCACCTGGGTGTATCCCAGGTGTGATGGGTTAAATGCAGAGAATTCATTTTGTCTTTAGATGGGGACATACAATGATGACAACATATAGCACGTAACTTTTTTAAGTCATAATTTGGCTTCTTATATAAATAAAGTTCCACTAAATGTTGATCAAGGTCAAGTTCTTTATTGTCATGTTCATCGCATGTGGTACATGTGGTGGAATGAAATTGTGTACACAGGGTCCCAGTTACATCCAACAAAAGTATAAATTGTAAAGAAAAACAGTAATAAGATCTAAGATATGAACTAAGAATACACTAAGCACTAGTAGTGCAAAAACAATATGCCGAAGAACAGCAGTACGAGCATGAGTCTGTGTGAGCAGATGAGCACGAATGAACACAGCAGCATGAAATAGATCAGCAGCATGAGATCAGCAGCACATATCAACAATCAAAGTTGCATTACAGTGATTTTTTTTCACAGTGATTATTCTGGTTAGAGATTCATGAGTCTAACAGCCTCAGGGTAGAAGCCGTTCCTCAGTCTAGTGGTTCTACACTTAATGCTCCTCAACCTTCTTCCTAGGGGAGTGGGGCAAAAAGTGTGTGTGCTGGGTGAGTGGGGTCCTTCATGATGCAGGTGGCCCTCTTCTTCCAGCTAGAGGTGTAAATGCCTGTGGGGAGGCTGACTCCAAGAGTCTTCTGTGCAGCCTTCACCACTCTCTGCAAAGCTTTTCTTTCTGCTTCTGTGCAGCCTCCATGCCACACGTTGATGCTGGAGCACAGGATGCTCTCCACTGCACACCTGTAGAAGGAGGTGAGGACTGAGCTTCCCAGACCAGTTCGTCTCACTGATGTCATCAACAGATCAGTTTATTTACTGTGAAGTGAAGAGTTTCACTTATGCCAATAATAGTCAGTCAGGTCATCTGGACAGTTTCTTTTTTTCTTTTTTGTGTGAAAAGATTACCTCAATGACCATTATTGGATTTTGTACCTGGATGACTGAGCATGAACTTTGATGTCTTGAACCACTTTGGCTGTGGCTGCCTGCCTGGGAGGAGTTGACGGGGGACAGAGCAGCCCCCTGAAACCATCTTCTCACCAGCAAACTGGTTGGTCCACTAAAGGACTGTACTGCTTAGTGGGGAAAACAGTTTACTTGGGACTCCTCAGACTGATGAAGCCCTCTGGATAGAGGGTGAAACGTCTTTCCACAAAAAAGAAACTGTCCAGATGACAGACCATTACTGGATTTTGTACCTGGATGATTGAGCATGAACTTTGAAGTTTCACTTATTAGTTTAAAAAAATATATCATTTGACATGTTTGGTGTTTTTAGGGACAGACAATAAGCCTGCAGTGTGCTAAAACTTGCTTTAGCTAAATGATTTGTTAACTGTAGTCGCACAAATTATTTTTACTGGTGTTTTTCTGAATAACCAGTCTTTATTCAGTCGTCATTTTCCATGCTTCAAATGCTAAAAATAAAAGAAGAGGATGACCAACTGGCAGCTAAAAAAATGTTAGTTATGAAAAGAGCTAAACAAAAGATGAATAGTTGACAGAAACAAACTTGTTGTTTTAGTATGGCTCTGGAAGGGAAAATGGGTCAAGGTTCTTTATTGTCATTCTCATCATATGTGGTACATGAGGTGGAACGAAATTGTGTACACAGGGTCCCAGTTACATCCAACAAAAGTATTAATTGTAAAGAAAAACAGTAATAAGATCTAAGATATGAACTAAGAATACACTAAACACTAGTAGTACAAAAACAGTACGCTGAACAGCAGCACGAACATGAGTCTGTGTGAGCAGATGAGGACAAATGAACAGAACAGCATGAAATAAATCAGCAGCATGAGATCAGCAGCATGGATAATCAGCAGCACATTTCAACAATCAAGTGGCATTACAGTGACTTTTTTCACAGTGAATATTCTGGTTAGAGATTCATGAGTCTAACAGCCTCAGGGTAGAAGCTGTTCCTCAGTCTAGTCATTCTGCACTTGATGTTCCTCAACCTCCTGCCTGAGGGGAGCGGGGCAAAAAGTGCATGTGCTGGGTGAGTGAGGTCCTTCATGGTGCAGGTGGCCCTCTTCCTACATCTGGAGGTGTAGGTATCTGTGATGGTGGGCAAAATGGGCAACAATTGTAAAAACTTTAAAAAATACCATACCATACCATACCATACCATACCATACCACTTTATTTATAAAGCACTTAAAACAGCTACAAGGCCAACCAAAGTGCTGTACAGACAAAACAACAGGTAACACACAAAGCAAAATACAAAATGAGGTAAATCAAAATATAGACATAAAAACGATGCAGATAATGACGACAAACCAGTGTGGAGCATACAGGATCAAAACACAGATCATCTGGTGTTGAAAGCTATTGAATAGTAGTGAGTTTTTAAGCGGGACTTGAAAACCGAGAGGGAGGGGGTTTATCTCTGACAAACAGAGGTAACTCGTTCCAGAGTCTTGGTTCTGCTACAGAGAAGGCCCTGTCACCTCTGCGCTTAAGACGAGTTCCTGGAACTGTGAGGAGCAACTGGTCTGCTGACCTCAGGGAACGTGGTGGGACATACGGTTGTAGCAGATCAGAGAGATAGGGGGGAGCGAAACTGTTCAGCGATTTGTAGACATACATGAGTATTTTGAACTGGATTCTAAGGTGAACTGGTAACCAGTGCAGTGAGGCCAAAACTGGTGTAATGTGCTCTCTTTTGCCTGTACTGGTTAAAAATCGGGCTGCTGCATTCTGAACCAGTTGTAGTCGTGCAATGGAGGTCTGACTGATACCAAACAGGAGCGAATTGCAGTAATCAAGCCTAGATGTAATGAATGCATGTATTACTGTCTCCAGGTTCTTTTTGGACAATATGGGCTTCAGTTTAGACAGCCGCCTCAGTTGGAAGAAGCATGATTTAACAATCATGTTTACATGATTGTTAAGTTTCAGGGAAGGATCCATTATCACGCTCAGATTATTGACTCTTTGTTTTTCTGACAGGGTTAGAGCGGAGAGGTCGATACAGTGGTTTGTGATCGTGTCGTTGGGAGGGAACAACATGACTTCAGACTTCTTTTCATTGAAACTCAAGAAATTTAAAGCCATCCAGTCCCTGATGTCAGCCAGGCAGTTGAGCAGCGGTTGAATAGAGCATGTACCATTGTGTCTTAGTGGGAAGTAAATTTGACAGTCATTGGCATAGAAGTGAAAGGGCATGTTGTGTTTCTGGAAAATAGCATCAAGCGGCAGCAGGTATAAAGAGAATAGGAGGGGACCCAGGATGGACCCCTGCGGAACCCCCCATTTAAGCTCTGTCTCTGCGGAACTAAAATCCTTGATGGAGACACAAAAGGATCTGTCAGTGAGGTAAGATCTGAACCAATTGAGGGCTGATCCTGTGACGCCCACCCACTGGTCCAACCTAGCAATGAGGATCTCATGGTCGATGGTGTCAAAGGCGGCTGTGAGGTCCAACAGGACAAGCAGCACAGAATCACCGGTATCTGTGAATCTGAAGATGTCGTTAAAGACCTTCAGCAGGGTAGTTTCAGTGCTGTGGAGAGGTTTAAAGCCAGATTGGAAAAGCTGGCGTGATCCTCCAGGAAGCACTTCAACTGGGACTCGACTATTTTCTCTAGTACTTTAGAAACAAATGGGAGTTTGGAGACAGGCCGGAAGTTGGAAACCAGTGAGGGGTCAAGGTTTGTTTTTTTCAGGAGAGGCTGGACAGCAACATGTTTAAAGGATTTTGGCACCACGCCAGTGGATAAACTACTGTTTACTATAGCAAGAATGGACGGACCTAGAGTAGGAAAAACCTCCTTTAGTAGTTGAGGGGGGACCACATCAAAGGGGGAACCAGAAGATTTCAAGCTGCACATGACCTGCTCTAGAGAAGATAGAGTGATGGGTTCAAGATGGTCAAATGGAGCTACAGATTGAGGTGGGATGGATGGGTCATGAGTTGGAGGGGAAATGAGAGCCCTGGTGGTCGCAATTTTTTCCAAAAAGAAATGTAAGAAGTTGTCGCACAGCTCAGTCGAGGCTTCCAGAGGTGATAGTTCAGTGATGTGGAGAACAGAGTTTAGGATGGAGAAGAGGACACGTGGGTTGTGAGAGTTTGAGGTAATTATATCAGAGAAGTATTTGGATTTAGCAGCTTTTACTGCTTTCTGATAACGGCGCCAACTCTCTTTAAGTATTTGGAAAGAGATCTGCAGCCTGTTTTTCCTCCACTTTCGCTCCGCCCTCCTACATTGCTGCCTAACGGCCTTGGTGATGTCACTCAGCCAAGGTTCTGCTCTGAGTTTTGATTTTTTTGGTTTTAACAGGCGCAACATGATCCAGAGTCTTTTAGCAGGCAGAGTTGAACTGGGATGTCAGCTCCTCAGTGGTGGTGAGAAACACTGGGGGCTGAATGATCATTTCAGAGTTATAAACATCTGTGAAACGGGTGGCAGTGAAGTGGTTAATGGTCCGAGTCCTACGTGCAGGAATGCACGACTTAGGAGTTAGATGGGGGAAGGTGAACTCAAACCGGACTGGCATGTGGTCTGAAAAAACATTATCACCAATAACAAGATTATTAACAGTCATATCATGAGTTAAAACAAGGTCTAGTGTATGTCCACACTCTTGGGTGGGACCGTTTACATGCTGGGTTAAATTAAATGAGTCCAATAAATCTAAAAAGTTCTTAACCAAGGGCTTCTCCTGACAGCACACGTGCAAATTAAAGTCCCCAATAATGACAACATGCTCATATTTTGGTGTGACTTCAGCCAAGAAGTCAGAAAACTCATTTATGAAATCCTTAGATCGAGGTGGGCGGTAGACGAGTGCAAATAACGTCTGAGGTGAATGTCCGAGTTCAAAGACGCTCAGCTCCAAGCTAGCGCGGGAAACTGGGATGGGCAGTTGTTTACAGTCAAAAGTTGATTTGAATATTGTTAATAATCCACCACCGCGCCGGCCTGATGACCGCGGGGCGTTAAAACACAAACAGTTCTGTGGCAGTAATTCCGTCAAGGCGCTGGACTCACCCGGAGACATCCAAGTCTCTGTGATGCACAGGAAGTCCAAATCGTGCTCTTGAAAGTAGTCCCTGAGGATAAAAGTTTTGTTGGTAACAGATCTTGCGTTGACCAAACACATCCGGATACTGTCCGAAGTGGAGCTAGCAGCGGTGGAGCTAGCAGCGGTGGAGTTAGCGTGCGCTAATGGCCGCAGGTTTTCAATAACAGCCCCTCCAGGTCGGTCCGAGCTGTGCACCGGCTGACAACTCCCGTTGGTTATCTGGTCCGGGCACACAGGAGAGGAAGATGCAGTGCACAGAGCTTTCAGCTTCACCAGCTGACCAGCACGTTTTCCCCGGCGTCTGAAGCGATATCTCCGGGCAGGCAGGTGAGGAGTGCAGCGAAGGTAAGCTGGCACGTCCGCCAGCGGGGGGGGGGGGGGGTCCAGAGGTACGCTCATATTTTTCCAAATAAGCGACTTCAGTGACAGAAAAACGAAGATCCAAAAGTTGTTGTCTGTCATACACCAGCAGAGAGTTGATGTCACAGATGAGAAATGCAAAAAACAAAAATAATCCGAACACCATCAGCAGAGGTGGATTGCAAGCCATGTACACGGGCGCCATCTTACCGGAAAATAAAAATGGCTTCCTGCAAACAGTTTGGTATCTGCATAAAATCATTAAACACTAATTAAAGACAGTGACACTTTAGTTTTTTAGCATAATAATCCTGCCCTGACACAGTTTTACAGCTAATCTACATACAGTACTGTACTATAGGTGTAATTACTGTACAGTAAACATTAGGAAACTTTTGATATATAATTTTTGGCTGCTGTAAGAATACCATTAAATTTGTTTTTAATCAATGTTTTGCTGTTACGCTGTTTTTGTGTGCACAGATAAAACTATATTAAGCTGAAAATGATTAACCTTAAAATAATTTAGTCACTCATTATTTGCTTTTGTCCTCAGTGTTGGTCTTACCTCAAAATAAGTATGCTGCCATGTTTAATAAAACTTTCCTACAACTTCTCTGCTCCACATGAAGCACCCAAATATAAAATAAAATTCACACTTGATGGTGTTTTACCCTTTTGCTGTTTTCATACATTAAAATGGGTACAATGACGGTGTTATCAAATTTCCTCAAACTCATACAAATTTTTTTTTTATTCATATATAATGAGTGAATGTACAAATATTTGTCCCATTACAGTAACTGTTATAATTCGACTACAAGAAAAAAGTATTGAAAAGTTCAAGAAAAGGGACGGATCTTCGATGTGGTCATTGCCACCAGTTTGAGCCCAGTTTGAATCAGGAAGGATCTTGTGTAAAACTTTTACCAAATCTTTCAAGTATGCTTGCTTGTTGTGGCAATTCCTGAAGAGCAGCCAAAAGAATAATTACAAAAAAATGTCAGAAGGGATACAAAAGGATTTCCAAGGCCCTACATCCCCAGAAGTTATTTTAAAGTTGTCATCAAGAAATGAGAAGCATATGGGACATGTGTAAATCTACCAAGAGCAGGCCGTCACAAACTGAGAGACCGTACAAGAAGAGAGGCCACCAAGACACCAGTGAGCAGAACTCTGAACCAGTTACAAGATTCAGAAAGAGAGGAGAGACTGTGCAAACTCTTCTGCAGACGCCATCAGATTGCTCCTATACTGTATGTCACAAAAAAGTCAGTCTAACAATCGAGCGTCAGTGACCTGATGGACGCTTGATATGCACCAAAACAGCCTGAGGACAACCTGGCTAAAGTGGTTACTCCTAGATATAAAACAAAAAAGAAAAACAAAGTTAAATAATCCAGATTTAATCGGTTTTCTTTGACAACAGCTTTCTCTTTACCACTTTGTCATAAAGCTCAGGTTGGTGAAGAACTTGGGCAACAGTTGTTGTATGCACAGTCTCTCCCATCCCACCTGTAACTCCTTCAGAGTGCTCACAGGTGTCTTGGTGGTCTCTGTTACTGGTCTTCTTTATGAACTGACTCTCACTTTGTGAGGACGGCCTGCTCTTAGTAAATTTACACATGTCCCATATTCCTTACATTTCTTGATGATGGATGTAACAGAACTACTGTCCATGTTTAGGGCCTTGGAAATCCTTTTTATCTATACTGATTTGTATTTTTTAATACTTTATGCTCTGACTTGAATTAGGCCAGTCACTTGAAAGGAGGTGAATATTTATACATTTACTTATTGTACGTTCCATACTTTGATTTAATTGGCATTGGATTTTACTTTGGCAGTAAATGAAGTTTTTTTAAATACATTTTTTTGTCAAAAAGGTCAGTTAATATTTACCATGATTGATTTATGACAGAGCAGCACGGTGGTGCAGTTGGTAGAGCTGCTGTCTCTCAGCAAGCAGGTTGCCCTGGTTCAAATCCTGGTCCAGGGGCCTTTCTGGGTGGAGTTTGCATGTTCTCTCTGTGCATGTGTGGGTTTTCTCCGGGTACTCCAGTTTCCTCCCACAGACAAAAAACATGCACGTTAGACTGATGGTAACTCTAAATTGTCTCTAGTTGTGAGTGAGAGAGTGAATGGTTGTTTGTCTCGAAGTGTCCCTGTGATGGACTGGAGACCTGTCCAGGGCGTACCCTGACTCTCACAGTGATTGGTGGACATGGGCGCCAGTGACCCCCGTGACCCAAAAAGGAAGAAGCAGGTAAAAGATGATGGATGGATGATTTATCACAGCAATAAAAGGGTAAAACTTCCAAGTAAAGATTGTTTTAACAAACTGGATGATGACCATATTGAAGAAATATTTCATCCTAATTCTGTTCCCTTTGCATGAAATTCCCTCACATTCTTTTTTTAAGTCAAGTACAAATGCCACACGGCACAGAAGTTGCTGGAGTAAAGGTCAGGATGAACTTACAGCATCAAGTGTTGCTACAGGTTCCTTATTCAAGAACTACACGTGTTTAGGTAAGAGCTGTTTCAAGAATGAACTGGTTAACCCTCATTATTTGAGTTACTCTAATTGGGAGGCAGATGGTTTGACTCGAACATGTTTTCCCAACCACTTTATAGGTAAAAACATTTAGTCGTTTCTTACAATAGTAATCAGGAAAATGAAAATAAATACTTTGGGGATCTCCTCAGATGAGTGCATGCTGTGCTGGAGTGGATACATGTTGTTTGAATCCACCTCTTACATCCACTTCTCTGAATGTGAGCACACAGCTGCTCTTGCAAAGAACCTGTTCTCTGTTGAATTAACAGGCCGCCTGTGCAGAACGCAGTGTGTTGTACTCACCGATGGTGGTGATGACAGTGACGGCAAAGTAAAAAGAGCCGGTGAACTTCCACTGCCTGCCGCCCCGGTGCTGCTCAGACTGCAGGATGACCCTCTCCATCTGTTTGTAGTCCTCCTCCATGAAGCCCAACTTTGTCTTCAGCTCGTTCAGCTGCTGCTCCAACACCTTCTTCCTGGAGCTCTCGCTCTCCGTCTCCAGGGCGTCGAACACAGCAGCTCCGACGAGCAGGTAGAAAACAACCGAGAGGATGAGGGACAGAGTCCTGATGTTCTGAGGCTTCATCCTTTAACTCCGGAGGAGCACAGGAGTGGAGTGAGGAGGCACGGGGACAGGAGAGAGAGGGGGAGGAGGCTCCGAGGGACAAGCTGCATCCATCACTACAAACTAAATGCAGCTTCGTCTTGTTCATACAGAGACTAAAGGTGTTGCTACCAAAACTCAACAAGTCAAAAGTTACACGTTTATAAAGTTCTTCTCACTGAATGGAGCTGGAACCACGTGAACCTTTAATGAATGTTCACCAAACCAAGATGTTTACAGACTAGTTTCTCTCTCTGACCCTGCGCAGACACACTTCTGTCATCCAGTCCTCAATTTTATAAAGAGATATTTTGCTCGTTTCTAAGTGAAGTTCTGTGGAAAGGTTCTTTTTTTTTTTTTTTTTTTTTTTTTTTTGTCCTCCCTTTTCCCCTTAAACCCCTCCCCCCCCCCCCATTTTTTTTAAAATTTTATTTTATTTGATATTTTTCT
>NC_056504.1:13546999-13567207 GCF_014905685.2 Nematolebias whitei
TGTATATATATATTAACCTAAACAATTTTCTCAAAATGTTCACATTTTTTTTTACCAAATTTTTTGATCCAAAACAAAATGAGTAATTTAAAACTTGTAACAATTCTTATTTAAAAGTTACTGTTTAGATCGTGCTGATAAAATAAACAGATCAAGATTTTTTGTCATTAATTAAAAATGCCATAATACAAAAACTACTTTTATATTTGTTCATTTTTGTACTTCCAAATAGTTTTATTTGCTTTTCACTACAACAACTATTCCCTTTTATATTATATTATATTATATTACGCAATATATTATATTATATTATATTATATTATGTTATATGATATTGTACAATATATTATATATTATATTATGCTATATTATATTATAATATACTGTATTATTATATTACATAGAAAAAATATATGTATATTACATTGAAAATGCTACAGTAACACTTCTTAAGAGGCTGGATTCCACCGCTCCATCACATATATTGTCAGTGTTTATGGGGGGAGGGGTGACCCATAAAAAATCTGTCCAGTTTAACACACCATGATCCACATTACAAAGTAAGTTTTTAGTGGGGCCACAAGAACATTAATCTCAAAAAGTTCAGCATAAATGAATAAAATGTTGCTTCTTCTATTTAGTTTGCTATAGGTTTTAAAGTTAAGGTTTTAAAGTTAAGGTGTTTTTAAGACAGAGCAAACTACAGTATACACCAGACTGATTGTCGTGGGATCATTTTCTTGATTAAATGTATACTAAGTAACTATATTTATGCTTTAAAGTCATGGGTTTTGTTTATATCTAAATATATATATATTGTTTTGGAAATATTTGACTTGGTAAGTATAGAAAACTATAAAATGTGCACACATTTCTAGTAGACGTGCAGCTGTTAATCACTGCGCCTGCTTGAAGAGGTCTTGGTTACACAAGTGTCACTGTGTTTAATCTATGGCTGCCACGCAGAACAACAGCTGGAACAGCTGGCCTCTCGGCACTAAAACTCTGTGGACAGTTTCCCCCTGTGAAGCCGTCGTGTGGAAAGTGTTCGCAACACGCGCAGCCACTGAGTTTTAGTAGGTGGCAGCGTTGACCTTCCTTCAGGCATGTGAGACAGTCAAAAAGTGATTCACGCCGATTTCATCATCCAAACCCAATACACGCCGCGTGGGAGAGGCAACGGAGACGGGTCATGTGAGGATATCAGAAGCCAGGTGGCATCTGTTGAGCGTTTGCACCGTGTCGTGCTAATTAGCTGCATGGCAGTAGAAAATAAGCTGACTGCTGTAGCTCCGGGCTGTAACTTACTTCACTTTCAGTTCCAACATGAAGGGCCTATCTGTGTTGGGATGGCAATCCAATCTGTGGAAACTGTTCATGCACTAAAGAAGGCCATAAAGAGCCGGGGATTCATCTCCTGAAATACTCATTTTACACGTTTATGGCCTTCGTTCTCCTCTCAACATATGGCTTCTTCTGTTTTTATCAGCCCGACACTGTAAAACCTTAACCTGTTTAAGCACAAACAAGGTAGAAATATATAGTGTTTACCTTCAGAACAAGACACTCCACTGGCTCTTAATGTGTCTTTGCTTTGATTTTTTTTATTGATGCTTTTCATCAAATATCTCTACCCAGATGGACAGCTGTATAAATACTTATATCTCATATAAGAAATACAAATTATAACAATTTATAACCAACAGCTGGTAAAAATATTTGATCAGTAAAGTTATTAAAGTAAAAAAACAGTCAATGTTTCAGGATAAACAGTATTTCACTCAAACATACATTAACTCAGATTTGCTGAATTGTTTTTATGTTATTGGTTCCTTCAGATTTGGGTGGGGGTTTTTTTTGTAGATAATTTTAGAACAAGTCTCATAAAAATGATTTAGGAGTCATTACTTCGGTTAAATTTCAATCTGTGTACAGAAACAATAGAATAAAGGTTTTTTACAGTCCCAGTAGACTCATTGATTTTCTTTATGTTGCAATAATGGCAAAAGATTGGAGACTTTTCATTAAAGACACTGGAGTTTAACATCTCTACCTGTCCATAAAGTCGTGATGCTGCTGTATCTGATGTACTCATGTCATATCTCTCTGCTCCACTGGAGAGTTCATGTGTCTTTTTATCTTCCACAGGAAAACATTAAGAACAGGATGTCCACCGACTGGAGTTGAGAAGCTCATCTGTCCGAGAGTAATGTCCAAAGAAAACGAGATACACTGTCAACATGATGCTATCTTTACACAGATAACAGAATGACACAGCACAGATAAGGACAGTGGTTATGAAAATCATAAAGTACTTGGACACGATGCAATTTAGTCCTGAAAATTAATTAATTAAAAACAATGCAGACATGTTCCTGTTTTTAGTTTTCTACACAGCCTTATAATCTAGCTGTTTTTTTTGTTGTTTTTGTTACTTTTTCTGTTTGACTGTCCTTTTGGTTGCCATTTTATTTTAATCTGTAAAAATAATAATAATAATAAATGTGTATGCCTCTTTTGTGATTGTCTATTGTTGTTGTTATTCACTGTTGTCATCACTCTGTTAAAATCAGGTCTCTCTTGTAAATGAGTCTTGGAGACTCAATGGGATTAACCTGTGTAAATAAAGGTTGAATTAATGAATTAATAATATAATACACATTTTATTATTGGCTTAGTTGTTAAAACAGAAATTGGTGGAGTCAACTTTTCTTCCAATTATTGACTATGGCGATGCATTATACATGAACACATCTGCTCAGTGTCTTCACATGATGGATAGCGTGTATCATGGCGCTTTGTGGTTTATTACAAATTATGGAGCCCTAACTCATCACTGTCTCTTGTATGATAAGGTCAAATGGACGTCTCTGCATGCACGCAGGCTTGGCCACTGGTATGTTTTGATTTAAAAGGTTATTCTTAAGTTGACAGCACCTTATATTTCTTCTTTGTTAACTTTAAACAACACGACCTACAGCCTCAAGTCTCAAGACTTTTTAAATGTTAGTGTTCCTCGTGTCAGAACAGAAAGGGGCAAGAAAGCCTTCAGCTTTTCTGCTCCAACCTCATGGAACAGTTTGCAATCAAAGCTTAAACTTGTATCTCTGAATGTATTTAATACCATGGTAGATCCCTATATACTCAAGTTGCACAAGTGCAATTGTTTTAATTGAGTCATTTGTTTTATTGTAGGTCTATAATTATTGTGACTATATGTTGTAACTGAGTGGGTATTTTTTTTTTTTTTTTACTGAGTGTCCCCCACCCCCTATATCTGTATGCTGTCAGTCTTGGCCAGGTCTCTCTTGTAAAAGAGATATTGATCTCAATGGGACAAACCTTGTTAAATAAAGGCTATTATTATTATTATTATTATTATTATTATTATTATTATTAAGCGTTTGGGTTGCATTTGTGTTTGAAGTGTTTCATCCATAAAGTCGAGTTGAGCTGAGAGAAGAGTTCCTGACAGACCCTCCAATAAAGCTAATGTGACTAGTTTTTAACAGGTTATCTGAGGCCAGTGGAGACTGAAAGATCTCATGCTTGTGCACTTAACCCACGTGTGAAAACAGAAATGATCTTGTTGAATAATGGCTTCATCTTTCTGGCTTAACTATAGGCTAGAGCTACAGTTTATGCTTGAACTGAGCTTCTAGAAGACTTGGGAAGTCTCTTTGTCATGCACCACTACTGCCCTCTACTGGCAAAGATTGGTATAACACCAGAAATTATTGTGAGTGAGTGCCACAACAAAAACAACTAAAACACAAGTAAAGAAATGAAAGTTGTTGTTGGGGGGCCGGGGGGGGGGGGGGTGCATTTTAACAGTCAATTAGTCCTGGGTGCCACATGTTGCCATGTGTGTTTAAAAAAAAGAGGAAGAGCATGCATCAGGATATACAAATGCCAAAACTATGTACATATTCAAGAAGATGATAAAAAAAAAATTTTTCAAATATTAAGTATAATGTGAGTTCATAAAAATTGTTTACAGTTGATCTTATATATTAGCTAAGTTTTTTTTATTTTTTTTATTTATTTTTTTATTATTAATTCATCTTGCTTTTGTATAGTAATTTTGTTTGGAATATATTTTGGGGACATGGGGCAGATATTATAAGAACTCATTCTTCTTCTGCTGCCTTTCATTTTATTTCTGTGATTGTATATCTTTTTTCTTTTCTTTAAATTGTATTATATTTGTTGTTTGGATGAAATGAAATGAATAAATAAAACATACATACATACATACATACAGAAGATAGTTCCGATGCTGGGGGTGTATCACTCCGCCAGAATTTGTGTCAACGCAGCCTCGGCATCGGAATATGACGATCTATTTTTGTTCCGCGCACACAGACATTCGTGTAATAATGCGTCCGTTGTTCGGTCGAGAAAACAATGACAAACTAAACAAACGATATCAAAAATATAGGAACAACTTATATAACATCAAGTTTTGTTGGTCGTCTGAGAGCATTACGTCAATCCATTTCCTGGACAGAAATATTTCTTCATTCAACCTTTATTTATACGTGTTGGGTTTTCATAACTGTAAAACATGCAGTCAATTTATTTCATAACTTCAAAGTTATGCCCTTTGAGTAAAGACTGAGTCGTGTGGGTGTTGCTGGTTGTCAAAGTTTCGGTTCCAGTGAGACAGAAAGTGAAAGTTACTACCTTCATTCAGCAGGTGTGATGAAGACGCGCTGCCGACGCTCTCTACACAAAATGTTCACCACCATCACTTATTTGACATCGAGACTCCGTAGGCCTGATGGTTTTTCTCGGTTTTGGTTAATAGTGCACTGGATAGGCTCGGTTTTTGGCTACTTCATAAGACCAGCGTTGCGTTGGCTGAACCTCGGAGGAAAAGAAGCTGAAGAAAACAAAGAGGATGTGGGAGAGACTGGGACTTCTGGAGGAGATAAGGGAGAGTTGGCTGGTGATGAATATCGAGTGCCCCCCACAGATGAGCTGTACTGTGACTATGATTCAACCTGGGAGACTGATCCGAGGCAGGACTCCGCCACACCTGACCGGAGCCCACGTTCAACAAACAACAAACACGTGAGCTTTATTTGACAGGAAGTGTTTCACTGCAGGCATTTCCTGCTTAACTATCGCCCTCAGAGTCATGAGGACAACTTGTTGACTGTGTTTCCTTCTGCAGTACAAGTTCAGCAGATTTAAGAGCGCTGCTAAGGACATGCAGAACTACAGGCATAACTATCCAGTGAGTTTCACACACACACACAGACAAAGTCCATGCTCAATAATCCAGGTATACAATCCAACAATTTTCAGTCAGGTCGTCTTCCTGACTGAAAATTGTTGGATTGTATACCTGGATTATTGAGCATGGACTTTGTTGGTTTTGAACCAGTTTGACATGACTGTTGATGAGGAAGAGGGCCGACACTGGAGAGAAGGGGGCGTGCCAAAGAGACCATCTTAGCACCAACATAACTGGTTTGTTCCACTTTGGAGTAAGCTGTTTGGGGGAAGAATCAGTTTTGTGTTGTGTGTTTCCTTGACTGATGAAGCCTTCTGGATGGAAGGTGAAACATTTCAGAAAAAAAAAAACTGTCCAGATGACCTGACTGAAAATTGTTGGACACACACACAGAGTTTAATCAACATTTGGGGAGTGGTGGTGCAGGGATTAGAGAAGATGGGCTTGTGATCGTAAAGTCACAGGTTCAACTCCACAGACAACATGAAAATGTGGGTGGAAAAGGTGAAACACCCACGCCTGCCTCCACCCTTATTTGCTCCACTTTGGGCCCTTGAGCAAGGCCCTTAACCCCCACCATCTGCTCCCAAAACAGGTCTTGAAAATAAGTTCTCATGACCCAGTGAGACTACCTGCATAAATAAAGGGTAAATAAATCAACATGTTCTCTGTTTTCACAGCAGCTAACCCGTAATCACCACAGGAACCCACAATCATCTGTAAGTACTGATCAGTGTTTATAAAGTGACTATGGTTTTTTTTTTGTAAATACATTAAAGTTATGTTGTTGTTGTTTTTTTAACAGGTTGACAGGCCAAATTTAATGTTCTATGTTGGAGAGGCACCATGTTTACCAGACGGTAGGCCTTCTGCTAACACACTGAACGATGTCTGTGAAAGACGCTGTGCAAATCCATGCATACAATGTAGGTGTAGAATAGTCTTTGTGGGGGGGAGGGGGGGGCTTCTGAATCTGGGTGGTAGTGTTGTCAGAAACCTGTAGCTTCTGCCTGATAGGAACAGTTCAGATGGGGTTGGACGCATGGAGCCCTTCATGATGTTTGTGGCTCTGCCATTGTAGCGTGAACTGACGATGTCATCCAGGGAGGGCAGGGGGCAGCCATTATTTTTTTATTGTGTGTGCCCTTAATAACACTGCTGTTGGCTGGAGCTGAGAAAGTTTTTATTTTCCTGCCACCAAAGTCAAAAGGCAATAATGCTTTTGTTCGTGTGTAGGTGAGCGTTCAATTTTTTTTAGCATCAAAATATGTCATGAACCACTTTGGCTCCACCGTGTATTTCTTGAATCACTTTCTTGATTTTAATGAAACTCTCAGGAAGTAATCATTTTATGTACATCAACAACTGACTAACTTTTGGAGTCAACTCCAATTCAAGATGGCCACCGCAGCAAATAAACATTAGCCAGCACAACGTGTCTAGAACATGCATTGGAGTTGTTTTAAGCAAATCCCTTAACTAGCCGTTAGCTCATCAGGCTGAACTCCAACAGATAACCATACCGATTTATTTATATATATTAACAGCTACAAGGCCAACCAAAGTGCTGTAAAGACAGAACAACAGACAACACACGAAGCAAAATACAAAATGAAGTAAATCAAAAATATGGACATAAAAACGAGTGTGGAGCATACAGGTTCAAAACACAGATCATCTGGTGATGAAAGCTACTGAATAGTAGTGGGTTTTTAAATGGGACTTGAAAATCGAGAGGGAGGGGGCCTGTCTGGCAAGCAGAGGTAACTCGTTCCAAAGTCTTGGTCCTGCTACAGAGAAGGCCCTGTCACCTCTGCGCTTAAGACGAGTTCCTGGAACTGTGAGGAGCAATTGGTCTGCTGACCTCAGGGAACGTGGTGGGACATAAGGCTGTAGCAGATCAGAGAGATGGGGGGGCAGAAACTGTTCAGTGATTTGTAGACATACAGGAATATTTTGAACTGGATTTGAAAGTGAACCGGTAACCAGTGCAGTGAGGCCAAAACTGGAGTAATGTGCTCTCTTTTGCCTGTACTGGTTAAAAATCGGGCTGCTGCATTCTGAACCAGTTGTAGTCGTGCAATGGAGGTCTGACTGATACCAAACAGGAGCCAATTGCAGTAATCAAGCCAAGATGTAATGAATGCATGTATTACTGTCTCCAGGTTATTTTTGGACAATATGGGCTTCAGTTTAGACAGCCGCCTCAGTTGGAAGAAACATGATTTAACAATCATGTTTACATGATTGTTAAGCTTTAGGGAAGGGTCCATTATCACTCCCAGATTAGTGACTCTTTGTTTTTCTGATGGGGTTAGAGTGGAAAGGTCGATGCAGTGGTTTGTGATCGTGTCGTTGGGAGGGAACAACATGACTTCAGACTTATTTTCATTGAAACTTAAGAAGTTTAAAGCCATCCAGTCCCTGATGTCAGCCAAGCAGTCGAGCAGAGGTTGAATAGAGCATGCACCATTGTGTCTTAGGGGGAAGTAAATTTGACAGTCATTGGCATAGAAGTGAAAGGGCATGTTGTGTTTTAGGAAAATAGCACCAACAGGCAGCAGGTATAGAGAGAATAGGAGGGGACCCAGGGTGGACCCCTGCGGAACCCCCCATTTAAGCTCTGTCGCTGCAGAACTAAAATCCTTGATTTTTTTTTTTTTTTTTTTTTTTTTATTTTTTTTTTTTTTTTATTAAAGATTTTAATCACACATTACAAGCATCTGTTTGCCAGGGGTATAGATATTAATGTAAAAGAGATAATATTCTAGTACAAAACATAAAGAACCATGAACACAAAAGGATCTGTCAGTGAGGTAGGATCTGAACCAATAACCAGATAAGCTTTTAATAGTTCTTAGCTTTTCTACCAAACCCTGTTACTAAAAGCCAGAAGATCCCTTTAATTGGTGGCTCTAAATTGCTTATGAGTGTGAACATGTTTGTGTTTCTGTAATGGACCTATCCAGATGCACTCCTACATCTCACCTATTGACTGCTGGAAATAAACCCCAGCTCCTCTGGGCCCAGGACAGATCAATGGATGTATCCAAACCTAGGCCTGTCATGACATACAAAAAATCAATTAATCGCATGATGAATGAAAATTATCAACCTCATTTTCATTTATCGGCTTTATCGTTTCTTCGTGTCTCTCTCTTTCTACTGAAGACACTGGATGACAAAAAGTTCAACTCCGGTGCTCTTCACTGACTCCTCTCTTTCTCTTTTCTCTTTAAAATCTGTTTTAACCATCCAAAATCACAATTTTTGGATCGTTAAAAGCAGCTAAGCTGAGAAGCTAAGCTAGGAGCTAAGCTAACAGGCCGACCTCAGGAATAAACCTCCGTCTTGTCGAAGCTCCAAAACTCATGGTTGAAACCCGTGCCCTTGTGTAAAAAGTTGTTTTTCGCTGCAAAAAGAAGCTGAGAACTTGTTTACAGATTGTTTTATTAAAAGCTTTGTGTGAAAAATGCTATGCTAAAGAGCTCAAACCACACCTAGCGTCCGCCATGTCACCATGTCAGCACATGTCACATCAAGGGGCCTCCCTCCCATTTTTCTTAAAGAGACACGCTGCTCAACTATTCATCCTTTGGTTCAAACAGTCTTATACTGCCATCAGGTGGTGACAAAAGGTACTGCACTCCAAACAAATCAACGTTTCTTCTAAAATTTGACAATTAATTATTTTTACATTTCAAACAATATTATCGTTTATCACAATAATGTCTGAGACAATTAATCACCCAACAAAATTTGTTATTGTGACAGACCTATCCAAACCTGGATTTCAGTCCTACAACACTTTTCCACACCAAATTTAGACAGTGAAGTTTTACACTTTGTTTTGATTTTATTCAACTGCAACTTCACTGAAAAAACATTCGGCCAGAAGCTTCTCCTATATTACATTGCTCTATTCTTGTAAACCGATCACGCACATTTTATTTCAACGTTATCTACACACTTGACTCTGTCCTTCCAGTTTGCTGTACACACAGCCTGTCCCTGTTTGTAGGATTCCATCTGACATAACAATAAATTAAACCTCACCTAACTTTTATGACTACATGCATAAATCAGAATAATTTAATATTTTTAGGAACAAATTTATTTATGTTGCATTTGTTTTCAGGTATCTTCATAAAGGAAATCCACAGTCATTGGTGGGGAAATTATGACAAACTGGAATCTGTGCACACCTATATTCAGTGGTAAGCTACTCTTTGATTACAAATATACAGTAAAGTATTTTGTTGTGATTTTTATCAAAGTTTTCTCTCAAAGGTTGTTTCCTCTGCAAGAACCAGGGATGAACTATCAAGCCAGCATACTGACCAAACAGGAGATTAAGGTAACCTGACGGAGGACAGTATTTGAACAAACCTGAGTTTTACAAGTTCTCAACGAAGTTCTGCATTTCCTTCAGGATTTTTCTCAAAGCAACCTTGCAAAGCAAAACCTGCTGAGGTCATACAATCTCATGTTAGATTTCTACGGCATTGAGTTGGAAGATGTGACCACAGGAGCAGTGAGGAGAGCAGAGAACTGGCTGGACAGATTCGACAACCTGAACAGGTGAACTATACCTGCAGTTTAGGGAAAATAAAACTCCAGCATTCCTTTACTTTTTTCAATTTGGCTATTTTTCAGACGCACACATAACAACCTGCGCATCACCCGCATCTTGAAGTGCCTGGGAACCCTGGGGTACCGTCACTACCAAGCTCCTCTGGTCCGTTTCTTCCTGGAAGAGACCCTCGTCCATGGAGAACTTCCAAATGTCAAAGAAAGTGTCCTCAACTACTTTGTGTTTGCTGTCCTGGATAAGACGGAGCGCAGGCAGCTCCTACGGTTTGCTTACACTAATTACACTCCTAAAGAGGAGTTTGTGTGGTGCCCAGTGAAAATCCAGAAGACATGGTCTTGGATGCAAGGCGAAGGCCCCGGTTCTGAATGTGATCACGATGGATCTGAAGATTTAATACAGGTCCAAGTGATTGATGGAAGTAGTTAAGAATAATTAATGTAAAATCTAAATCAAGGTTGAAAAATGCTTTGTGCATGTAAAGTCTTCAATGAAGGACTTTACATCCTAGATTTACACAACAGGTGGTGCTCTTCTTCAGATAATTACATATCTGTAATGTTTCATTTATAATTTTATCTACCTTTACTCTTCCTGTTTTGGGGGCTGTGGTAGCTTGGTGGTCAGTGTCTTGTAATCCTGAGTCTGCGTCAGGGAGGGCATCCAGTGTAAAACAATTGCCAGATATTTCGTGCGAGTTAGCTCGCTGTGGCAACCCCTGAAGAAGGGAGCAGCCGAGAGGACGAGAGAAACTTTCTTTTCACTCTTCCTGTTTTGAAGTCATCTGATCCAGGTGGAAATGTTGAACACAAAGTGTACCTGTTCATAAGAGTACTGTCTGAATCACAATGCATCATTAATAACTTGTAAAGTATTCATTGTTTCTAAACTGATCGTTTAAAGGTTTTGTTTCTATTCTTGTTTTTCCATTGAAGGTTTGCAAAGCTCATCACCATTTATTTGAATTTAAACAAAGTTTTTGCCAACTAATTCTGTTTTTGCACAGTTTTGTTTAATTTTCAGCTTGATCATCTCTTACAAAGGTTGATTTCACATTGAAATGCCAGGTTTTGTTGGTTTGAAAATTTTATGTCTTTATCCAAAGACTGATTTGTCTTAAATGGCATAATGATGTTTTTGTTGCATTAAAACATTTTCTACTACATTTCTACTCACTGTACTTGAACCTGTTTTTCACCTTTTTAAGTTCAAATGTACATCAAAATATACTCATAATGTAAATGGACTGTACTTATATAGCACCTTTCTATCTTATCAATATACTCAAAGCACTTTACAACACAATCTGTGCCCTCATTTACCCATTCATACAACACTACAATGTCTGTACAAAGATTAATCAGTGCTTTATCAAATTCATACATCGATGGGACACACAGCGGAGGCAATGCAGGGTTCAGTGTCTTGCCCAAAGACACTTCGGCATGCGACTGCTGGTGGAATCGAACCCCCAACTCTTACATTGGAAGACGACTGCTGTAATCACTCAGCCACAGCCGGCCAATGTGGTTTTCATGACCCTCCTGGTGCCCCTGGATCAAAATGACCTACAGGGCCTCAGTCCTACAATTGAGGCCCTGTAGGTCATTTTGCAGAGCAGCAGGTAATTTAAATATTGTAAGAAAAAGAAGTAATGTGAGGTACTGCAACCAGGTTTCCCAGTGACTCTGAAAATCAGGAAAAACCTAGAAATTATTTTTACATTTTTCAGACAGCACTCAGGGAATTTGAACACTGACCTGTTGATTAAAAATTATATTTTTGGGATTCTGACCTGTGCAAAATGTTAGTATTCTAGTATCAATGAGTCCATGTTCTGTTTCTACAGTGTACATATACATAGTACTTGTATCCTTACTGAGGTGGCTTTTTATTAACTTATTTTCTTTCAGCTTTTCCCTTTTCAGCAGTCGCCACAATGAGTCATCCTCCTCCATCTCACTCCAACTACCTTCATGTCCTCTCTAACTGCATCCATATATCTCCTCTTTGTTTTGTTTTTCTGGCAGCTGCATTTCTAACATCCTTCTACCAATATACCCACTGTCCCTCCTCTGGACATGTCCAAACCATCCCAGTCTGGTCTCTCTAACTTTATCTCCCAGTTGTTCAACCTGTGCTGTACCTCTGATGATCTCACATTCCCATCCTTGTCACTTCTAAGGAGAACCTCAACATCTTCATTTCTGCCACTTCCAGTTCTTTCTCCTGTCTTTTTGTCCATGTCTCTGTCTCCAAACCATACATCATACTGGTCTCATCACTGTCTTGTAAGCGTTTCCTTTGACCTTTGCTGACACTCTTTTGTCGCAAATCAACATATTCTCACTCCCTACTCGTCATATATTGATGCGCGCGGTCAGGTTCCCTCTTCGTGACGTTCTTGATGCGTCGGGTAGCCCCTTCTCGTCATTAATTGACGTGCGGGTGCCGTCATTGAATGTTATGCCGTGATCTTCTCTTCCGGTTTGGATAGTGAAGCACTTTCATATCCGTTTATTTTTTAACAACAGGATGGACTTTCTGTCATTAATTTAAAAAAAGGACGGATCCCACCTGATAAAAATCCAATAACAAGGAAAAGCTGACGTCATCGTCTGCGACAGATTTCTGTACTACAAAACACCCCACACGTCAATTAATGACGAGAAGGGGCTACCCGACGCGTCAAGAATGTAACGAAGAGGGAACCTGACCGTGAGCGTCAATATGTGATGAGTAGGGAGTGCGAATATGTTGCGCAAATCACTCCTGAAACTTTTCTCCATCCTGCCTGAACTCTCTTTTTCACTTCTTTACCACACTCCCCATTTTCCTGGACAGTGGATCCCAAGTACTTGAAGTCATGCACCTTTGTGACCTCTGCTCCTTGTATCCTCACTGTTCCACCAGCCTCCCTCTCATTCACACACGTACTCTGTCTTACTACGGCTGACTTTCATTCCTCTTCTTTCAAGTGCATACCTCCACCTCTCCAAGTTCCCTTCCACCTGTTCCCTGTTCTCACCACAGATCACAATGTCATCTGCAAACATTATAGTTCATGGGGATTCCTGCTTGGCCTCATCTGTTAGTCGGTCCATGACAAGAGCAAACAAGAAGGGGCTCAGAGACGATCTTTGATGCACTCCCACCTCCACCTTGAAGCTATTTGTCACTCCTATAGCACATTTCACCATTGTCCTGCTGTCTTCATAAATGTCCTGTACCAGTCTAACATACTTCTCTGCATCACTTCCAACCTGTAGAGTATAACCACTGACAGCATTTAGCATCAGACCTTATTCTACCTTCAGACACATCACCCTATTTGACACTCTTTTTACCTCTACTACATTATTTGCCAACTCCTCCTTCAGGACCACCCCTACTCCATTTCTCTTTCTATCCACACTATGGTAAACCAGTTTGAACCCTGTTCCAATTAGGGATGGGGCAGATCCGATCCAGTATAGGTATCGGCGTCCGATACCAGCATAATTTACGTATTGGATTTTCCGATCCACCTGCCGATATTTCCGATCCATGATGTATGTTGGCTTCAAACTATGGAATGGATTTCCTGAACGGCGGCGTGTCTCATAAACCCAAAGTAATAAGATCCACCTCACATTCAGGAAATCCAGTTCATAGTTTGCAGCCAGCTACAACGTAAGGACTGAGTTAGCAGCACTGTGGCTAACAGCTAACAAACTTTTCATCTAAACATGTCCGCTGTGTGGAAGTATTTTACACTAAAAACAACACAAGACAGCATCGTGCAATGTCTGCAGAGCCATAGCGCCACATTAAACCATGTTAAAGTTAGTTTTACGATGGACTTTCGAGCTCTGTGGCTTCAGCGGGGGCACTACTCTTTGTTCAAACCAAAAGAGGCAACTCGACACCGGTCAGCCGCGTCCAATCTGCCCCGCTCAGTCTGCTCGTCTCCGAGGAGGGACAGTCTGAGCGCGGCTGCACCAAATCAAGCTGCCTGCTTCGGATTGAACAAGAACAAGACATCGCTGAAACCACGGAGCTCAAGTGTTTACAGAGAAGCTGCTAAACTTCATCATAATTAATGACCAACCACTATCAGTTGTAGAAAACGAAGGATTTCTCAGCTTGATACTTGCAGCCAAGATATAGTTTACCCTCCAGGAGATATTTATCAGTGCAACAGTAGACAATCATAAAAAACATGATTTGAAAATTATATATATTAAAAACATAAACAACTACATTATAAAGTGATGTAAAATACTAAAAACAGGAACATGTCTGTTGGTTTATGCCATGAACTTAGCAGATGTTTGAAGACATTTAACGTTTTATTTTATTTAATTCATTTATTCATTCATTTAAATGAAACAAAATTTTAAAAAAATCATCAAAAAGAAAACATTGAATGAAAAGAGTGCAAAAAGAAGAAAAAATTCTTATATCTGCCCCTTATAAAATATAAAACAACTTTAAACAATCACTTAAATTAATCACTTTACAGTAATATCCACTTTAAAGCTAGGAATTAAAAGAAACATGTTTTGTGTTAGCAGAATTTAATTCTAACTTTAAAACTTATCCAACATTAATAAAACTTACCTCAAGTTGCCTTTTTGGACATGCATGCATATATTTGTACAAATTGTACTTGAGAAGAGATTATTACAGCCTCATATAAAATCAATAATGATCATGATATCGGAACTGGATCGGTATCGGCCGATACTCAGTTCTAGGTATTGGGATCGGATCGGAATTTTAAAAAGTGGATCGTGCATCCCTAGTCCCAATGCTGCGAGCCTTGCTGCCCTTCCACTTGGTCTCTTGAACACATAAAACATCTACCTTCCTTCTCTGCATCATGTCAGCCAGCTCTCTACCTTTGCATGTCATTGTTCCCACATTTAGATTTGCAACCCTCAGTTTTAGTCTTGACTTTCCTCTAGACTTGACTTGATGTTATACAAAATAATTATCAGGAATGCTTGACATATGCAAAAACTGTACACTACAGCATACTTCCTGTCATCTCTAAATGTGACTCTGCCACCTAAGATGCCAAATTTTGAGCATTTTGTGTGACGTAAAAAATCTCCTGGAACTTCAGGATTTACCAATGAAAAATTCAGGGAATATTATTTTCATCAAATGCTGGGAACCCTGGTAACATAAGTTGATGTTCTCCTTTGAGTGTTGGTTAGGACATGCAGAAATGTAGTGAAATAACTGATCTTTATGATAAAATGTAAAAGACATTTGTGGTTAGTAGTCAAGAACACTCAAAACACAAACTGTTCTGAAAGAAACACTTCAACTACTAAATGCCAGCTGTATTTCTGTCTGTTATCTGGGCTCCCTAGTATCCAGATTCCATCCATCCATCCATCATCTTTACCCGCTTCTTCCTTTTCAGATTGCGGGGGTCACTGGTGCCCATGTTCAGCTATCACTGTGCGAGGGGCGGAGAACACCCTGGACGGGTCGCAAGTCCATCACAGGGACCTGAATCAAACCACTTTATCTAACTAAAATAATGGCACAATAATAACGTAAACAAAAAATACTGTGTATACATGTAAGATAAATCCAAGGATTTCATTCCAGCTGTCTCATTTCTGTTCAGCTATTTTAACAAACATCCACCTATAAATATACTACTGCAGGTACATTTGCTTCATAGAAAGACTTTTTATCATGAGATGGAATTTTGTCATTTAGGACAGAGGATGCAGAGGACAGAGTGAGATGGAGCAGGATGACTTGCTGTGGCGACCCCTAAAGAGGGAATAACCAAAAGAAGAAGAAGATTCATCAGGAAATGCAAGAAAAACAATCAGACCTGCCGCTGGTTTTATGTCGACTAAGCCTGATATGGACATCTGCAGCTCTGGTGTGACTTTCAACATTTTGTTGTCCCTTAGTTGTACGTCTAACTACAGATCCATCAGAATAATTTTTATGCCCTAAAACGAGTCAGTTTGAACTGTATGTCATTTCTGTCTGACCTGTAGCCTGGATACATTCAGATGAACCCTCAGTTTGGACCAGAAATGGTTTGCTAAAAGCTGTGAGTGATGCCATATTTGTCCGATAGCCATTGAGATTCAGGCTAAACAACTTGAAACAATGAATCATCAGTCCGTCCCATCAACAAATGTTTTGGATTAACATGGTCAGCATCAATACCACTAGAGGACACATAAACAGAGCTTAATTTGTAAATTGATCAATGCTGAAACACAAATAGCTAGCGGGCTGGCATGGGGGTGGGGGTCCTCCCCAAAAAAAATTTGAACAAAGTAGATGCAATTTCTTGCATTTTGGAGTATTTTAACAGGTTTTTAAACATCTATATTTACCTACATTTACCTACAACATTCCGCTTCTGTCAAGCGTCCTACCCCACCTCCTTACTTGATGGTTCCGAGCCAGCTCTTGTCTACTGAATTCACTGTCCAGCTCGTTGTCACACTCCACATGTGAAACCTCCAGGCACCTCCTCTGGCTGTTCATGCCTGTGGGCTCCTACCTGTGTAGAACTGCCTCGTTAGCTCAGCACTCACCTCGACCACTCTTTTAGGGGTGGAGATTTTTTAAAAGGCAGACGTGGAAATTCATTCATTCAACCTTTATTTCTACAGATTAGTCTCATTGAGTCTCGAGGACTCATTTACAAGAGAGACCTGATTTAAACAAAGAACACAGATGACAATAGTAAACAATCATAAAAAATTATATAAATTGAAAAATAAATGGAATAAAGTGATATTTTTTAAAAATGAATCAAAAACAGCTACATTATAAAGCAATCTAAAATACTAAAAACAGGAACATGTCTGCGTTGGTTTTTGCCAGGAACTTAGCAGATGTTTGAAGCCACCTAATGAGGTCAAGGTTCAGAGCTTCAGCTCTTTATGCAAGGTGTTCCAGGATATAGGAGCCAAGTAGGAGAAGGCCCTTTTGCCTAGTTCAGTCTGCACTGACATCCATCCATCCATTTTCTTCCGCTTATCCGGGGTCAGGTCGCGGGGGTAGCAGCCTAAGTAGGGAGGCCCAGACTTCCCTCTCCCCAGCCACTTGGGCCAGCTCTTCCGGGGGAATCCCGAGGCGTTCCCAGGCCAGCCGAGAAACATAGTCCCTCCAGCGTGTCCTGGGTCTTCCTCTGGGCCTCCTTCCGGTGGGACGTGTCCGGAACACCTCACCAGGGAGGCGTCCAGGAGGCATCCTAAACAGATGCCCAAGCCACCTCAACTGGCTCCTCTCGACGTGGAGAAGCAGCGGCTCTACTCTGAGTCCCTCCCGGATGATCGAGCTTCTCACCCTATCTCTAAGGGAGAGCCCAGACACCCTGCGGAGAAAACTCATTTCGGCCGCTTGTATCCGAGATATTCTTTCGGTCACAACCCAAAGCTCGTGACCATAGATGAGGGTAGGAACGTAGATTGATCGGTAAATTGAGAGCTTCTCCTTTTGACTCAGCTCTCTCTTCACCACAACAGACCTGTACAGCGCCTGCTTCACTGCAGATGCTGCACCTATTCGCCTATCGATCTCACGCTCCATTTTTCCCTCATTTGTGAACAAGACCCCAAGACACTTGAACTCCTCCACTTGGGGTAGGACCTCCTCCCTGACCGAGAGAGGGCACTCTACCCTTTTTCGGCTCAAGACCATGGCCTCGGATTTGGAGGAACTGATCATCATCCCAGCCGCGTCGCATTCGGCTGTGAACCGCTCCAGCGAAAGCTGTAGATCACGATCTGATGAAGCCAATAAGACCACATCATCTGCAAAAAGCAGAGACACAATCCTAAGGCCACTAAAACGGATCCCCTCAACACCTTGGCTGCGCCTAGAAATTCTGTCCATAAAAGTTATGAACAGAATCGGTGACAAAGGGCAACCTTGGCGGAGTCCAACTGTCACCGGGAACGAGCCTGACTTACTGCCGGCGATGCGGACCAGGCTCTGACACCGGTCATACAGGGACCTAACAGCCCATATCAAAGGGCCCGGTATCCCATACTCCCAGAGTATCCCCCACAGGATTCCCCGAGGGACGCGGTCGAACGCCTTCTCCAAGTCCACAAAGCACATGTAGACCGGTTGGGCAAACTCCCACGCACCCTCCAGGACCCTGCTGAGAGTGTAGAGCTGGTCCAGTGTTCCACAGCCAGGATGAAAACTGCACTGCTCCTCCTGAATCTGAGGTTCGACTATCTGACGGACGGACCCTCCTCTCCAGAACCCCCGAATAGACCTTACCAGGGAGACTTAATAGCGTGATTCCCCTCTAGTTGGAACACACTCTACGGTCACCCTTTTTGAATAGGGGACCACCACCCCGGTCTGCCAATCCAGGGGAACTTCCCCCGATGTCCACGTAATATTGCAGAGTCGCGTAAGCCAACACAACCCTACAACCTCCAAAGCCTTAAGGAACTCCGGGCGAATCTCATCCACCCCTGGGGCCCTGCCATCGAGGAGCTTTTTAACCACCTCGGTGACCTCAGCACCAGAGATTGGAGGGCCCGACCCAGAGTCCCCAGGCTCCGCTTCCTCAGTGGAAGACGTGCTGGTGGGATTGAGGAGGTCTTCAAAGTATTCCGCCCACCGACCCACAACATCCCAAGTTGAGGTCAGCAGCACACCACTCCCACTATAAACAGTGTTGGTGGCGTACCGCTTTCCCCCCCTGAGATGCTGGATGGTGGACCAGAATCGCCTAGAAGCCATGCGGAAGTCATTCTCCATGGCCTCTCCGAACTCCTCCCATGCCCGAGTTTTTGCCTCAGCTACCACCCGAGCCGCATGTCGCTTGGACTGCCGGTACCCATCAGCTGCTTCCGGGGTCCCACAGGCCAAAAAGGCCCGATAGGACTCCTTCTTCAGCCTGACAGCATCCCTCACCGATGGTATCCACCATCGGGTTCGAGGGTTGCCGCCACGACAGGCACCGACAACCTTGCGGCTGCATCTCCGGTAAGCCGCCTCGACAATAGAGGCATGAAACATGGTCCACTCAGACTCAATGTCCCCCACCTCCCTCGGAACATGTTCGAAGTTCTCCTGGAGGTGGGAGTTAAAACTCCATCTCACAGGAGACTCTGCCAGACTTTCCCAGCAAACCCTCACAATACATTTGGGTCTGCCAGGTCTGACCGGCATCCTCCCCCACCATCGGAGCCAACTCACCACTAGGTAGTGATCAGTTGACAGCTCCACCCCTCTCTTCACCCGAGTGTCCAAGACATGTGGCCGCAGATCAGATGAGACGATGACAAAGTCGATCATCGAACTGCGGCCTAGGGTGTCCTGGTGCCAAGAGCACATATGGACACCCTTATGCTTGAACAAGGTGTTCGTTATTGATCATCCATGACGAGCACAGAAATCCAACAGCAGAACACCACTCGGGTTCAGATCAGGGGGGTCGTTCCTCCCAACCACACCCCTCCAGGTCTCACCGTCATTGCCCACATGAGCATTGAAGTCCCCCAGCAGAACAAGGGAGTCCCCTGGAGGTGCACTTTCCAGTACCCCCTCCAAGGACTCCAAAAAGGGTGGATAATCTGAACTGCCATTTGGTGCATAAGCACAAACGACAGTCAGAACCGTCCCCCCACACGTAGGCAGAGGGAGGCCACCCTCTCATTCACCGGGGTGAACCCCAACACACAGGCACCAAGTTGGGGGGCAAAAAGTATGCCCACTCCTGCTCGGCGCCTCTCACCAGGGGCAACTCCAGTGTCTGCACTGACACTGCATGTAATAATGTCCTGAGAGCGCACGCTGTAACTGCATTCATGCAGTGACATGTAGGAGATGTATGAAGGCAGCAGACCAAAAAGTGATTTAAAGATGAAAATGTACCAGTGAGAGAGTCTGCATGAAGTTAATGATGTCCAGTTAACCAGTGAATACAGGGTGCAGTGATGGGTATGGTAGTTACAGCCAGTTATGAATCTTAGTGCACCATGATAGACAGCGTCCAACATCTGCAGGGTGCTTGTAGGAGTCTTCATGTAAATAATGTCACTCTAATCAATGGAGGGAAAAAAGTTGCAGTTACAAGGCGTTTCCTAGCATTCAGAGTTAGACAGGATCTACTTCTGAAAAAGAAACCCAGTTTTACTTTCAGTTTCTTTACGAAGTTTTCGACATGGGGCTTAAGCGAAATGCAAATCGACAAAGAAACCCAAGTATTTATAAGAATCGACAGTTACCGGATCCAAGCGAACAGTTACTGGAAATAAGTGTTCTCAGATCCTGTTCCGGCAGGATCCGGCTCAAATTAAGCCCTGCACATAAACTAATGGACACACACACACACACACACAAACACACACACACACACACACACACACACACA
>NC_056504.1:13572207-13576929 GCF_014905685.2 Nematolebias whitei
AAGTTCTTTATGGAACACTGGGACGCCATGTCATCCGGACCAGAGAGGACAAGGATAGCCCAAGTTGTTATCAACGCTCCGTTCAGAAGCCTGCATCACTGATGGTATGGGGTTGCATGAGCGCTTGTGGCATGGGCAGCTTGCATGTCTGGAAAGGCAGCATTAATGCAGAGAACTATGTTCAGGTTCTAGAACAACATATGCTCCCATCTAGACGTAATCTCTTTCAGGGAAGACCCTGCATTTTTCAACACGATAATGCCAGACCACATTCTGCAGCAATCGCAACATCATGGCTACGTAGAAGAAGGATCTGGGTACTGAAATGGCCAGCCTGCAGTCCAGATCTTTCACCTATAGAGAACATTTGGCGCATCATAAAGAGGAAGGTGAGACAAAGAAGGCCCAAGACGATTAACAGTTAGACATGAATGGGAGAGCATTCCTATTTCTAAACTTGAGAAACTGGTCTCCTCTGTCCCCAGACGTCTGTTGAGTGTTGTAAGAAGAAGGGGGGATGCCACACAGTGGTAAAAATGGACATGGGTCCTCTCATAGAAAATTTTGAATAACAAAGATGCCATTTCCTGCATTTTGGTGTACTTTAACGAGTTGTTATACATCAACATTTACTTATATTTGTAAACACTTAAAATTACTATTTTGGAGAGGAACAGCAGGTTGTGTGTGAATTAGCAGCTGTCAGGGGTCGTAAACCCCCCTCGCTGAACTCTTCACGTCTCCTGCGTCGTGGCACCGTTTGAAACACCTGAAGGATTCACTTCTCTGTTGTCCAAGGAAGGACAATCCATCCATCCATTTTTTATTAAAGTAAATTGGACTGTCTTTTTGACATTTTGATCGCTGTTGTTATTTTGACAAATTAGCATTGTTGTTTTGAAACGTGACGTATAATGTGAATAACACATCAAACATTTCTCTCTTTGTATTTTTAATTTATTTTTTACAGTAAGCTTTTTTATTTATTATGTCTGAAATTTAGCAGGAGTTCAGACACCTGCTGATGCTGCACGCGCGCTAGAGCTATCTGGAGACGTTTCTGTGCGTAATGTGCACTGTCCACAGCTGGGCATTTATTTATTCTCTTGAATAAATGATCGTTTCCATTTCGGGGGTTAGAGATGAGGAGGGGGTGTTTTTCAGTGCACAGCCCTACTGACTAGGGACAATATTTGGAGAGGAGGAGGAGAGAAGGACTCTGTGCAGAACCTCTGTGCGTAAGACCATCTGTCCTTCCATCCTCACCCCCTCTCCTGCTCCTCAAAGGAGTGTACATAGCTGGTTCGCCGCGTGTGCTGCGGCTGAAACATCCACTCCACAGACTGTGTCCACCGGACTAAGGGCAACGTCTCCTCTCGTATTTTTTAAATAAATAATCAAAATAAAAAAGTGCAATGATTTTGGACTTTTAGGGGCGGAGCTGCCGGATCCGAACAAAGAGTTGCCGGAACAGAATGGGTCAAAATGAGAGAGTTCCCGGATCTTGTTCCGGCAGGATCCGGCTCAAATTAATCACTGCCTATAGATTCTCGTTAAAAGTTGTACAAGCACAATTAGCTCCTCTTCATTACAAAATATAGGACCATTCTGGGCGCACCACTCCTGCGCCCAGAACTGAATGCACCATACAGATTGTGCTTCCAGAACAGATCGTGCCACTCCCAACCAGGCTATGTGTGAGAGGCCAGGCTAGCTGCTGCAGGTAGGCTTTAAGCCACTGAAAGCCCTTTATCTAATGCCTTTGCTACCATTTCTGACTGATATGCCTCTCAACTTTTAGATGTCTCTGTGAAAAAACCTTTAGCTGACTGTGTATTCTAAAAGTGGGAACTGGTGAGTTTGGTTATTTGTTTCTGGAGCTAGCATGCTAGCCCTAGCATCCAGGTAATTGTACTGGGCTCTGTGAAATCAGTGCTATTGCTACATTCATTTGAAAGTGCTTATAGAAAAAAATAATTGTCAAACATGAATACTTTTCTATACTAAATGTCACTGATGGTATTACTATTTCTGAACACCTGCATTTTTATTGATCTGGATAATGAAAAATAAGCATCTTGCAATAAGTAACTAGCTCCTAATGTTACATTAAAACAATTAAATTGAAGGTACATTGAAATGGTGAAATGCTATTGATATATTGTGTGCTAAGATGCAACATTGGGACCTTTATATTTAAGAGTACTCAAATAATGAGCTTGGTTCTATTTATATTATGAACTTATATTACGATAAACATGTACGTGTATTGCTTATATTTATGATGGTAACTCCTTCCAGTGCGGTAGGAGGCGCTATTAGCCTACAGCTGCCTTCTCAGTTTCACTCTGGACTGTGTATATAATATATATATATATATATATATAGATATATATATATATATATCATACACACATTTATATCGGCTACATATATATCATACACACATTTTATATATATATATATATAATACTATACTTTAAGTTAATAATAAATAATAAAGAAATAATAAAAACCATAATCATGATTAACTGCTGCACTCTATTTCCTCATCAGTAAACTTACTGCCTCCTCCTCAACAAGTAGCTAATAATATTTTATATTGTGCATTTTTATTTAGTTTTATTTTTGCTGTATGATTCGTAAAACCACATCAAAGCCAGAGACCAGCCCGCATGTCATTATTGCCCATCCCAAATTAGGGTCGGGCTTCAGGCATGGGTTAGAAATGACAGCTCTACCCCAGGGTAACTTCTAACAACTGAAGGCCTCTCTCACTTTGGCTAATGTTAATGTTCATGAGTCCACCATCAGGAGAACACTGAACAACAATGGTGTGCATGGCAGGGTTGAAGGAGAAAGACACAGCTCTTCACAAAAAGAACATTGCTGCTTGTCTGCAGTTTGCTATAATCACGTGGACAAGCCAGAAGGCTGTAGGAAAAATGTTTTGTCTTTAGAGACCAAAATATAACTTTTTGGTTTAAATGAAAAACCTTACATTTGGAGAAAGGAATACACTGCGTTCCTACATAAGAACCATATTCCATCTGTGAAACATGTTGGTGGGTTTTTTATTTATTTATTGTCCGAGGCAGTGCAGTGACAGATGCTTGTCAACAGTGGGATTAATATCCACCACTAGGCACAACGGTGGAACCAGGGGTGGCTAATGGTGGCCATGGTCACCAGACTAATCTTAATCTAGATGGATTAAAAATCATCCACCCCAAACATTTGGTGAAACTACTTGATAGTGACCTTTCTTACTTGTAAATGCAGTCACACAACAACTTGGAAGTCGATACCTCACTAATCTTTCAAGTTGAAAATAGACATTGGGTGCTATAATGAGCACCTCTCACACTGTCAGCTGACTCTATACAACCACTTGTATAACTAAAGGAAGGGGGGGAAACCATAAACTTCAATAAACAGGTTTAATTGGTTCAGCTGAAACAAAATTTGAACATTTCATTACCACAAAGTATGTCTGGGGTGTATACTGTATAGTCATTTCAGTTCAAAGCTGCTCAGCACAGACTGTTTTGTGTTTTAACAGTGTTGCTTTAACCTTCACATTATCCACCTCAGATATATGGCTTTTTATTTTTTCCACATAGAAAAGTAAGAATAAAAACATCAGTATCTACAAGAATATGTTCATATTTACATGTTGTAAATGGAGCAGTATTCAGTTACATTTTCTTAAAAATGTTTCAACAAGAGTATGGTACATGTATTAGGACTCAATGGCCTACTCATAGATCAGACAGAAGAAACTTAAGAACTTTTTCCAAAGGTGATGAAACACAGAAATGTTAAAGTGACAAAAATCTATTTTTTTTTTTATCCTAGTAGGAAGAAAAGTTGAAATTTAACAAATACTGTCCATACATGTATTTATCAATTTCTGATTGGGTAGAGGCTTAAGAACATTAAAAATTGAGATCCATAAACCAGAGACTAGGAGGTGCCTTTGTCAGTGTCCGCACTCCTGGCTTTTTCCTTGGACGAACCATGTTTGTGTCTTTTCTCCTCTTTTTTTTCTTTGCTTCTGCTCCTTTCCCGACGATCTCTGTCACGATCTTTCTCCCTGTCCCTCTCCTTGTCTCTGTCGCGCTCCCTGTCTTTGTCGCGTTCCCTGTCTCTGTCCCTTCCTCGATCTCTCCCACGATCCCGATCTCTGCTTCTAGATCTATCTCGTTTTCTGTCTCGCTCACGGTCTCGTTCTTTGTCACGGTTGTGTACCCTGTCACGGTCTCTTCGGTCAGAGTCTCTACTTCGGTCTCTGTCACCCTCTCGTTCCCTGTTTCGATCTCTATCTCTGTCACTCTCCCTATCTCGGTCTCTGTCACCTTCTCGTTCTTTGTCTCTATCACCCTCTCTCGCCCTGTTTCGATCCCTGTCTCCCTCTCGCTCCTGGTTTCGGTCTCTGTCACCCTCTCGCTCCCTGTTTCGATCTCTATCCCTGTCACCCTCTCTCCCCTTGTCTCGGTCTCTGTCACCCTCTCTCTCCAGGTTTCGGTCTTTGTCACCCTCTCGCTCTTTGTCTCGGTCGCTCTCCCTCACCCTGTTTCGATCCCTGTCTCCCTCTCGCTCCCTGTTTCGGTCTCTATCTCTGTCACTCTCTCTCCCCCTGTCTCGGTCTCTATCTCTGTCACTCTCTCTCCCCCTGTCTCGGTCTCTGTCGTTCTCTCTCCCCCTGTCTCGGTCTCTGTC
>NC_056504.1:13576939-13598029 GCF_014905685.2 Nematolebias whitei
CCTCTCGGTCTCTGTCACTCTCTCTCTCCCTGTTACGGTCTCTGTCATTCTCTCGCTCCCTGTCTCGTTCTCTCCTTATTTCAGAGTCTTGATCTCTGTGCCGCTCTCCCTCAATCTCCCTGTGTTTCTCACCATCTCTCCCTCTGCTGCGGTCAAGTTCTCTGCCATGTTCCTGTTCCCAGTCTCGACCTTGTTCTCTGCCTCTGTCCCACTCGTGCTCTCGGCTCCAACGTTTGCCCTGTCCCCTGTCCCATGACAACCTGTCTCCGTGTTGTCCTTCATTTTCTCTTTCTCTCCTTCGGTCCTCAGAAGGTTCTTTCTGTTTCTCCTCAGAGGACTGTGAGGATCCAAGGACGAGTTCCCTGTGTCCTCCTTCAAAGCGACTCAAACGCTCTACAATGCGAGACTCTATGTCTTCATGGGTGGTGCTCCTCCTAATTTCAGGGGAATGGCGGCGCCAGTGGTCTTCTCTGCGTAGGTCTGGGCTATGGGCTTCATGATGACTTGGACGACCATGTAGTTCATCTGTAGGGGCTGGCAGCATTGACGCATTGTGGTGAATGAGTCTAGGCTCATCTGAATGCCAATCAAAGCGGTACCGCTCTGGATGCTGAGAAAGGTGAAGTCTATTTTCTTGAGCTGGGGGACCTCGATGCTCATCAAAACGCCCTCTGTGTACTGGTGGAGATGGTGGCCCAGAGCCCCCAAATTGACTATGTGGCCTAAAGTGTTGTCCACTTGTCTCCCTAATGAGAGGTGGGCCTCTTCTGTCCTCATACTGGTTAGGTGGAGGTGCACGGTAAGGAGGGCCTGGCAGAGGACCCTGGCTGTCTTTTAAGATAAGGTGTGAAGGTAGATTCTGGTCCATATTCGGAATAAATGAATTACTGGAAGTGTCTTTGTGATAATGCTGTTCACCATATTGGGTTGGTGGGGGACCCCGGGGCCCTGGAAAGACACCTGAAGGTGGGAGTCTGTTATCAAAATGTCCAGGTGGGGGTGCAGTGAAAGGTGGAGGTGGAGCTCTGTTTCCAGGGAAATTAAAAGGAGGAGGTGGACCAGGTAATCTTGGTGGAGGTAAGTTGTTATGTTCAAATGTAAGAGGTGGAGGCAGGCCTGAAGGGGGGGCTTGCTGTCCAATGCGCTGAGGGACAATAGAAGGGTCAAACATTTGTGGAAGGGGCTCTCTTTGAACAACTGGAGGGAATGATGGTGGTGGTCCTCTGGGTAGCATATTTTGTGGTGGTGGTCTATGAAGTGGCTGCTGTGTTGGTGGCTGGGTGCTTGCCCACTGGTTCTGGTAGGGAGGGTACGAGGATGTAGGTGGGCCGTAATGTTGACTGCTGTCACCTTGCAAGGGTAGAGCACCATGCACAGTGGGAGGAACACGTACTGGAGGGGGGCCCTGCATTGAAGGAGAACCTGATATTGGAGGAGGACCTGATATTGGAGGAGGACCTTGCATGGGTGGCAGCACGGATGCAGGTGGAGGCCTCATAATCAAGTTCTGTCCTTGCATGGGATGGGGTGCTGGGAAATTGGATGGTGGTGGGAAGTCAGTGGGAGGTCTGTACTCATTATCAAATCTTGAAATGCGACGAGGCACGTGACGTGAGTGAGCGTCAGATGTTGTGCTCTGTGTGAGTACTGGGATTGTAGAAGTCACTGTAAACGAGTCCCTAGATTCTTTGTAGTAACTTGTAGATGGTGAATCTTGGCTATTTTCGTCATACTCTGAGTCTTCAGCAGGTTTTAAAATGCTTGCAGCATTTGGCCAAAGGCTGTACTTGTCCACTTCTGCTTCCTCCTTCTCCTCCTCTTCCACAGTTTTAACCTTTCTTTTATCCATGTAGTTCATTTCCATATCAGGTTCCATCTCCTCTCCTAACAAAGGAATTGACACCTCATTTTCTGATGGTGTGAAAGGCAGAGACATAGTGTCCTCTTCCTCGTGTGGTAATGACGTTTCTTTGTCTTGTGAAGAATCAACAAGTTCTTCTGTACTAGGCTGCTCTGACTCTTGTGTCACAGGTTGAGAGACAGGAACAGGATCAGGATCAGTCATAGGAGCAGACAACTCCTCTTTGTCCTCAGACTCATCCGACGGTTGCCTTTCGCAGACAGACTGTTGAAGATCCCTGCTTTGTCTTGGATCTCTCCTCTGGTTGATCAAGGGGGCAATTGATGATGACTTGACCACTTCTTCAACTTTCTTGCCAAGCTGACTGTTGTCTAAAAGCGATGCAATTGGCTGAGTCACAAGTGTTTGTGGAAGTATCGAAGAGGCTGTGGATGACGTTTGCTGTTCCAGCAGCTGTTTCTGCAATGCCTGCGCTCCAATTCTTTTAAGGTTTTCCAGGATATTTTGTGGGTTTGTTACACATTCATTTGTAGGTTCAGTTTGATCTGGTGCTGGAGTTTTAACCTCATCAAAAATGGAGTCATCCTCTGGGTCATATGCCACATCATCGGTTTCACTGCCCACCACCTCAGATTGAATAGAGACCTCTGGTTGAACCAAAGCCTCAACGGGGTTCCTGGCCACATTATAGCCTCTGCTAGGGTCATACTCCTCCTCTGGGTCATATGGCCGGTCATCTTCATCCTCCTCTACTGGTGTCTCCATAGGATTTTGTGTAAACTGCTGCACAATGGGATCCAACATTTTAGCAGCGGTGGGGAGCTCCCCAGCTTGATCAGATGGAGAGTTTGAGGCTTCGGAGTCGTGTTTTTTGCTCTTGAAGAGGTTGAGAATGGTCTGAAGAGGACTGGCGGCTGCTACAGAGGCAGCAACAGAGCTGGTCACAGATGGAGAATCCTTGCCAGAAGTAGCAAATGAAGCTGCAGCTTTAACAGATGATAGCAAGGAGAGAACTGATGAGGCAGTTGCAGTGCTGCTAGGAATCTCAGAGGAACTAGATGGAGGTGATGCAGGGGAAGTTGTGCTGAATGGGATTTCAAGACTCTGTCGTGTGCTCTTGTCTGCTTTCACTGTAGAGGACTGTTTTACCAGACCAGTTTCATCTGCTTCTTTGATTTGAATCTTGGCTCGTTTCTCCTCAGTTTCGAGCAACCCACCAGTGCGCTTTCTGTCCTTTTGACAAATCAGCAACCCTAGGAGAAGGTTGGGACGAGCTGGTTCAAGCCCTGTGAAATAAAAACAGAATAGAAGCTAAAGACAAATTTGTAAAAAATAAAATAAAATAAAAAAATTATATTTTTTCTTTTAATAAAATCATTAAAATTGTCAAATAAAGATACAACAATTCAAAAATTGGAATGAGGGTATTAAAAAGTACATAAGAAATGAATATAAAACAGTATTGCTTTAGACGGTGATGAAAAATGGTGATGCTAAATGTCCACATATAAGCAACACTTCAGCTGCTGGTAAACTTTTTGGAGGTTTTTAATGATTAAATAGTTTTTGCAGATGTGGCCCAGATGCAACCAGTTAAGTAGAGTTAGTCAAAATGGTAGAATTTTTTGTTTTGTTTTTATATCTCTTTTAGACTGTGTTTTTGGTACCTGCCTTAACCTGTGCTGTCTTAGCAATGTGCTGTTCCTGCTGCTGTGACCATCTAATTTCCTCTCTGAGGATTAATAAAGTTGTCTGTCTATAATATTTTAGTTTTCACTAGGCGTGTAATTGCAGATTTTTTTAAATACATTGAACTGATAAAAATCTAAAATTTCAAATGTTTTTTAGTCACACAATTTATCTGAACTCATTCCTGTAGTGCAACGTTATAATATGAATGTAAGCCAAATGGAAACACACATTTTACAATATATAAAAATAAATGCTTCACGTATTGGTCATTTTAAGGCTAGTCTTAAGAAACAACAGACTGAAAGTGGCCTGCGGAGGAGAGTTGCATTCAGGTCTAAAAAAATCCAGCCTGGCCTGAACTCGTAGGTTTATTTTCCCGAGCCTGACCTGGATCCGACGGATGAATTGTAATTACAGGCCCAAACCCGATAAAATTTTTTTTTTTTTTTTAATTTAAAGTCATTTTATTTATTTATTAAGCATTTACTGCTCTTGTAAGCAAATCAGTTTGACATATTTTAAAAATGTATTTCAAAGAAAGGAAGATATAAGAGATATTGTTTCACCAAATGGATATTAACCTACAAAACGAATATCCTAATAATAAAAAAAAAATCAACACTAAAGATAGGCTGTTATACAGATAAACAAAAATTTTAGAGAAAAATTATTTAGAAAAATATAGAACAAGGCTGTTTGAACTGAATGCACTGCTCGCTTTGGCTTTTGTAGATGCTGCCACTTCCTTCACCGCAGATGACAGCACGGTGCGGAGACGCGCTGCCGGTGATCAGCTGATCCATCTGAGCTTGACTGAACATTTTTTTTTTACCTCTTAAACCGGCCGGTCAGACCTGCCTCCTCCTCAACAAGTAGATTAATACAATTTTATATTGTGCATTCTTATTTAGCTTTATTTGTGCTGTATGATTCATAAAACTGCACCACAGCCCAAGATCGACACAGCCCTCCCATCCAGCACATTATTTTGGCCCAGCCCAAATTCTGGGTCGGGCTGGACATGGGCCCGGGTTAAAAATGACAGTTCTACTGCAGATGTTCTAGTCTGCAATGCAAATGTCTTTATTTGAAACGTGTCATATTCACAGAAGTTACAAGCAGGCTGGGACTCAACAAGTGTGAGCGCCCCCTAAAGTAAATAACAAGAATGCACTCATTTGATTCTTGGAAAAATAGGCATTTAATATCTATCTGTGCATACTGCCTACCAAACAGATTTACTGCTCATAAACATACAGTTAAATAATCTAAAGTATGTATAAGTAACCTTCAATATTGGGACTGCATCATCTATGACCACTGTTTGCAAAACTTTAAAAAGTTAAGTTCTGAAATATTTTGTGCTACTTCCTGTTCATACTGTTCTTATTTGCATTGCTCTATACAGCTTTTAGGAAGTGGCAAATTAGAACAATCTTTCAGATACTGTTCTAAATGTAACTATTTACAACTTCATTGTTATTCTTACATCATATATTTAAGCTGCACAGACTTTTATTTATTCTCATGGGTAAATGGACAACAAAATGTGACTAAAAATCATTCCAAAAACAAAAACACTTCAGGAAAAATAACCATGACTAATTTACATTTCTTTCTAAATGCTTACCTGGCCCATCAAACGGTAATAGTTTTGAAGGTAATGGATCCTTTGAGCTGAGTGGGATGAGATAAAGGTCTTTGATGCGCCGGTTGTTGTTAGCCACCACGCCAAATCTCTTTCTGCTGCTAAAGTAAGAGAAGAGGGAGACGTATGCCACCTCTTCCTCCTCTGTGGCTGGGTGGAAACGGATCAGACAAAGCTCCTGTAAATATCAGGAGGGAAAAAACTGTTAAACATTAAAGAGTATTTAACATGAGAAACGATCTCTTCTCCAAGTTGACTTTACAAACCTTGGAGAGCGATGTTTTGAGCTTCCAAACATAGTCCCACACAGTGTTTGGAGAAATCCGACCTCCCACATGAATGGTGTCTGGCAAATCCTGCACGATATTTACAAGTGGACAGAATTTTAATGTCAACTAACATTAGTCACAAACACAGAAACTGTAAAATTGTTTAACCCTTTAAAAATTTCAGTTAACTACCTCTTTAAGGTGTTCAAAGGATCCTGAAACCAAGTAAGCCTTGGTTGCAAATTTAGCTACTGTGTGCATGTTGACAAATCCTTTCCATATGGACTGCTGACCGTGGAGGAAGATTGCAGTTTCCCCATCAGAAGGCTCAGATGTACTGTAAAAACCAAAAGCATGTTTCTTGTAGAACTGTTAAGAAAGCCTTCGATCCCCCCCCCCCCCACACACACACACACACACATTTTTACAAACTAGGTCACACTTTTTCCATATACAAAGTTATTTCATTCATTTTAAGTAAATATTATTGTGCTTAATATGTGTTTTGTTAACGCACTAATATTAAGAAGAATGTTGCAGAGCGTGATGAGTTTAGTACCTTTTTGTTGAAGACTTGGCCACAGCCACTGGTGATGGTACAACTGGGGGCATTGGTAGAGATACTTTAGCCGCAACCTCCACTGGAGCAGTAACAGGTGCTGGCAACAGTAGCTCTGCTGGACTGGGGTTTGGTTTCTCTGGAGCTGCCTGGGCAACATTCACCCCAGAGATGTGCCTGGCCATGCGAGGGTCTCTGCGAGTGATGCTTACAGAGGAAACAGCAGGGGTGACGAGTACAGGGGTCTGAGCCGGGGGTGCCATGACGCTGGGGTCCTCCTGATAGGGCTGTGGTTGAGATTCAGGAACAGATGGCTCCATGTTGGACTGAAAGGACGGAAGGACTGAATGCTGGTGTGTTACAGCATCTTTGTGAGGGTAGGCTGCCGAGCCCTGTGCTTGACTGACAGGAGACACTTCCCTGAGCCGGGATGAAACAGACTCCTGCCTCAGGGGCTTAATGTCAGGCTTCTTGGTGAGTCTGGCTTTTTTGGCTGCAGGCTCATCTTCTGCTTTTTGCCCTATAAAGGAAGATTTTAAAACATCAATCTGTATATATATATATATAAACCCAAAACTATGAGCTGTTTTTTTTTTACCTGTACATATTTTACAGTTCAAGTCAAACAGATGGGTCTTGTGCTGTGAGGTGGTGTCTTTGAGCATGCTGCTGAAAACATCCACCACGCTGCTGCCACCACTTCCTTCAACTGCAGACTGAGCTGAAGCTGAGGGAGTGGAACCAGACTCGTCTTGGTCCTGGGAACACAAAAAAAAGAATTTGGGTAAAACTTTTGACGAAGCAGAACAGATGATAATCACCCATGCAACTAAAATACCCAGTTCAATCACATAGAAATGCCTGAAATTTAATCTGTAAGAATTAGCTAACAGAAAGAATTAGTGCAGAAAAAGACAGCAGGCAAAGCTACCGGTACATTACTTTACTAGTTCTGTCTGAGCACAAGCTCATGCAAGATGAAAAGAAGGTGCGAAAGAGAAGCTTGTCCCCACTTACTGAAGCAGAACCCAAGCGAGAAGACGAAGCGGTGGTAAAAATACATACATCTGGATCAGATGAAGGTGGAGCGTCCTCCATATCTACGCTGTGGGAGCCATGCCTGTTTCTAAGCTTGGACTGCACAGAATGGGACCTTGCACCGGCAGACTGACCCTGCAGACAAATGCACTTTAATACTTGAAAAAAACAAACAAACCAAACAGCTTTTAAATGATAAAAACTCCAGTTAGTTCTTGGTTACATCAAATACTTTTCTGCACCTGCGGATGCCTTCTCTCCCTCTCCTGTTCTCCTCCTGCTTTTTTTTTTTGCTCTCTGTCTGTGTATCGGAGCTCCTATTACACATCTTCCAAAATGAAAAACTATACTCATGTGGATCTGGTCAGCTGGACTTTCAACACAATCGATAAAATCTTTTCAACAAAGCAACACGGTCCTGGAGAGCCCTCATGCCCCGCTGAGACGCACGCAGCAGGATGTGTCATGGATCCGTGGGGAGTTTGTGAGCTGATGTGTTTTTTCGTTTTGTCACAAGTGAACGCCGAAGATGTTTATATAATTGGATTTATGATAGCAGGATTTCTGCTTTCTGGCATCAGCAGATTCCTACGTTATCGGCTATCAAGGAAGATGACGGACATAGTTTCGGCAATGGCAAAATTGCTGAATCTGTGTTAAGGTTTGGTTTGTGCTTCGACTACTCAAAATCAGCTGATTTACAAGCTAAACTGTAAGATTGAAGCGATTTTTGAGAATTGCAGGCCACCTGTGGCTTCTGGGACTTGCCTGCATGTTGGAGACGACCTTGGAGGAGGCTCATAAGCACAGACCATTGGAATGCCCACTAATCTGGCCATTTTGGATCTTGAAAGTACCACCAGGACTCAAGGCTGACAAGAAAAAACAGTCTGCCTGAAAAAATCACCAGTTGTGGCTTATCTGAATCTGGCTCCCCCGTTTGGCTTTGAAAACAGGCCTACTTATCAAATTTCTCCTGGAATATGTGTAAACTAAGGAAAAGCTTTGTCGGGGGGGGGGGGGTGAGAAATTCCGTACAGGCTTATCAGAACTGTGCCGGCTGACACCAACATCTTATTATGACTATCTGGAAGTGCTTCATGGACAAATCGCACCACCTTACCATCAAACGCATATGTAATGTGTTTATAAATGTGCTAGCATGCAGTTTTTTTGATGTCTTAAATCGTGTCCTGATAGGACAAGGTGTGAAGAGATCTTTTTTTTTTTGTAATTCCACCATCCTGTCCTCATGGCTTTTCCCCCCATTTCTATCTAAAACAGTATTCGGAAAAAGATTAAGGGGCCACGCTCCAGTAGCAGCAGTTCACTCCGCCCATCTTTCGAACGACTGTACGAACATAATTTCACTGTATTTCGGTACAATGATAATAAAGCTTATTCTGATTCTGATACAACAGACGTTTGCAAAAATAAGGATGTTTTACCCCAGAAGGATCTGATTTTCTCCACTCAGACATCTCTTTAGAAAGCAGCTCTTCAGGGCTCAGTCTCACCAGCCTGAAGGGAGTAACTTCTCCACCGATCACCCTGTAGAACAAGCCCTGCGACAAACACATCCCAAAACGGCAAATCAAACTCACAAATCCACAGCTTATCAAACTAACTTTTATGGAAACAATCAGTTTTTACTTAAAAGATGCTCACCTTGTTTTTAGGATCTTTAAGGTTGAACATGAGGGTCCTGTATTTATTCTTGTACTTGCTATCAGTGCTCAGGCACAGGTTAAACATCTCCTTCTCAATAGCAAATGCAAGATGTCCCACTTCACTCTCAGTCATTTTTAGATCATCGCTGTCACTCACCCTGTGGGAGGGAAATGCACATTTGTTTAAGCCTGCTGACAGTCAATACTTTACATCAAGCACCCCCCAGAAAATTTAAATTCAGTTTATTTATATAGTACCAAGTCACAACAGAAGTCAAAAGAGAATTAAGAGTTAAAAAGAGAACGTGAGTTACCTCTTGAAGAGGATGTCTGTCAGTGAGCGGCGGATATTCTTTCTCATTTGGTGGTTGGGTGGGGGCCGCATAGGAGAAACAGGCCGTGCTGAAGTGGGTGGATGTGCTGATCTTGAAGAGGAATAGCTGGGGGGTGCTGAAGACACTGGAGATGATGGGACTCTTGAGGAGTTTGACTTGCTCTCTACATCCTTTTGTTGAGGCTGCTTCTTGGGAATGGTGAAGTTGCATTTGGTGACTCTGAGCGCCCCCGTGATGTGAACTGGACCAGGGGGAAACGGAGACGGGGCTGGGACAGGCGTCGATGCTGGTTTCTTGGACTTTGCTGCAGTTTTATTGGGGGTTGTGGCAGGTTTCTTGGATGTCTTTGAGCTAGCAGCTTGATGGGAAGACTTTTTGCTCTTGGAAGAAACCTTCTCAGCTTTAGCTGGAGGGGACTTCTTTTTTCTTTTGCTTGGAGTTTCAGAAACAGAAGACGACTTCTCTGGAGATGAAATCGGCTCCTTCTCATTCTGCTTCTCTTCTTTGGGAGGAGCTGGAAATCAAAAACAAAACCCAGCGTTTTAAAAATAATTGCATATCTTTCCAAACATTTTCAAAGTTTAGGTGTGACAATCCCACCCCCAGATTAAAAACCACTAAACAGGGACTTAAATTATTTATTTGTACACAATTTAAATTAGAGCCTGAAAGGGTTGGAAAATATGTATTAGAAAATTTACAATTATTTTAAAGCCAAAAGTAGAGTAAAATTTAGTCTGAAAACTGTGTGAGCATGCATCAGGATATTAGTCTGAAAACATTTCAAACTTAAAAAAAACTGACCAAGTTAAAAGATCCCTTTATTTTGTGGCAATGGCTGCACATTGTGCTGCTAATACAACTTTTAGAAATGTCTAACATCTGAAGAGTCAAGTTTCCTCCAGGTATATCTTATCATCAAATCCAAATAATTAAAGAGCAGATTTGAGATTTGACAGGCTCCAACTACGAACCTGCCAGCAACTAATGAAATTAAAACAATTTAAAAAATTGTAGTTGTACATTAAGCAACACATTAAGTTTCACTTTATCCATGTTGTTGAATCACCTGCATGTGGAGCAAAAGATTCAGAATTACAGAAAAGTGTCATTTGAGAATTAGGACAAGAGCAAATTATTCTATTGATGCATCAGATTCTGCAGAAAAGCTTGTTTAAAATAAATAAATAAATCTACCAAAATCACTTTCATGAAGCAGTCATTGTAACGGTGCAAATTCATTTTGTCCATTTCCCCAACATTTACACTGAAATAAAATCTTTTTAAATTATTTCCATGGTACAACTGCTGTTTGACAAACATCACGCGGTCTTTAAACTCACTTCACACCAACACACAAAGCTCAATTTAAAAGCAAAACGGTCTCAGCATTTTCTTCATCTCAGCTCTCAAATGATCACCAAAACATGACCAAAACTTTTTTTACTGCCCGTTAACACAACCTGCTGATGTCCTGAGCAGTCAAGATACATTTACACATCTGCTGCAGCTGTTCCTGTCCTCAGAAACCTTGCATTTCATATGCAACTTGAGATAAAATTAAACTGTCCAATCTTCATTATGGTTCCCCCGATCATCAATTACATCTTCGCCAGTAAAAACGTGTGGAAAAGCACCAAGGCTTCGTTTCCCCTCGTTCTTCAGTCTTCCATCTCCTGCTGTAGGGTCCTGAACTTCACTTCTCTCCTACGTCTCGTCTTCACTGAAGTGACTTCTCCTCCGGCTGCCTTCACCTCTTAAGGACATCCATCTTGCGTAGAATAAACGGCCGTAAACGTTTTGGGATGAGCTGGTCATGATATCCAACAGCATGCCAACACCGTTCACATAATTAATCAATTGACGCATCCAAAAATCTGTTTTTCACCTTTTATTTTAAAGTCACTTTCTTAGAGTGATGCATCATATTCAATATGAATAAAAAAAACTCAGATGACAACATATTATAAAAAAAACAAGGGCAAACATCATACCATCAGCCCAATGTGAGCAAAGTTCATCAACCTAATAGTGATGGAAGACTACCGGGACACCTACCTGTGGGAGAGGGAAGTAAGGATGTGTGAGGCAACAAACCCAGGAAGTGATGAAACTTGTGGAGGCAAAACATTTAAAAACCAAACACAACAGTTCATAAACCCATTTCATTCATCAGATATTTGGTAGCATTTTGTTTAGCATTTTGGTAGCACGATGGATCAGTGGTTAGCACGATTGCCTCAGAGCAAGAAGGTCCTAGGTGCAATCTCCAGTTGGACCTAGGGTCTTTCTGTGTGGAGTTTGCATGTTCTTCTCGTGCTTGCGTGGGTTTTCTCTGGGTACTCCAGTTTCCTCCCACAGACCAAACATGCATGTTAGTCTGCCTTCAGGCTCAGGCCTCCCTTGCAAGAGATCTGTGATCTTGGTGGGATTTGCCTGGTTAAATAAAGGTGAATAGATTCACCTTCAGTTAAAATCACTCCCATCCGTTTATTGCCCTCACAACGATCTATAGGCTACAAGTTTCCACATGTAGCCTTTAACCTCACCAGTCTTGTGAAAATGTGACTTTTGTGCTGTTTTAAAGGAATGAACGCAGATTAAAGAATTTACATTTTTAGACTGTAGCGTGTTCTGATGTTAATTTTCCATTACAACCTCCCACTTAATGTTTATACTTTAAAAACCACTTACTTAAAGGACCTCTGTGCTATTGCACCCCACAATCATCTGATGACCACCAACTAAGTTTATATTCTAAAACTCCTTGATCCCAGATTACTCTCCAAAAGCCACAGCTGACACTTACCTGTTGTAACTTATTTAGTAATAAAGTCTTTACATATTTACCCGTAAAACCACAACTCTAGTGTAGAGATCATGTTTCCTCCCAAATAACTGATTATTTCTATATGAGAGTAGCATGACAGGAAGCACATATATAATGAAAAAACAATGATGTGGATTCAACAGCAGCTCAAGACCTTCAAAGAGATACATACACTTTTTGTTTAACACTGTTGGTGACACGGGTGTAGTCTTTTCTGGAATTACTGCAATGTAATTATGGTCGCTGGACCATGAAGCAGTAGACGGCAGGGGCGGGTGTTCCTCAGCATGCTCGTCTTCGTCCTCGGGATCACGACTGTGGTCTTCCTCACTGTCTGATGTGTACTCCGTTGTCTTTTGGGCCTTCTTTCCGCCAGCACTTTTCTGGGTGGATGAGAACAAACAACCCATTTAGCCATTTTTAAGAGTCAAACAACAGTTTACTCGCTAAAAACACATATTTGGTGTGAGCTAACTTTAAAATATCGATCAACTATTCTTTAGCGCAGGCATTTTGACTTTTATGTTATAGCATATTTGAAATATTATGTCAAAACGTCATGAAATGGTTAAAAATCAACAGCCAAAATGTATGGATCCAGCTTGAAATGGAGTTACGGTGCTCATAAAAACAGGTCAGAACCGCAAAGAGCTGACCCGACATGAAAACGTGGTAAATTATATTAGGTCATTACTTGCACAGAATCACTTATCTTGGAAGAGTAGCAGGCCATTCTAACTTAATGCATGAGCTGTCAGGCTTTGGAAGATTTAAACTTGGATCATTTTTTCTGAAAGTTCTCATGCTGAAACAGACTGGCTCTAAAATGAGCTTTGGACTTGGTTGGGAGTACAAATGTTTTATTCATTATATATGATAGCATATAATTATATTTTTATAAACAGCAGCAAATAAATACTTGAGGTACTAGACCTCCCATTTATTTTGTTCATTATAATAGAGATGACTGCATGTCACTGAACATAAAATTGTCAAGTAGAGATAAACTTACATTAATTCAGCTGGTAAAGGTCAGTCATGTATAATTGCATAACAAAACCTTAATAAACATGGTCTGGAAGCATTTTTTTTTTTTAAATGAGTGATTTGTATGCTCTTAATATTTACAGAATTAAAATGTTAGTAACTGCATTTCTTTCCATTTTTTTCTGATTAACTTCCTGTACAGTCCCACATTAACATTAATCTGGGCTAAGAACTTCAGCAACCTTAAAGGCAATTAATGATTTTCTGTCAGATTATACCCACAATGCCCAATTGGGCAGGGTTCGCACTATTAGCAACAGTAGGAAAGGTTGATTAACACAACAATCTGTGAGTGGTAAAGACATGAAATCTGCATGTGAGAAGGGAGTAAACCCAGCTTGACCTCAGTCAGTCAGTCACATTTGAATTTCTGGAGCAGTCTAAACACATGAGTACTAACTACTGCCCCAAGTGGAGACATGCTGACAAGTCCTAAAAAATAAAATAAAAAAAGAGGATTGGGCACAGCAAATGGCATCAGAGGAGCAGACAGCTGCACAGACAACAGCAGCAGTAAGCAGATTGTCATCCATCTTTAAACTGCCACCCTCACCAGAGTTTGATGCATTCAACTCATTCAAGTTTAACAAATGTCGTGGGGTGCGATTCTTCATCAGGCGCAGTTCAGGTGTTATAGCCAGCCTCTTATTTGTCATACAAAAAACTGCTTACACCAGTCTGTTGGGCTGCATGCTCTTTTGCAAAATAAGTAAAGACTAGATAGTGTCTCTAGCTTTAAGGTACAGATTCTAGATATAAAATATAAGACGTGAAATATATAAGTGGTTTGGTTTAAATGCAGTGCTTTATGTGTCACAACAAAACAATAAAACAATGTATACTCTTAAAGTCCCTCAGTCGAACACAAAAGGAACTAGGGCACTTCGTTCTCAGACTGCAGGTTTATCCTCTCTTGTGGAACCAACTTCCAGTTTCTGTCCATGAGGCTGACACATTGTCCAGTTTTAAGACTGGGCTCAAGACTTTCCTTTTTGGTCAATCCTATAGTTAGGGTTGTCTTGATTTCCTGAGTTATACCTTAGTTCTGCTGCTATAGGCCGACTTCTGGAGGACAAACTGACCTAATTTCATCAAATGAATAGTTGCAGATGAATACAAATAAAAAAGAGTTTGTATTTTAATTCATTTCTAACAAGCGTTTTTTTTTTTCTTTCCTCCTAGTGCTCGCCTCCATTCTGGACCTGCCATTCTGTATGTTTCTCCTTCCTGTCCTCTCAAAACCCAGCCGGTCGAAGCAGGTAGCACTCGTCTCCGAGCCTGGTTCTGCTGGAGGTTTCTTCCTGTTGAGTTTTTCTTTTCCAGTTATCTTTGCGCTTGCTCAGGATGGGAGACTGCGACGAAGTCAAGACTCTACACAAACTGCTGACTACCTTAGATAAATAATTTACTAACTGAATTTTTATAACATGTGTAACATAACCTTTGTTGGCAAGGACAGAGGTCAAGCGTTTCCTGGAAGTCTTCACCAGGTTTGCACACACTGGAGCTGCTATTCTGGTCCATTCCTCCACGCAGATCTCCTCTAGAGCAGTGATGTTTTGGGGCTGTCGCTGGGCAGCACAGACTTTCAACTCCCTCCACAAATTTTCTGTGGGGTTGAGGTCTGGAGAATGGCTAGGCCACTACAGGACATTGAAATGCTTTTTACAGAGCCACTCCTTCGTCGCCCGAGTGGTGTGTTTGGGATCATCGTCATGCTGGAAGACCCAGCCACGTTCCATCTTCAATGCTCTCACTGATGGAAGGAGGATTTGGCTTAAAATCTCATGATACATGGCCCCATTCATTCTTCCCTTAAAACAGCTCAGTTGTCCTGCTACCTTTGAACAAACTGCCCCAAAGCATGATGTTTCCACCCCCATGCCTCACAGTAGGTATGCTGTTCTTGGGATGCAACTCGGCGTTCTTATTCCTCCAAACACGACGAGTTTAGTTTTTACCAAAATGTTATATTTTGGTTTAATCTGACCACGATATTCTCCCAGTCCTCTTCTGGACCATCCACGTGCGCTCTGGCAAACTTCAGACGGGCCTGGACATGTACTGGCTTAAGCAGGTGGACACGCTTGGCACTGCAGGATTTGAGTTCCTCTCAGTGTATTGCGTTATTGATGGTGCCTTTGTTACTTTGGTCCCAGCTCTCTGCAGGTCATTCATCAGGTCCCTCCGTGTAGTTCTGGGATTTTTGCGCACAGTTCTCATGATCATTTTGACCCCATGGGATGAGATCTTGTGTGTGGCCCCAGATCGAGGGATATTCTCTATGATCTTGTATGTCTTCCATTTTCTTACAATTGCTCCCACAGTTGATTTATTCACACCAACCTGCTTGTAGATTCACTCTTCCCAGCCTGGTGCAGGTCTACAATTTTCTCCCTGGTGTCCTTCGACAGCTCTTTGGTCTTGGCCATGGTTGAGTTTGGAGTCTGACTGTTTGAGGCTGTGGACAGGTGACTTTTATACAGATAACAAGGTCAAACAGGTCCATTGATACAGGTAAGTAGTGGAGGACAGAAGAGCTTCGTAAAGAAGTTACAAGTCTGTGAGTCAGAAATCTTGTTGTTATTGACCAAATACTTATTTTCCACCATAATTTACAATTCTTTAAAACTCCTACAATGCGATTTCCTAGATTTCCCCCCCCCCCCCCATTTTGTCTCTCATAGTTGAAGTGTACCTATGAAGAAAATTACAGACCTCTCTCATCTTTTCAAGTAGGAGAACTTGCACAATCAGTGGCTGACTTAATACTTTTTTGCCTCACTCTAAACTGAGTTGAACTCATCTCTTACCACAAGTTTCTGTCAAGGAAACAGGTGTCCAAGTCAGAGATTTCTTTTTAAAGCACGCAATGAACGTTTGTCAAAACATGAGCAAATTAAAGATCAGAATTTTTGTTAAAAGTGAAAAATGGTTGTTTTTTTTGCAGTTAGAAATAAAATCTTTTATTGGCTTTACAATGCATTATTTGAGTATAAACAACAGCTTATTACTGCAAGGTATTATTTCCTTAAATACTTTTTTTTAAAGCCATCTTTTTTCCTGCCTACACAGAAAATTTCTGATCAGAGGTTTACAAACACCTATCACACCAACATGCAAAGTATAGTCTATAATATACACAGTGTCCCACAATAAATTAACTGTGTAGTTGCCTATTTGAAGTTGTCAAACAAAAATTTAAAACAAAAAGAGCATTTTATTTATACAAAATCAATGCAAAAAATACTGTTTGATCAACTTGTAAATATTTAGATTTTTTAAAGTGCAATAAATATGTGCATCTGTATAAACCAGTATTCCATATCCTGTACCTCTCCCTCATACTTATCCTGACATGGAAAACATTAAAATCAACTCCCAAACATTTCCATGCTTTACAAGCCAAGGCAGAAACCCTGGAAGTCGAACATGTTCTAAAAACAGCACATTTCTCTGCTATTACCTGACCAGACATGATGAATCCCACCCCTGAATATTTAGTGTATATAAAAAGGCTTTTTAGATGTTTTCATCGTTGACATAAATCTGTCGTCAATATAAATTGGCATTTTTGACAGAAAGGTGAACAACAAGGGTGCCATTTTGCCTCAACTTCTCCTCGGGCTGTTAGAAAACATCCACTTATAAATCTTACAAAGACAGCCAAAGAACTTAAAGACGAAGATAGCACAATTTTTATGCACAGAGGAGACGGGGTGAGGCACAGACGGCTCTGGGAGGCTGAGTGGGGAGTAAGTCTCAGCCAGGCAAAGGACACGTTTCCTATGTTGTCATTATGGTGCAGTCTGAAAAGATGGTGGCATTTCTGAGACAAATTTACTAATGCCATTCGACATACTGTCTCAGCTTCACAGTTCTTGTGAAAAATGAAAAAGCCGTGTCTCATATTCCTCCATTTTATGATGATGGGTTTAAAACACCTGGGGATGTTTGGAGTCTTGGAAATGCTTTTGTATCAATCCACAGACTTGTATATCCCTATAATGTTTTCTCAGAGTTGCTTGGAGTACCTTTTTGGCTTCATGGTGTAATGGCAGCCAGGAATACTGATTAACCATAGACACACACGTCTTCTTATACTTCAGTCACCTGAGACACACCCACTGTCCTCAGGTGACTCCCATTTCACTAATTGTGGACTTTCTAGCACCAAATGACAAACTTCTGTTGGATTAGGATATTTTAGGGTGTGAATATTTATGCAAATGCTTATTTACATATTTTATTTGGCATTTGTTTGTAGAACTCGGTTTTCACTGTCATAGAAGAGGTTTATATTATTTGTCAAAAAGACCTGTTTATATTGATTTAAATTAGCAACAAAAATATTAAGCACTGAATGGGGTGAGTACATTTTATAGGCAATATATATCCTCTACTGTTTAAGAAGTACATTGCTGCTTTTAGGAAATCATTTCTGACAGTCCAGGTTACCTTTGCAGCAGACTTGTCTGTCTGAGTCTTGTCCTTCTGTTTGGGCTCTTTGACATCAGTGATGGACTTCATGGCAGCAGCAGCATGTTTCAGGATACAGTCATTTCCACAGTACACAGAGTCTGGCTGGGCGTTGTTCTCACAGCCGGGGCCGATGCACTTGGGAAGGGAAGAGTCGTCTTCAACCTTCTGCTTGGACTTGTCCTCAGACACTTCCACACTTGATGTCGTTTTCACCTCCACAACTGTGGCAACCTTCTGCATCGTGACTGGTGGGGCTTTTTGCTCTGGTGTCGATGGTACTTTCATCTCCACAGCTGGTGTGGCCTTCTGGTCTGCTTTGGGTGCAAGTGGCTGCTGAACAGCCTGATTCAAGTCAGTGTAGAAGAAAATTAAATCACAGCAAATAATGTAGAAACTATGACAAAATACTATTTGATATATAAATCCCATTCATTCAGTTACTGAGTTGTACTCTGCTGCCTGTTTACAGTTTGTGCAAAACAAATGCAACATAAACAAAGTGGCAACTTATGAATAACAGAACTTTTCCTCGTTTGAATCATAAATCATGCCCCCCACCCAAAATAAAAACCTCAAAATAAACTATTTAATACTGGACCATCTATAAACAAACAGCCATTCAAAAGCTGAAAACTGCTGACGCTGGTGAGTTTTGCAAGACCTACCGGCTGAAAGATCTTGATCTTCTTTTTCCCACTTGGATTAGTAGCTTTTTCTATCCTGCCTTTGATGCCCACATCTTCTGCCACCCTCTCTTCCGTCCCACTAGCTGTAGAGGGCAGAGGTGGTGCTGCAGCTTGAACAGCAGGCATATTTGAATTTGCTTCACTGGTGGCGACTTTCTCAGCAGTTGCAGAAGCGGCTTTAACTTGAGCAGCTCTGGGCTTTAAAACTTCTGCAATTGCAGAAAGGATAGATGTAGCAGGCCTGACCACCTGGCTTTTCTTTGCTGTACAGTTGGGGCAGATGTAATCTTCTCCGTTTCTTTCCATCAGGCGCCCACGAGCTTCAGTGATGCCAACACAATCCCCATGAAACCACTCCTCACAGCGATCACAGCAGATCATAAACCTAGCATTGAATGTTAAAATCAGGACATCAGGAACAGACTTTTCTTATACCTACACGAAGCTTCTGACATCACGTATACAAAAAGAAAAAAAAAAAACATGTTGGCTGTGTTTAATGTAGACAGAATCCAACATTTTTACTGTGAATACATGTTGTGCTCCAGCATCAACGTGTGGCATGGAGGCTGCACAGCTGCAGAAAGAAAAGCTTCGAGAGTGCTGAAGGCTGTGTTCATTCGTACTCATCTGCTCACAGACTCGTGTTCGTGCTGCTGTTCGGCGTATTGTTTTTTTTTAAGCTATTAGTGCTTAGTGTATTTGTAATTAATGTTTTCTTAGTTAATATCTTATTACTGTTTTTCGTTTACATTTTAATACTTTTGTTGGATGTAACTGGGACCCTGTGTGCACAATTTCATTCCACCACATGTGCATGTGGTGTGTATGACAAATAAATAACTTGAATCCTTATTAATTAAGCCAGGTGATTGATAAATCATCTTAAACCATATAATAAGAGAATAAAACCTACCGTTTGTTGTGTTTCTGACGACAGATGCAGTATAGCGCATTGGGGTCGTAACCTCCATTGTCAGACTCGTTTGATGATGAAGATGATGTAGAAGAGTCACCATCTTCTTCTGTATCAGGCTTGTTCACCTTTCCAGGAGCTTTGATAACTTTGGTCTCTTTAGCAGCTGTGGCGTTTTTGTTCGCAGGAGCAGGGGCTTTGACGGGTGTAGCGTTCTTTTTATCCACCTTCATTTTATTGATGTAAGTTCTTACAGGTCTGCGATTTCCTGTAATTTGTAGAGGCGTGTCAAGGTTGTCTTCATCAGTCTTCTCCTCCATTTTATCTTTCTCATTTTTAGCTCCAGACTGACTCTCTTCAGGAACTACTTTCTCCTCAGGATCCTTCTCAGACTGAGTTTGTGATGCATTACTGCTTCCGATTTTGTCCAATTTGTGATCCTCTTTAAGATCTTTGTTCTTCTCACCGTCTTCCTGTAATGAATCCTTTTTTACAGCATCTTTACTGTCTTCTTCATTCTCTGAGCTCCCCTCATCTTTAACTGCCAATCTGCCACTGCTTCTCGTTTGTCTTCTTCCTTGAGTTTGTTGAGTCTGCTTCCTTGTGCTACTTCTTGTCCTTCGCTCTGGAGACTCCACTTTGTCCTCTACTGTCTTCAAGTCAGCACTACCATCAAAACTGGCTTCAGAAGCAGTCTCTGCATCAGTTGGGGTTTGGGAAGGAGGATCTCCACTTTCTACGCTGGGGGGAGTGCTCTTTCTTGACCCTCTTTTTGCAGTCAAGAGGAATTCCTCTAGTTTGTCAGTTCGCTTGGGCTGTCGGCCACTTCGCCGCACTGGACAGCGGTTTTCAGGACTGTCAGTTGCTGCCTCCACTGGCATCTCTCTTTGCAATGGTAGACTGACAGAAACCCAAAGTTCTTTACGTCACTCTTGGACTTTGAAAGATTTGACCGACTGCTTTAGCAGCTCTTTGGCCACATTCCTGCTTTCTGTCTGAAACAGCTCTTTTACATCTTCTCCAAAACCTGAGAACAATCAGTCATGACAGGCAATCATCAACATATGCTTTGGCAACATTGCCACAAAAACAAGAAGCACTGTAACTGGGCACATGGGATTGTTAAAATGAATAAAATAAATGCCCATTTTATTATCCTAATTTAAAATTACTTTATCAGACTTTTCAGTACAACTACCACAGCGTACAGGAAGGAAAGCTCATTCAAGGTACCTTGTGAGCATCTATCCAAACAATCCTGGATATACTCACAAGCAAGAAAATTCAGAGCTCACATTCCCCTTCAAAGATGATGAATTTACTGTTTTTATTCTGAATCTGAAAGCGTACAGTGAAAATGAGGATGCATAAACCCAACTATGGTCACAGTTATTGAGGGTTGCCGGTAGGGCTGGGCGATATATCGATATTTTTGAAATATCAAGATGATTTAAAACACGATATAAAATGAGACTATATTGATATAAAACAATAGTCTTATACTCTGCATAAAGATAAACCCAACAGTTTTTCTCCCAGTCAGGTTGCAGCCTGCAGTCATTCACACTACCTCTCCTCCTCCCTCACTGACAAACCCGCTCCTCCCCGACTACTTCATTTAGCTGAAGACGTTTAGATATGCAGGTAGGTCTTTGTTGACTCACAGCGGGAGAGCACTTTAAATTCCTGATAAGGTGTGAAAATGACGGTGGCTGCTTCAACAAAGCTGCAAGGCTCCGTCTCGTGTCGGGAAAAAACTCTTGACTGACACGCAGCTCGAAACTTTGCTTACACAATGCGGTGCATTCAAGAGCATAGGAACTTTTAAATTCAGAAAGAAACGAGCCATATTCAAACAGAACCGAGCTCAGTAAACAAGCCAACTACACAACAATGTGGGCTTTCTAACAGCTTTGTTAATAAAGGTTATTAAAGGTTGAATGAATATACTTCATTAGAATCTAACTTTAAAGAGCAAGTTAGCCTTTCATTGTTTGCTCTGTATGTGCTGTTTAAATTTTAAGTGATTCAGCTGTGTTTTTGGTTTTGTTATGCAG
>NC_056504.1:13598129-13611137 GCF_014905685.2 Nematolebias whitei
ATATATATATATTTTAAGACATTTCTTTTGTACAGTTACAGCTTTGTTAAGCTGTGTCACAACTGGGACAAAGCTGTGACTCAGAAATATATTTTTGTTACTACTTTATGGAAAGAAAAATATATTGAGATATATATCATATATCGCCATTTATCTTAAGATATTGAGATATTAATTTTGGTCCATATCGCCCAGCCCTAGTTGCCAGACTTCAGGCAATACCGAGACTAGTCTGGCATCACTAGGAAATTTAGATACATTTCATTAAATACTAATTTCACACGAAAATAGTTAAATATTTTAGTACTCTTTGCGATCAATTCAGTCTGTGAGCACACATCAGCAAGACTTTAAGCAATGCCCAATATGCTGCAGCTGTTGTAAAGTGGAACAGCACTGAAACAAATGTGATATAGTTTATATATAATCAAGGGCCTTCATAATTTATTTAAGTAATCTCTTTCAAAAAGAAAAAGACAAACTCATGGCCGGTCACAAATTCAAGCTTATGCACTCTGTGACAAAGCAAGTATCAATTTAAAGCCTGAAAGGTAAATTTTCCTACCATCACAACAATCATAAGGTTATCTGATTTTAAAGGCACAACAATATTATTATATTTATAATAAATAAATTTAAAAAACAGACGTTTTTTAAAGTATTGTCTTAGATGTGTTATAACTACTATTAAAAAGCTTTTCTGCACATTTTATTTTTACAATGGCAATTTTATTTGAGTTTATAATACATTCAGCTTTGCATTTAATTCATATTAAATGAATACCACTAATAAATGTTGCTGTGGGTATAAATATTTGTTGTGGCAAAATAATTTAACATACTATAACATTTCAACTGCTATAAAGTTTGCTTGTGGTAATTACGTGGCTATACACATACCTGCGTCAAAGATAAAGATGAAAATATGTGGTCTACACTCATGCAAATTTGATCATTAGCAAGTCTAAAACGTAAACTTTTGGCAAAGCACAGAAAACACTTCTTAGTTTATTGTTATCACCACAAATGAGAATAAAGAGTTATGTAATGTACTCCATATTTTAATTTTATGACTGCTTTGATTATAATTGCTTTTTTAAATTTGGTGAAGATAAAAAAAAATAAGTGCCTGTACCTGGAATTCAGTAGCAATGGGTTATAAATTGTTGTCTTGAATAAACTGGAATCAAATGGTATTGCGAATACAAAGTCGGAAGAACCTGTCAAAGAAACACAAAGAAAAAGAATAATTATCTATGGCCTCTTGGAGAAACTGAGATGCAACTTATGAAAATCATAAAACAAACCGGGTTTTATCTCGTTAACACACACTTAATAACTACTAAACAGCTTTGTAACTTTTATACAATCACCTAGAAAAATGAAAGAACCAGATGTGAAAATTTGTTGAACTATTTGCTGTGTATAAATAAAATATTTGAGGAAACTCCAGTAGATCACCATAAAGACTACAAGGAAACCTTCGCGGATAAATTAGTAAAATATAGTCGAGCCATACTTCCGGTACATGTTATTGTTTACATTTGTGTTGCTTCGCTGCAGGTTAGAGGGGAATCCACCAAACGACCGCATGGGGTTGAATAAAACGCGGCACGTGAGCCTGAGGGTGGCTGATAGGTGGGAGGGGTCCGTAATAAACTCACCAGATTAGGACAAATACGTTCTTCTGAACTCTTAATTCGACGTATAAACGTCCTCATGATGCCACCTAAACGATAACTAAACTGGATGACATCACTAGTTTGATCCTAAGACGAAAGCTGCACGAGGCCTTCAGACAACACATCTGTCCTGCACGCGAACTCAGCACGTGCAAATCAATACAATTAACGCGTTTTCAAGCAAACCTCAACAAATTAAAATACACAAACAAATATTTGGACTCTTCTTCATCTAACGGCCTCGAAACATTCCGCCGCCAAACTACTTAAATCTCCGTTAATTAACTGCACGGGCATGCTAACATAAGCAAACAGACAGATTATTAAAAAAAATGAAGAACTACTTGAACACGCGATGGCAGTTTTTATTACTCGTTTTTTGATAGTCGTAGTTTTGTCTAGCACCGTGAATGTTGCAATCTAAGCGCAGGCTTAAGCTAACCCCGTTAGCAGCTAAAAGGCCACATCCGTTGACAATTATGTTTTCATCAAAATGGCAGCACAGTCAGTACTACAAGCAAACAATATTCAGCATTTGCTCAACTGAAAATGTACACATGGCTGAACATAAGCAGTCAAATGACGTTTTTACTGAAAACACATACAAATAAAACGGAACAGCTAGCGCCAGGAGCGTGCGCGGTTACGCTTCAGGTCTAAAAACTTGCTTTATGACAAACTACGCGGTACTACATATACTAAAACGCTAATATAGCCTGAAAACGTTAAATAAACCGTAACTTAATTTTGTTTTTGATCCTACCCACCTACATACTAAAATACTGACGACGTGCCCTCGATCTGGTCAGTCCTCCATTTTCCATTCCTGTAGGATCTAAGTGACTGCAGCAGATGGCTGACAGTAACAGAAAATGTTGTCACAGCGCCCCCACAGGCCAGGAGGGGAACTGACCCTGCCGCAGTTGAGTGTGCGTCTCTTTTTTTTAATGCAGAGTGGAATGTGACAATTAAATTATTAAATACACATTCCACCCTCCACACTGTTTTGGGGAGTAAATAAATGTGTATATAGACAACTATCAAAATACATGAACCAAAGATGCGTCTAATCTTATTGGAATCAGAAAAAGTCAATTGACAGGTGTTTACACATGACTGTACAAAAATTAAATTGATCTCATTACATCCATCGAGACAGCTGGTTTTAAAATGCATTTATAACTTCCTTTTAAAGTATACATCAGACAAGATATAAAAAAAGGATACAAAAAGGTTAAGTCACAAACATTGCTGCCAGCAGTCCAATACCTCTTCTACATTTCAGTAACATTGATTACATTTTTTAAACATTTAACTATTCAATGTTTGAATATGTTCTCTGATGCCGATACATGCTCTTTTTAAAAAATTTACAAACAGCTTTCTGTGTACGCCTGCAAAAATGTAGATGTGTATTTAATATCTCTGTTTTATTGTCCCTCTCTGGTGATGCCGTTTATCTGTCTTGTCTTGTTACAGTACAATGCAATGGGGGCCCAGAAAGACAAAAAGAAAAATATTAAACTAGTTATAAATTTGAAACAATTTCTAGAACAGAATACTTCAGACATATACTTGTAACTACTTAAAAAAAAAAAAAAAAAAAACTAAAATTACTTTTTCAAATCAGGTTACGACAAAGTTACAGCAACACTGTCGGCGGTCTTCTCCATATCACAATCTTTGTCTGAAGATGCAGAGAGTGGTAGGTCTCTGAGAGAACTTGGACCACTGCTAGTCTGTCCTTGGCCTTTGTTTGGGAGGTCAGATGTTGTCTCAGTCTCGGGTTCTTGCTGTGGGGCTGTAGCTACAAGTAAAAAGAGTTCAAATATACATTACAGCTGTAACACTGTCACAACTATTGCAGATAAACATCTGTTTTAAGAGTGATCCGTTCAACTCTGTGGTGTTGATCCTGGCACGTGCTGTTACCTGACTGAGTGCAGGACTTCATGTGCTCTGGCCAGTGGGTCTGCTGACAGGGGTAGTCACAGTAGCTGGTGTTCCAGCAGCAGTAGAAGATAGCCTCTTTCCTGCAGTTAGCACACCACTGCTTCTTTTTTGTCTCATCCACAGCCTGCTGCTTCTCCTGCTCCATATGCTTCTTCACCTCAGCCAACAACCTCTCCCTCTCCTGCTCCAGACTCTGCCTCATCTCTGCCATCGTCAGCTCTGCATGACACGACCAAACACGAACAACTCGTTACACTTTATTTTTATTTTATTTTTTGGGGGGGAGGTGGGGGGGACTGAGTCTTTTCTAACTGATGTATGATTTTCTCACCAAGATTGTGCTTCATTTCTGACAACTCTTGTTGATGCAGCCACTGTAATTTTTCTATTTCGATCCTCAGTCGTTTTATCTGTAGGAAATACGTAAGAGCATGTTAGGGTTTTCAAAGTGCCACTGTAAAGTAATGTTGGGGAGATCAGGAGACGGCATACACATACTTCTGCAATTGTGTTCCCTGAAGTATTCTTAGAGAGGTCATTGTAGATTTCAGTCATTGTACCTTTGATTGCATCCATTATCTAAAAAAGAACAGTTTGATATGAATAAAATGGGTTGTTAAGAAAAAAAAAAACAAAGCATATTTCATGGTTGGACCAGACTGACCTAAACATAATTAGGTTCTCCTTCTGATGAATTGGAAGTCCCATTAATTTAAACTGTCAAAAGACATCTAGAGTTTTAAAGAAGTGAAATAAGGATGCATCTCGTTGTTTTGGTTAACAAAGTCTGCTGTGAAATTACTATTAGTCTTTTCTTTGAGGTCTATCACAAAGTAAAAGTCGATCAAAAACGGTACTTACTTTATTCGTGTACTTGGCGATGTCCGCAGCTACTTCTGCTGAGGCAGTGGGGATGTATGTGTCCGTTTCCCCCAGTGACGATGTAGCAGCTGTGCTTAAACTTGATGTTACCATCGTGGCAGCAGAACCTGAACTGCTGGAGACCACGGTGACAGCAGATGTAGACGTGCTAAATGGAGGGTCCTTTTGTTGGACAGCTAGGGTCAAGAACACCAACAACATTAGGATAAGCAAGCAGTTGGATGAAGAGGTTAACCAAAATCGTAAAAATTACCCTTGACAGCTTGTCTGGTCTGGTAGCGTGTGCTTTGAGAAGATGGTTGTGCTGAAGATGAGGGGGCTGCTGTGGAGCCGTTTCCAGCTGCTTGAGCCTGGCCCTGCTTGGGAGATGACTCCTGTGAGTGAGGGGCCACCACAAGTTGTTGGGTTTGCTGCTGACGCTGCACCTTCTGCATGTGCCACTTTTGCGAAGAGGTCTCAAACTTTGCGGTGGGGTTCCACACCACAGCTCTCTGCACCACTGGCACCATCTCTCTGGGCAGCAGAGGACGCTGTTTCTTCAGAGCAGGCGTGGTGGAGGCTGAGGAGGAAGATGGTGGGGTTGTGGTGCTGGAGATGGACACATGGCTGATAGTTGCAGGGGAGGAAGCAGTAAGGGTGACCATGGTAACAGGAATGGCCATAAGAGGCTGCGTGGAAACAGCGGAGGGTGTGGACGTGGCAGTGTTGTTTTGTGATGGAAGAACTGGTAGAACTTTACCTTTAAGAAAAACACAATACTTTTGTGTTTTAAAACCTTTTTGCTTTTTACAGTGGAGCAGTGAACGACTTACCTTCAGATTTTCCAGCAGTTGCATCATCACTGATGGTGCTGTCTTTTCTGCTCCTCTTCCTCTCCTTGGCACCCTGTTCCTCTCCCAGATCAATAACTAGCTCTCTTTCTGAATCAGAGTCCTCCACCTCCACAGTTTGCCTCGTCTCTTCTTTCATCTGAGACTTTTCTCTGGCAGCAGGTGATCCCAGTGCTGGTTTTGTCATATCTGGATTGTCCTTTTCCACATCACTGCTTAAATTCTCTCGAGCTTGACCATCAGGAAGTGTTGCACTGAAAACCTCTAATGCAGAGTCCTTGGACTCAGGGAAATCAGCTTTTTCTTCCTCTGCTTGGCTTGTAGAAGGCTGGTCCTTTGTGTTAGTTTTGGTAAGCTCCTTCTGAGGTTCCTTAGTGGGTGCAGTGTCTTGGCCTCCCTTGTTTTTTGGCTCCTCGTCACTGGCAGACTCACTTTCACTGGAGTCTGACTTATCAGACTCCTCCGAGTCACTGTGGTCCACGCCTTTATACTCATCCACAGAAATCTCATCGATACCTGCATAACAGAAAAGGGCTATCATACTACAGACCAGGATTTAGCTATCTAGTTAAAGTAAATTTGCTAAATGAAAAATACATCAAATAGGCAGCTGCACTTGATCAAGATGTATCACCAAGAAAGACTTCAGAAGTGGCTTTAATGACGTCAAACAGGATCTTTACTAACCAAGCTGTGCTTTGCAACTCTCAATTGTCTTGTCTAAGTTTAGCTGAAAACGACTCTTGAGACGTCTTTTTGGGGAGGTGAGGTTTGGTGTGGCACCTTGTTTCTGCTGGACTGTTTCACTCAGCTCCTTTAGGTCCATTTCAGCTTTACTTCGATCTGTAATGATTCAAGAATGAAGTCTTCAGGAACGTCAGTGACAGAAAGTTTGTATTTCAGATGTTGGTGGTGATCTCGATTTACTCATAAAGAATGTACACCAACATCTGTTTTTGTTTGTAAAATGTATATTGGGGAAGTGTAAAGTTTTTACCCAGATTGAGGTTAAGAATACTTCCTGTCTGTGGCGTCTTCTCGTGCTTGGAGATGCCAGGAGTTTGAGACTGGAAACTTCCTGAAGGAACCGGGTCAGAATGAACAAGTGGAGACATTTTGATTGCTTGTTTATAACATGATGCTATCATTGTAAGCTGACATAGACCAAGTACATTTAAAATATCTTTCAATAAAGTTCCTTTTTAAAAAAATTTTTTAAAGAAAATTTTAACTCTTCTAAAGGCTAAATAAACCAGAATAAAATGAATTTAATTCTGTTTAAGACTAAATAACCCAGTGGGGGTCACAGGTGCCCATATCAAACAGTCACTATGCAAGAGGCAGGGGACACCCTGGACAGGTCTCCAGTCCATCACAGGGACACAGAGACAAACCAGACAAACAAACATTCACTCTCTCACTCACACCTAGGGACAATTTAGAGTTACCAATCAGCCTAACATGCATGTTTTTGGTCTGTGGGAGGAAACTGGAGTACCCGGAGAAAACCCACGCATGCATGGAGAGAACATGCAAACTCCACCCAGAAAGCCCCCTGGCCGGGATTTGATCCGACAACCTTCTCGCTGAAAGGCAGCAGCTCTACCAACTGTACTGGCAATTGCATTCTTGATAAATACATTATTTAATTGTAAAAAGTTTATTTACAGATATGACAAAAAAATCTGTTTTGTTTAAAAATATGTTCAAGTGGTCAAGAAGATCTTTTGCAAAATAAAACAGAATTTTATTTTTATTTTTTTTGTTTACACAGAAAGGCCAAATAGATTTGCTAATATCTGTCCCTTCCTCTAAAATTAAACATCAGTTGAGCGTTTCTGTAGGATGACATATCAGGTCATTACCAAAGCATTTATCACTGATGTAGCTAAAAAAAGTATATAAATTTATTATTTTTATCTTAAACTACCTAACTGGTATTTAGTCACCTGTAACTAGCTGAACACATGCTGTGTACTTTCTGAGTTTTTAATAAACCAACTGTGGCCTCTCATGTCGTGGAAAGATGATTGTCAGTTGTTCCGCCTGCTGATATGACATTTACTACAGTAATTTATTCATGACAGGAATTTTGGTACAGCCAGGTCTGATTGCAAAGATATTAGTCGAAAAGGCAAAGAAGCACATGTTCATAAGACATTTTATAAACACTCAGTCTGAGCATAGATTTTCGTGTTTTTAATCATCTTACTTGAAGTGTTATTGACACAATAAAGCAAATTATTCTGTTCCAGTACCTGTGCAGTCCGTGGATTCTTCTCCAGTGTTGTACTGACTTTTTGCAGTTTTTGACTGGGTCTTGTCTCCTGTTTCCTGTTCCCCATCAGAACCTGTATGAACAGATGAGTTGGTGCTCATGGGGGAGCGAGGTCCGTCACTATGAAGGGGCCGTCGTCCTGTTGTGCCCCCTCTTACCCCTGACCCAGACAGTACGGTTCTGTTCAGAGGGATTTTGGGGGATGCGGTCATATCAAAGGTCAATTTGATCTTCTCCTGCTTCTCAGGTTTAATGGCAGTGGAAGAGGGGTTGGACGGGTCCAGAAGTAGCTGGAAGTTATTGTCAGGAGTGTAGGGTGTCCTGAAGGGGGAATAATTAAACACTCCAAACTTCTTTCTCATGTTCTCCACATAAATCTCCATTTCTTGCATGGCACTGTTGAAGATGCTTTTGGTCTTCTTTACGGAGAAGGCAATCTCTTTGGACATGAGGTAGCAGTTGTTTAAAGGAACCCACGCCCTGAAAAACAAACAACATAATGTTACAAGTCTTGCAGAAAAGTCCTAATATGCACCTCCTGTCACATTTCTGCCAAGCCATGTTCTGTTTTCTGCCTAGTCATGTGTTGTTCCCAAGCCTTGCTCTCCACCATGCCCCTCTGCACCTCTGCTCAGTCAAGCTCATTCCATCCACCTATTCCAAGCACTAAAGTCTCATGCTCAAAACACACTCTGCCAGATTATTATACCTCTCATGGCCCCTGATATCCAGCCATTCTTGATTCATGTTCACAGCCTTGTTTGCCTGCCTTGTTTCGACCCCATGCTCCTCTTGGATTCCTTGCTTTGCCTGCTCCTTGTCTGCTATTGGATTTTCTTCTCTGATCATGGTAATGACCTCCTCTTCTGACCAAACGACTATGTCACATGGATTACCCCTCTGGATTTATTATTGGAACACTGACCACCCGTACCGTAACCTGCTTTGTCTCTTGGACCCCGCTCTCGGATTTGCCCCCACAAACCACGTTATCGCAGCGCTCCTCTATAGCTGCTCTGCTCCACTCTGTGGCGGCGACGTCATCCCATCCTACTCCTTCAGGTGGCCCCCATTACACCTGTGAAGGTGGCTCTTCTCCCTCCTGTCTGTGAGTACCTATCACCTCAGTTGGACCCTGACTTTTCTCCAGCTGAAAAAATAAATAAAACTGTTCTTGTTTTCACATTCTTGTTGTCCGGCTTATTCTGAATCCAAAAACCTGGCTCTTGACACCTTCATGTGAACATTTTCTTTATTCAGGTGTTTCTTTAAGGAGTCGCCTCAGCAAACCAGGACATTATTACATGCAGTGTTCTCTCAGCTAGGACGGAACTAGGCAAAAGGGCCTTCTCCTACGCCGCTCCTGTTTCTTCAAATATCTCTCAAAAAGATCTAAAGCTCTCGACCTTGACATCTCTGTGAGTTTAAACATCTGTTCAGTTCCTGGCAAAAACCAATGCAGACATGTTCCTGTTTTAAATTTTCTAAATCACCTTATAATTTAGCTGTTTTTTGCTACTTTTCCTCTTGATTGGCCTTTTGGTTGCTATTTTGTTTTGATTGTTTTGATTTGTTAAAAAAAAAAAAAAAGAGAAACTTAAATTTGTATACCTATGCCTATTTTATGACTGTCTATTGTTGTTATTCACTGTTGTCATCATTCTTTGTTAAGAACTCAGGTCTCTCTTGTAAATGAACCCCCGAGGCTCAATGGAATTAACCTGTCTAAATAAAGGTTGAATGAATGAAAATTTCCCTGCATCTCACCTCTTCTGTCACACTGTCTGCATCACTATGACCATAAACTTTTTCTGTGGTTTTCCTCCTACCATGTTCCTGTTCCACGTTCAACATCCTCTGTCCAGTCTATCAACTGTCCCCCACGTGCACATTTTCAAACCATCTTAGCCATGCCTCTCTTTGTCTCCAAACTGCTCAACCTGAGCTATCTCTTTGATATTCTGTCCATTGGGTTACTACCAACAAAAATCTTAACATCGTTCTTGTCTTTTATGTCAGTGTCTCCAAACCAGATCTCCCTAACATCCTGTCATCCCCTGTCCATTCTCTCTTGCAGCTATCCTTTTGTCACAAATCACCTCTAACACTCACCTCCCTCCACTCCACCCTACCTCTTTTCTTCACCTTTCTTGTGTTCTGCTGTTTGTGTGGATGGCTGACTTCAGGTACTTGAATTCATCCACCAGGAATATTTTTAAACTCCTTGCTACTGCAGCATATACCATATTTTCCAGTGTATAAGTCACAGTTTTTTTTTTGCATTTATCAGTCCTGCAACTTATACGTCAAAGCGACATATATGTTTTTTTTTTCCATATTCATAACGCAATTTTTGCTGACACTTTAAATTTTGAGAACTGCAACAGCAAGTCCTCCTGTGCATGCTCGCTTCACTCAGCTGGTGCAGGCAGAGGAATGCTGGAGAGCTCACGGATCCAGCCGCGATGGATGGATGGCGCCGCGCCGCCCAGGCGAAATGAAGCTGTTTTGGCCATTAAATAAATGCAATGGGTCAGCGGTGACGCATAATAAATGCGACTTATATGTTTTTTTCCTCTTCATGATGATTTTTTGATTGATGCAACTTATATGCCGGAAAATACGGTAGTTTTTATTCTGTCTTGCTTCCACTGACTTCCATTCCTTTTCTCTTTCAATAACGCTTCCAACTTTCCAGGCTCTGTTCCATTTGCTTCCTACTTTCACTACAGCTCAAGCTTCCACAAGGCAAGAACACAAGACCCTAGAAGCGCAGATACTTGACACAAATGTAGTTGATACCTGTCATGCTGACCAAAGAAGCGAGCATCCACTTGTCCATCCTTATCTCGCAGAGCTTTAGCAGGCCAGAAAGGAAATCCTTTTAATTTGGCCCACACAAGAGGGTGTGGGTTACTCTGCAGATATACAAGTTGTATTACGGTGATTTGTTTTAGAAATGATTCAATAATCAACCAAAGTCATGAAACTTCAGGTAACTCAGCTAGCTTACGCAAGGCTCACAGAACCAGTTGTCTCTCTTTTGGCACGCAGACAGATAACATTCAGGACAAACCTCAATCTCATTCATCTGCAAAAGGGTGGACAGATAAATCAGTCAAGCATTAGTTGCAATAAAATCTCAATTAAAATAAGATGCAAACTACTTGCTTACCTCATGTTCACAGATTTTTACTATTACTTTAGCTGTAGCTGTGAGTTTGTGATTAGCTGAAACAAAAAAAAACAGATTTCTAACTAACAGTTTATAAATATTTTGACAGCTTATTTTATCATTATCTAAAATTATAAATGATTGTGTGTCATATGCAGTCACATCATGATGTATAATCAATCATGCAATTTTTTTTAATTACTGGTTTAAGCTATGTTATGTTTTCAGCACAACATGCATCTTACCTCCATTGTATATGATACAGTTGTGTAAAATCCATTTAGTGTCTGCCAAAAAAGCCTCTGTGCATCCATATATTTTCTTTTTGATATTCTGCAGTGGGAGAAAACGAATGCAAAGGTCCTTCAAGGGTTAACCTTTCCATTTTTGTCTCAAATGACTATGTGACAGCCTTGACTTTACCTTTTCAAGTGTGCAAAGATCCATAGGATGAAAAATGTACTCTGCATAATCAGGATGCTGATCAAGAGACACGGGTTTCTGGAAGGGTTCAGTCTATTAAAGTGAGTCAACAGAACAAAAAAAATGAAGGTCAACACACAGTCAAGCTGAGCTCACAACTCACAGATTTCCCATCAACTGCACACCAACACGCCCCCACCCCACTAGTAAAAACTTTGAGTGCAGCTTCACATAAAAGGAAGGTAAAGAAAATCAGTGAGGGAAGAAATCATGACGGGGTCTTGTTAGTGATGTAATTGATTACCCAATTAAAAGTCTTTCTCTGCGAGGAAGCTGCATGGGGGGAGCGAGATGACAAGCGGGGATGGTCCTGAAAGAGAGCGAGAGGAGCAGCTGTATGCTCACCACCAGCTAGCATGTTTACTGGTTTCCAGCCTTGACAGGCCCATTAGAATACAATCAATGTGGTTGTTAGTTCTGTTATTGCAACTACCTTGGCATGCAAATCAGTAATATATGACACTGGACTAAAAGGTGAACTTTAAGGCGCACATCTGACACAAACAGAAGAAGTATTAGATAATTTGGTTGCTCTAGCGATTTAAAAATCTGTACAGTTCAATAAAGTATGGAAGTTTATAACAAAGTATTTATGCAGTTGTTTCATTAGAAATTAAAGCAATACACTCCACTTTAAACACCCTGTCTGCTTCAACAAGTTATTCAGCTGTTACACAATACTTACACCTGGTTGTTTCATTTTCTGAAGGGCAAACTTTAGCAGGTAAGAGAGCTGATCCATGGTTAGCATCATCATGGCCTTGCTCTGTGTCTCTATACACTCAGCGACTGTTATCTTCTGAAAGACATAAAAGTAAAATTAACACTTTATTTATATCACGTTATGGTATTTTTGTCTATAGCCTCCATACTCGTACAATTAATTTAACAGAATTTATTTTGACTATATATTTTTGCAGCACTGATAAACTTTTCACATTTCAGGGTTAGTACCTCACATTCTGGACAGAACCAGTCGCCCTCGGGCTCGGCTGGTAGTTTGAGACACTTGGCGTGGTACACCCTGGGGCAGAGCTCACAGCAGAGCACCTGGCCCTCACGGTGGCACAGCCAGCAATAAAAGTCATTCCTGCCATCCTGCGGTACAACATCAACAGGGTCTGTTGTGAGTGAAGGCTGCTTCGCATAGTAAAAGGGACCATGTCTTAGTTCAGACTGGAATGCAGGCAAAAGAAACACAAAGTTGGAGAAGGTCAAAATCAGGGGACAAATCAAAGAAGCCAAGCAAAAATTCTCATTATGAACAAAAAGTATTTTAGATCTGCAACATCAAATACAGACTGCTGTGAGCTCAAAGCATGAGCTCAGCTCTCTGAATTCAGGTCATCTATATTATAACATTCACTCATTTCTTGTGGACAGCTTTGAATTCACATGAAAAAACTATGAGCTTTTAAGTGACTTCACATTTTCTATAAAGGTCAACCTAATGCACCAGGAAGGTGGTGTTAACAATAATTTACAATAGTGCATTGGAAACAAGTAAAAAGGAACATTATTTTTGTCAGCAAGGATTGGAAAATATGGCACTGAGTATCCTGATGCATGCTCAATAATCCAGGTAGAAAAATCCAAAAAAGTTCAATCTGGTCCTCTGGACATTCAAAAAAACCAAAAAACAATACAAAGCAAAAAAAATAAAGAAACGTTTCGTCTCTCATCCAAGAGACTTCCTCAGTCTGAGGTGCTGTTTTCAGCTCAGTC
>NC_056504.1:13621137-13642693 GCF_014905685.2 Nematolebias whitei
CATGTTCATACCCGACGCATATATACATATATATACATACATACTGTATATAATTTTAATATTATTTTCTTCAATTGCTGTTTTCATATTTTTTCATTTTCAATATCTAGTGAATTGCAATGCACATGAGAAAAACTTTTTTAATTATAAGCCAAAACAAGAAAAAAAAATTATTTATCAATTGTTGACTTTAAAAGATTGACAATGAAAAGAAAAATATATATCAGGCAACATCTACAGTAGTTTAGATGTTTAATGTCTGATGTTAGTCACGTCCAATAAGACAAACCATATAAAGAAATCACATCTTTAAACACGGTGCTTTAAATCATGGATTTTCACACAGTCTGCCCACACATTAAACATAAAAGTGTTATGGTAACCAATAACATATTATATCATTGTCACAAGTTTTTTTCTTAAAATCAGCAAACAGGCATCTCAAATTACCAAATGTTGATTAGTGTACATTAAGAGTTTTAGGTACACAAACTTACAGTACTGTAGAGTATAGTTTATACAGTACTGTATAATAATCTCAAAAGACAGTCTGTAATACATACAGTTTTTGAATGACGACTAAATATAGAGTATGGTATTCTTAACAAAACACAACATCCCAGGGCATGGCTCATCAAAACAGGCAAGAAAAACTTTAAAGGTTGGCATAACACCACTGATGCCAGTTTTATAGTATTTAAAAAGAAAATGTGCATTTTGTCCCATAGAGTACAAATTATTAATGTGACCATTTAAGAAGAAATACCTACTGATAGACTCATGTTTTGCAAAAAAGTAAATGTAACTGTAATAAATAAAGACTTCATAGTGTCCAACAGCCTGACTGTAGATAGTATGTGCTATACGGTCCGTGTGCAGGACGTGGAACAACAGCTTCCTACATGTACGCTCAGTGAACCAAGACAGAATAAACAGACCTCAGAAAGAATACTGACAGACAAGTAGTCCCGATCACAACCAAGTCTTTTTAATATGGTATTTATTATACTGATGCAGTCCAAAACACTACACTGAAGAAAACCTAATTAGATATTTTGATTTAACTGTTAAATCTCATATTGATACATTGAAACAAGTATCCTGCACCCAAAGCTACCAGCTGAGATATTCACAGCATTTCATAGAACAACACAATATCAATTAAATATGAAATAAATATAATCTTTTTCATCCCACAAAAAATCTTTTATAATAAATTTGTCTTTTTTTCTTCATTTGTTTATGTTTTGTATGTCTAATGTAGTACAATTGTACAAACCTGTGGAATAATATTCTCTCTTCCACTCACTCTGACAAGTTCAAACACAACTAACCACACAGATGACAAAATTAATCTATCAGCTTTACTAAATACATATTAGATTTTTGTTATATTATGATCAAATATGAATCTACATGACTCTAGTAAAAAGCAAACTCAACATGTCCAGAACATGTTTTTTTAATCTGTCTTTAACTTCAGCCATTGAGATCACAATAAGTGGTGTTGGAATAATTTAGAAGGTCCACCAAGGTTTTGTAACTGGCAAAAATACACACACACACACACACACACACACACACGTGCGCGTGTTCTTCTTAGGTTTGTTCATCTCCTTATGACCCAAACAAACTGAACAAATGCCGAACACATAAGTTAAAGTTTAGGATGTTAACAAGTCAAAAGTAATTTGGCAGTTTCCGCTAGACTATGAGCAAAATGCTGATTGTGTCAATGTGCACTTCAGAGAAGCTTTTCTAAAAAGAAGCTGTATTGGTAATAAACAATATTAGAGAGTTTGTTGCTTTATTTCAGTGCACTAAACTGTTTAACAATGAATCATAAAACACAACAATAGTTATGATGTGAAACTCTGGATATCGGGCCGATAGGACGTGATGAAGCTACAGAACTACTTCTTCTTGTGGCAGCTCCATTTAGGGCTCGCCACAATGGATTATCTGCATTCATCTCACCATATCCCAGAACACTTTTCTGTCACACCAATACTCTGCACATCCTCCTTCATTACATGTGCTGGTGAAGATTCTCAGTCATCCAGGACATGATGAATTCAAAAAACGTTCAATACAAAAACAACTGGACTTTATTTGTAACAGAAGACGTTTCACTCCTCATGCGAGGAGCTTTCTCAATTCAAAGAGCAGAGAGTGAGAGATTCAGGTTATAAGGCTGAGTGAGATAAGACACACACACATATGTAGATTGGCAGTTCACACCTAAACACCTTAACAGTAGGTCTTTGTTCCTCTAATTCACAGATGAGACCCCTCTGTTCCCGTCAAGTGTGAAAACCGGCTTGGAATCAGTTTTCTTGGGTGACACTGGAGATCCCATGGCACAGCCGTGCTTTCAAATGTTGAAACTAACCCCAGGAGAAACCCTTGTATCGTATGATGTGACTTCTCTTTTCACTTGCATACCCATCTCTGAAGCAGTAGAAACCGTCAGAAAACAACTTTTACAAGACAAGGACTTAATCAACAGGACAAACTTCACCCCAGACCAGATCTGCACCCTGTTGGATCTCTGCCTCTCCACCACTTATTTCAAGTTCAATGACAGTTTTTACAGACAGAAGCACGGCTGTGCCATGGGATCTCCAGTGTCACCCATTGTTGCCAATCTCTACATGAAGGAAGTGAAACAGAGAGCCCTACACTCCTATGAGGGAACAACGCCAAGCCATTGGTTCCGATATGTGGATGACACTTGGGTCAAAATCCAAGCTAAGGAAATAGAAGCGTTCACCAGACACATTAACTCGGTCGATAACAACATCAAGTTCACCAGAGAGGATGCAAACAACAACAAGCTGCCTTTTTTGGACTGTTTGGTTCAGATGGAAAGAGAGGACAGCCTCAACATTGAAGTTTACAGAAAACCAACCCACACAGACCAGTATCTTCTGTTTGACTCCCACCATCCACTGGAACACAAACTCTCTGTCATCAGAACTTTACAGCATCGGGCCGAACACGTCCCCACGAAGACAGAAGGTAAGGAAAAGGAACAGAAACACATTCAAGAAGCTCTTCAAACATGTGGATATCCTAACATGGGCTTTTGTCAAGTCAGCGAGGAAATCTACAAAACACACTAATAAACAGAAAAAGGAGAACAACAGACGTAAAAACATTGTCATCCCTTATGTTGATTGATTGATTGATTGATTGATTTTTATTGTCAATTCTGCATATGTACAGGACATACATAGAAATTGAAATTGCGTTACACTCCTACTCAATTTGCAGCAAACAACAACATTAGCAAAAATAAACTAACACAACTAGTTATATAAAAAAATATAAAAAAATATAAAAGTGAACAGCAGCAGGACCTCTGATGCAACGTGCTCAATAGTGACTAACAGGAGACAAAGGGACGCTGACTGAAGACAATAACATGATGAGAGGTAGATAATGGATGTGCAAGGCCAGAGTAAACAATAGTGCAATATAAAGTATAAACCTGAGAAACTTAGTAAAGTGAAGGTGTGCATACCGGTTCTATATAGTCACAGTTATGTACTGATGAGGTGATTAAGTGGAAATGACAATACCAGAATTACCAGAATAAAGAATAAACAGGACGAGTTGATCATAACAGTAGTGCAAAATATAATGCAATAAACAGTAGAGTGAGCTTGTAGGCTGTTAAAGTGACCGATTCATGAACTATTCATAAAACTAAATAAATGTCCCAGAGCAGTTTTGAAGGGGGGGGGGGGGCGGGGGGGGGGGTGGCGGGAAGCTGGGTTAGTGTGGGGAGGGGGGGGGAAGTGGGAGAGGGGGCTGAGGGGGGGCAGGCAGAGAGTTCAGCATCCTCACGGCCTGATGGACGGAGCTGTTCCACAGTCTGCTGGTCCTAGAACTGAGGCTACGCAGTCTTCGCCCTAATGGCAGCAGGTTGAAGAAGCAGTGTAGCGGGTGGTCAAGATCTCCCACCCAGCAGAGGGCTTTACTTCTGAGGCGAGAGCTGTGGAGGTCCTGAAGGCAGGGGAGAGAGGTGCCAATGATCTTCTCAGCTGTCCTCACGATCCGCTGGAGGGATTTGCGGCAGGATGCTGTGCAGGCCCCGTACCACACAGTGGAGCAGCTCATCAGGATGCTCTCGATGGCCCCCCTGTAGAAGGTTGTCATGATGGGGGTGGGGGCTCTCGCTCTTCTCAGCTTGCGGAGGAAGTAGAGCCGTTGGTGAGCCTTTTTGGCCACTGCTGCTGTGTTGATGGTCCAGGAGAGGTCCTCAGAGATGTGCACACCCAAGAACTTGGTGCTGCTCACCCTTTCCACAACAACACTGTTGATGGATAGTGGAGCATGTTTTGTCTGAGTTCTCCTGAAGTCCACAACAATCTCCTTGGTCTTCTCTGTGTTCAGCAAGAGATTGTTGCGTTTGCACCAGGAGACCAGCCGGCTCACCTCGCTCCTGTAGAGTGACTCATCGTTATTGCTGATGAGGCCTACCACAGTCGTGTCGTCCGCAAACTTGATGAAGAGGTTGGAGGGGTGTGATGGAGAGCAGTCGTAGGTTAGTAGAGTGAACAGAAGGGGGCTCAGCACACATCCTTGTGGGGCCCCCGTGTTCAGAGTGATGATGCTGGATGTGTTGCTGCCAACCCGTACTGCCTGTGGTCTTCCGGTAAGGAAGTCAAGCAGCCAGTTGCACAGTGATGTGTTCAGACCCAGACTGTCCAGTTTCCAGATGAGTTGTTGTGGAATGATTGTGTTGAATGCAGAACTGAAGTCGATGAAGAGCATTCTGACATAGGTGTCTTTCTTGTCCAAATGTGTGAGGGCTGAATGAAGAGCAGTGGCGACGGCATCATCAGTCGAGCGGTTTGACCGATATGCAAACTGGTAGGGGTCCAGGGAGGGGGGGAGGGAGGACCTAATGTGTTGCATGACTAGTCGCTCGAAGCACTTCATGAGGATGGAAGTGAGTGCAACCGGGCGGTAGTCGTTGAAGCAGGAGGGAGACGTTTTCTTGGGGACAGGGATTATGGTGGTGGTTTTGAAGCACGTGGGGACCACAGCCTGGCTCAGTGAGGTGTTGAAGATGTCAGAGTACACCTCTGCTAATTCGCCAGCGCAGTCCTTCAGCACGCGACCAGGTATGTTGTCGGGACCAGGAGCTTTCCGAGCGTTGGTCTTGCTGAATGCTCTCCTCACCTTGTCCGGGGACAGTGTGATCACCTGGTCTCCAGGAGGGGGGGTGGCTTTTTGTGCAGGTGTGCCATTCTGTGCCTCAAACCGAGCGAAGAACCTGTTCAGGTCATTCAGCAGGGAGGGGGTGCTGTCACAGGTCTGTGGAGAGGGTTTGTAGTCTGTAATGGACTGAATTCCCTGCCACAGGCTCCGAGAGTCTCTGCTGTCCTTGAAGTGTTGGGCTATTTTCTTGGAGTGCTGCCTCTTAGCTTTTTTAATGCCTCTGGACAGGTTGGCCCTAGCTGTCTTCAGGCCTGCCTGGTCTCCAGCGGCGAAGGCAGCATTCCTAGCCTTCAGCAGCTTGTGGACCTCTCCTGTCAGCCATGGCTTCTGATTAGCACGGATGGTGATGGTCTTCAGGACAGTTACATCATCAATGCACTTTGTGATATAAGCAGAGACAGTTTCTGTGTACTCCTGAATGTCAGTGAAGTTGTTGTGAGTAGCAGCCATTTTAAACACATTCCAGTCCGTGGTGCTAAAACAGTCCTGGAGTGCCTCAGATGAGCCCTCAGGCCACACTCGTATCTGCTTCAGAACTGGTTTGTTGACTTTAACCAGTGGTCTGAATGCTGGCATTAACATCACAGTCAGATGGTCAGAAGCACCAAGGTGGGGGAGGGCCCGGGCTTTGTAAGCTCCTCTCCGTGTGGTGAAGACCTGATCCAGCGTGTTATTGCCTCGTGTTGCAAAGTCTATAGTCTTATGTTGCTCGAGTATCAGAGAAATTCAGAAGGATTTTCAACAAACACATCATCCCAGTACATTTCAAACCCAGCAGGACTCTCAGACAGAGGCTGGTCCACCCTAAGGACAAAACACCCATACACAAACAGAGTGGTGTAGTGTATGCGGTTCAGTGCAGCGAGGACTGTCCAGACCTCTACATTGGAGAAACTAAACAGCCTCTTCACAGACGCATGGCTCAACACAGAAGAGCCACCTCCTCTGGACAAGATTCAGCTGTTCATCTCCACCTCACAGATAAGGGACACTCTTTTGAGGACCAAAATGTGCATATTTTGGACCGAGAGCACAGATGGTTTGAGAGGGGAGTGAAGGAAGCAATTTATGTAAAAAGAGAAAGTCTTAACAGAGGAGAAAGAGAGAGTCTGTTAACAGAGGAGGAGGCCTCAGATTTCCACTTTCAAAAACATATAATGCAACTTTAAGACTGACTCCCAGCTGGTTTTCACACTTGATGGGAACAGAGGGGTCTCATCTGTGAATTAGAGGAACAAAGACCTACTGTTAAGGTGTTTAGGTGTGAACTGCCAATCTACAGACATATGTGTGTGTGTCTTATCTCACTCAGCCTTATAACCTGAATCCCTCACTCACTGCTCTTTGCATTGAGAAAGCTCCTCGGATGAGGAGCGAAACGTCTTCTGTTACAAATAAAGTCCAGTTGTTTTTGTATTGAACACTTTTTGAATCCTTCATTACATCCATTAAGCTTCTCTGTGGTCTTCTTGTCCCTCCTCCCCAGCAGCTTAAAGTTCAGCATCCTTTGTCTAACGCTATATATTCACTTCTGCTTATGTCTGAAACCATCTGAGCCTTGCCTCTAACCGTGCTACAACTATCCAGTTCTTAAAGAATTTGGGTCTAACATCTGGATATTTGTTGCTCTTCTTTTGCTCTTTGTCCATGCACGGACTGGCAGCAAAGGTTGGATATACTCAATGTTAAAGTAGATCGTCAAAACAAGATGTCTGATCAGCATTTGTCTCTCATGTAGCATCATCAAAATAAAAACAGTCTAACTTATGAATCACAAATGAAAGAGGAGAACCTTACAAAATGTAAAACTTCTTTTGTAATTTAAAAAAGTTCAACCAGAGTTTATTTTCTTCATTTGAGTAAGTAAATTTGTACCTGGTCTTTGCTGCTGCTAACGGCTCCGGGCCTCTTCTTCTTTTTTACTGTGCAGGGCAAAGTTTCAGCGGAGGAGTGACCATTGGATGAGTGAGAAGGACTGGAAATCTTTCTCTTTTGGGCCGTCTTTTCTGTTGCTCCAGCATCTAAAACAGACAAATGTCAATGTAAAAAAAAAAAAGTATTTAAAAGCTAACAAATATAGTTTCCTAAAGTACAAAAAGTGGGCACACGTGAGTTTTGCTGAACTCAAACTATAAATAAAACAGTTGAAGTTAAATACTCAAGCTTCTAATGTGTATACCAGAAAAACACAGATTTATATCTAAATCTGTTTAGCATGGAGTCTGTCTAACCAGATGTGCTTAAAAACTTTAGCTCTTCTACATTGTTATTTTTGTTTCTGCTTGTTGCACACTTTCAATGGTGTGCAGGTTCTTGTCAGAATTCAGGAGCTTGGGGTTTATGATTTGTGCTTCTGTATCACCATGTCAGCATGTTTTGATAAATATTGTTTCTGTCAGTGTGTTAGTGATCAGTTTATCCAGGCAAGAAGGGTTTTGTATTTTCATGTTCATAGTCACTGTTCCTCAGCTCCCAGACACTAATCTGTATATCACACCTGCTCCTCATCCAATCATTAACCCAACTCTAAAAAAGTAAACTCTGGTCCTCTGGACATTCAAAAAACAAAACAAAGCAAAACAACAACAAAAATGTAGAAACGTTTCGTCTCTCATCCGAAAGACTTCCTCAGTTTGAGGAGCTGTATTCAGCTCAGTCTTATAAATAGCACCTTCTCAGAGTGGATCAACCAGTTTGCTGCTGACAACCAAAACCAGCTGCTCACATGATCAAGGAGGACCATCAGCCTAATGATGGATCATTAGCACACTGATGGCTGTTTACTATTCACAGGGGGCTGAGTGATACTAACAATAACAGCATTGTAAGAGGCGGACAGTTGAACACGGAGGCCTCCACCCCTGTTTAATGATGGACGATTTCTTTTCACAAAAATGGCCTCCTTCACTCCTCTCTCTAACCATCGTTCCTCTCTGTCCAGGATGTGAACATCTTCATCCCTGAAAGAGTGACCGCTGGCCTGGAGATGAGTGTAGACTGCAGAATCCTGGCCTGATGGTGTTGATCTTCTGTGCTGGGCCATCCTTTTGGCCAGTGGCTGTTTAGTTTCCCCGTTGTAAGACTGATCACAGCCCTCCTGACACTGAACAGCATACACAATATTACTCTGTTTGTACTGGGGGACTGGATCTTTGGGATGAACCAGTCTTTGCTGTAATGCATTTTGGAGTTTCAAAATACGCTCTCCTGACTTGTTAGCACATTACCATTTCTATCTTTAATAAGCCTAACCTGCTGCACATCCTTTCCAGACTGATCCCTCTGTCTTGCCAATCGGTACAAGTCCTTATCACCCTCTTTAGTGTCCAGCCTCCCATACAACTCATTACATGCCTTCTGCTTTGCCTTAAATACCTCCCTCTTTGCTCTACATAGCATCTCCTTAAATGCCTGTCTCCTCTCTTCAATCCTCTCACTGTCATATTTCTTCTTGGCTAACCTCTTCCTCTGAATATCTTCCTGCACGTCACTATTCCACCACCAGGTTTCCTTATCATCCGTTCTCTGTACAGAAGACACACCAAGTACCTTCCTACCGGTCTCTCTAATTATTGTTGCTGTAGTAGCCAAGTCACCTGGAAGCTCTTTCTTACCACCCAGAGCCTTTAACAGCTAATCTCTGAGTTTCTCACAACATTCTTCAGTTCTCATCTTCCACCATTTGGTCTTCTTCTCTGACTTTACTCTTTTTCTCTTCTTCACAACAACAGTCATTCTACACACAACCATCAAATGCTGTCTGGCCACGCTCTCCACTGCCACAACCTTACAGTCTCCGATTTCTCTCAGGTTTCTTCTTCTACACAGAATGTAGTGTTGATGAAGAAACACTTCAGCATCCTTCTCACCCAGCAGGCCAGATATGTGAGGGTGGGTGATGATGGAGGGAATATAAGGGTGCCTGAAGACCTGGAGAAGGCAGTATGGAGGAGAATATAGTCAACCTGTGTACTCCATCGTCCACTCTTATAGGCCACTCTACGTCCCTCCCTCTTTTGGAAATAAGTGTTGTTTAGAGACATTTCCATCCACTTGGCAAAATCCACCACCATCTGTTCTTCCTGGTTTATTTCCTTGACACCAAACCTACCCATCACTTCTTCATCCCCTCTGTTTCCTTCACCAACATGTCCCTTCAGGTCTGCTCTGATCACCACTCTCTCTTCCCTGGGAATACTCTCCATCACTTCATCCAGATTCTTCCCAAATGTATATTTCTCATCTACATCACACCCAACCTGTGGAGCATAACCACTGACAATATTTAGCATCAGATCTTCTACTTCTACCTTCAGACACATCACCTTATCTGACACTCTTTTCACCTCCACTACATTCTTTGCCAACTCCTCCTTTAGGACCACACCTACTCCATTTCTCTTTCTATCCACACCATGATAAAACAGTTTAAACCCTGCTCCAATGCTTCAAGCCTTGCTGCCATTTCCACTTGGTCTCTTGGGCACATAAAACAGCTACCTTCCTTCTCAGCATCACGTCCGCCAGCTTTCTACCTTTGCCTGTCATTGTCCCCACATCAAGAGTTGCCGCCCTCATTCCTACATTCTTGACTTTCCTCTTCTCCCTCTATTTCCTGACACGTTTCCTTCCCCGTGGTCTTCGAATAATGTTCATTACTGTTCAATAATTAACTTTTTCACACTATTGTCCTAATTATTATTATTTTTTTGTGTTGTTCAATTTGTTTATTATTGTTGATGATTCTTAGTTTGATCAATTATTTTTGCAATAAAACTTTTCAAAGGCAAATTTGGTCTACTCCTTAGGATGGATATTCATTTGTTATGGTGTAAAATTCCCTGTAATTCAATTCAATTCAGTTCATTTCATTTCAGTTTCTTTATATAGCACCAAGTCACAACAGAAGTCATCTCAGGGCACTGCACAGAAACATCCATGTACATAAAAGTTAATAACATTATTTATCTGAGGAGTAATTAACAGATTCTACTTCAGTGACTGAGTTCTGATAACTAAAGGGTGAATACATTAATTAAGTTGTTGCTGTTCAGTAAATTGATCGGCTGGTGCCCTGCTACAAAACAAATAATAAAAGTGTAGTAAAATGAGGAGCAAGTATCACCCTTCTTCCTCCATTTGCTCATATACAAAGTATGTTACAATGTTTAAATTGCCAGACCACTGAACATCTTCCCAACTGCACTCAGCAACTTTGGAATGAACTCAGGTCCAAAACATACAGCTACATTTTAAGGTTTTGTTCACTGTGTAAAGATTTTTTGTTGGTGGTGCACATAAATAAAGTCCCTGCAGCATACCTTTAATCCAATATCTCACTGAGCTATGACTGTTGCAGCTAACTAATGAACAACTTTTGCAAGGGAGTTTCCAAAATGCCTCAAAATATTCATGAGAATTCTCAAATTCCTTGCAAGAGATACAAACGCTTGCATTTTGCGACTTGCACTTGTCTTGTCGCTTGAATTTTGAACATGTTAATAAAATCTTGTGCGACATATTTTTTCTTAAAATGAATCCCTGACAATCTGATTTTAGCTAGTTTATTTGTAGCATTATATTGAGTCCACAGCAGGCTGTTTATTTCAAATCTCACAGCTTGTTGCAAACATTTCATTACTGTTTTAAAAAGAGTGACGGGTGTTGATCCTTTGGTGGTTGAGCCTTGACCGTCTGTGGGTTTTTATTTCAGAAAAACTGTCCAACAACTGACTTTGTCTTAATTTTGAGAAGAGGTAAGTTCAGGAGATTTAATTGCTCCAAACCCGCACTGCCTCTGGCACCTCAACCTGCAGAAACAGCATTAGGCCCAGTGATGGACTTGTGACCTGTCCAGGTCGTGCCATGCCTCTCCCACAGTGAGCTGGAGACAGACATCAGCTCCCAGGACCCAAAAAGGAGAAAGTGGTAAAAAAAAAAAAAAAGTGTATGGAACAGTATAAGAGGAACCTTTATCGGTTTTGACACAGTGACTTTTTGACACTGTGATATAACTCGACTCCGACTTACTTGTATATTTATTTTAAAATAATTTAGCTGTGTATTGTCTTACCTTTGGATCTTGTGGAGATCTCCATTTCTTCTGTTGCAGCTTCTTTTTCTGTTTTTTCCTCCTCTGGCACACTGGTGAGCAGAGAGCAGTGTTAGTAGTTCACCAGCTAAATGTGAATGTTAACTGGAGATTTACCCTGTTAATTATTTGTTTTGGTATTTAGAAATAAAACATTTTTGGAAGAGAATATACTATAATTTAAAATACTTAATGCATAGATGGCTTGCTTACAAATGTAGCAAATTAGTCTGACACTAAAGGGCATGGAAAATATAGTTAACCGGTTAGTCTTTGAACTATTTTACCATAAGAAACCAGTTTTTATATCTTCTGAATACAGCCTTCACACCTTCAAGAGTCCATCCCAGGACCAGTAGCAGATGACTGCACAACCAGTATCACACAGCAAATTATAAGCACTTCAACTTATAAAATATTATTTCAAACAAAGTCAAACTTGCTTCTACTTGAACTTGTTTGATGATTAAACTAACATGATGTGAGCCGACAAAGTCCCAAAACAAAAAGACGCAAGCTGATTTGGTCTTAAATGATGGAATGATCAACTGTGTTTAGAGGGTGAAAAATAAATAATGTAACAATAAAAACTGATTTCCACAGACAATTTATCTGCTCAAACGAACTACAGCAGTTTAAATGTATGATTGTTATAATGGTGCATGCACGTCTGTAATTTTTTTGGAAGAAAATGAGCAGAAATCTTACAATTTCTCTTTAATGCCAGATGACAGCAGCAACCAGTGTGGCTAAACTTTGTTACAAAGCATCAACTGCTTCTCCTCCTTCAGTCCTGTCTGCCCTGAACAGCAGCAGCTTGACTGTAGCATGCAGCCAACTTACATTTTCAAGTTCAAGTTTCTTTATTGTCATTCTCATCACATGTGGCGCATGAGGAGGAAGAAAATTGTGTACTCAAGGTCCCAGTTACACCCAAAAATAGCAAAAATATAAAGTATAAAAAGAAACAGTAAATAAGGATCTAAGATATGCTAAATAAACACTAAACGGTATGCTAAAAGATCTAAGATATACGCTAAACACTAATAATATAAAATAATACTGTGTATTAAATAGCAGCCTGTACATAAACAGATTCATTTTTCATTTAAATATAACCAAAATCTGTTTGTCTTCATGTGTCTTTGTCACTGTTGTCTTCAAAAATAATTAAATCATGGGCTGCACTCGTATATTTAAACACTGCTCCAGTCTACTTTAACACACTGATTCTAACAACTGAATGATCTCCTTAACCTTCACAGAAGTTTGTATTTACACCAGGTCTGCTGAAGAAATGACCAATGACCTTCAGGCCACAGCTCCTAGAAGCCCCATCTGCAATAGAGATCCTAACCATGCCCCATTTGGATTCATTCATTCATTCATTCATTCATTCATTCATTCATTCATTCATTCATTCATTCATTCATTCATTCATTCATTCATTCATTCATTCATTCATTCCTTCCTTCCTTCCTTCCTTCCTTCCTTCCTTCCTTCCTTCCTTCCTTCCTTCCTTCCATCCATCCATCCATCCATCCATCCATCCATCCATCCATCCATCCATCCATCCATCCATCATCTTTATCCGCTTGTTCCTTTTGGGGTCACAGGGGTCACTGGTGCCCATATCCAGCAGTCACTGTTTGAGAGGTAGGGGACACCCTGGACAGGTCTCCAGTCCATCACAGGGACACATAGAGACAAACAACCATTCACTCTCTCATCAAAGTTCATGCTCAGTCATCCAGGTACAAAATCCAATAAATGGCCAATCAGGTCATCTGGACAGTTTCTTTTTTTGTGGGAAGACGTTTCGTCCTCTATCTGGAGGGCTTCATCAGTCTTCATCAGTTTTGTACCTGGATGATTGAGCATGAACTTTGATGTCTTGAACCACTTTGACTGTGGCTGCCTGCCTGGGAGGAGACGACGGGGGAGAAGACAGCCCACAGAACCCATCTTATCACCAGTAAACTAGTTGGTCCACTAAAGGACTATATTGCTTAGTGGGGAAAACAGTTTACTTGGGACTCCTCAAACTGATGAAGCCCTCCAGATAGAGGGTGAAACGTCTTTCCATAAAAAAAGAAACTGTCCAGATGACCTGATTGATCATTATTGCATTCACTCTCTCACTCACACCTAGGGACAATTTAGAGTTACCAATCAGCCTAACATGCATGTTTTTGGTCTGTGGGAGGAAACTGGAGTACCCGGAGAAAACCCACGCATGCACGGAGAGAACATGCAAACTCCACCTGGAATGGCCTGGGATTCGATCAGGTGACTATCGCTGAGAGGCGGCAGTTCTACCAACTGAGCCATCTACGCCTCTAGTAGAGTAATGATTTATTCTAAATTCATGTTTTCAACGAATTACCTTAAACGTATAAAACCTCATGCACCTCATGCATTCTTCAAATTGTCACAATTTCTTAATAACAAAAACAAACAAACAAAAAAAACTCCAGTCTTTTTAAATTCTACCAAAAAAGGAGAGGGTTGTTTGTCACATTTGTCTCTATGTGTCCCTGTGATGGACTGGAGACCTGTCCAGGGTGTCCCCCACCACCCACGCAGTGATAGCTTGATGTGGGCACCTGTGACCCCCGCGACCCGACAAGGAAGAAGCGTGTTAAGATAAAGAATGGATGGATGAAATATTGCAATCTGGTGTTTTTGTTATGAGTGGGAATAAAACAGTAGATTAATTTTTCCAGTGTAAATAGTTGGAAATGACCTGAACAGGTCCATGATGACAGCAGCCGCTCTAGTTTCAGAGGAAATCAGAACAATAAGAACAGGATCATGAGAACACCGAGCTGAACGGTGCGGGTCGGACACAAACAACAACCTGTTGGGCAGGCTGACTGAGAGCACGTCATTGTTTGCATTTTGTGATTTTTGTAGACAATAAAACAAAGATCCTGTGCTTTTTAAATTTATACATTATGTTTTGTCTTATGGTTTCACCAGGGAGAGCATTCTGTGGACACCGGACAGTAAGATGATGTCAGAGAGTGAAGACATGGTCAAATGTAGGTTTTAATTGTTACTAATTTTATGACTCTGTAAGCCACAGCATAAACTTCATTAATGGATAAAAACGTGCTTTTTTCCTCCAATCTAAAACACGTTAATACAACCTTCCATTGTTGTTGATATTTTGTGATATAATTTCTGCAAAATCAACCTTTTCTGTCTTAAAAGATCCTGTAAGTTTCCAAAGACTTGTTCAGGTTAGCAAGGTCGTTCGTGTTTTAGTTTTTGTGTGTACCAGTTCCCTTTAGAGTAATTGTTGTGAAGCTCCAAAAATCACACTGACAAACATGCTGCTGCGAACATTTGACACAGACACGTTTATGTTTCATTTTTTCACCCTTCCAGTGAAAATACTTTCACGTGCTTGGCAGTCAGACAGCACATCTGAACAAAATCCATCTAAAAACAATAATAATAAAATCTGTGGACCTCCTCAATTAAACATCTTTACTCCACTGGCTGCTCTGATCAGAGCAAACATAGAACAAAACATACAAAAATAGGACAGAGATGAAGACAATCAACACATACACACATAAAATATCCTTTCATTCACATATAGAACATCTGATGCTCAAACTTACTGATACAGCCCTGCCCACACCCACCATTTCCACAACAATCACACCTCACTGAAGGAAATGGACACCGTACCTTTGTCTCGTCTGACACACAGAATCTTCACCCTATTCTTTCATCTGTATCAATTCTGGAGGACGTTGAGGGATGAGGAAAAAGATGGGTCCAGGTTTCTCAGAGGGCCTTCTCTCCCTGCTGTTCTCCCCTGCAATTGTCAATCTTTAACCTCGGCTGCAAGCTGCCGATTGGCTCGGGTACCACACGGAGGTACCTGATTGGGTGCTCAGCTCAGTGGCTCTCATCTCCCCGCTTTCCTCAACCATAGTGCTGCAATGCAGAGAGGACTGATCCATCCTGTGGCCACAGATGTCTTCAGATTTAAGCTCACTGCCTCCTTAAAACCTGTCCCGTACGTATAATGGCTTTGTGATTTAAAAAAAAAGGTTGTATTCAGCCCTACTGGCTTGACAGAAAAATCAGACTCCCCCTTGCTTCACTGACAGCCAGTGTGTGTGTGTGTGTATGGCATCCATTTTGAAGACACAGTCCCCCCTCTCTCTCCCTCTCTCTGTCTCTCACGCTCTCTCACTGCACACACAGCACCATGCTAATCGGCTGCAAAGGACAACATGCTGCTTATTAAGAGCCTCAGCATGTGCACGTGAAGCACTAGCCAAAGCAGGGGACAAAAAGACGAGGCTGAGAACGTCACAGGCCTCCCAGACAGCTGAAACCCTGATCAAAGCTTCTTCACTTTGCTGTGCAGCCATATTTATAGCTGGCAGGAAATCTGTGCAGAGGGCGTGACGTCACACAGCTCCGAGAACAAAGCTGCATCTTTTTATGACCAACATCCATCTGAACCTGTGCTTCAGTGCATGGATTTAAACAAAGTTTGCATACAAATTAAGAGCAGAGGAAGCATTTTATAAACTATCCTTTAAAACTGAGACCTGTGCAGGCAGGAAAATGTGGGATAACATTCTCTGAAATCGTGAAAAGGTCACACAGTGATTCAAAAACGTTCCCCTCTGTTTTAGACTATTTTTGTTGCTGACCAGACTGTAAATTGTGTTAAATAAACCACAAAGTGACATTACCCAAACTAAAAATGCTCAGTGTGTATAGCTACCGGCATCAGTTCCTAAACTTTGGTGTGGTCACAGGAGCACCATCAACACATACAAGTAGTGAATTAAAGATTACAGTCCCCTGCAACAGTCAGGCATGGTTCGATTCTAAATCAGCTCTGCTATAAATCCATTCTACCTGTAATATACTAAAAATGTGAAGGCCATAATAAAAATACAAAAATGTGTCATAAATGGTAAATAAGTAAGATCATCATACAGAATTCAGTCTAACTTGACTGGTTTCTGTGAGGATGTTCCAGCCTCTCTGGATGAGATAAGGGTTTCTGTGAGAGCTTTCCAGAGGAAGTCTTTCCCTTCTTCTTCCCTTCATCCTTGTAGCCAGTTCTGTTTGGAGGAGAGGGGCAGAAAGGGGGAAGCTTTTTAAAATGGCCGACTCCCAGCAATTTAGAGCAACTCTGGGAGGCAAAGTAAATCATCATGCTGTGACTGTTCCTCTAATCCTGGAAGCTGCAAGACGTTGTTTGGTCAGTCAGTAAATGGTATTCTGGAACTGTTGGCAGGACTAATTCTGCTCGGACACAAAACTGTGTATTACTGGTGCAAACTGGGATTTCAGGTTTGGATACTGGTCTTTGTGGCTTTGTTAATCTAACAATGAACAGCAGTGTCTATCTTACTTTCATTCCAGTTCAAGGCCTAACTCTAACTTGCTGTATTATCTGTTAATTCCTCTCTGTTGCTCCCCGTCTCCTCCATCCTGTCTGCGTCCCTCACAGGCCATACCACAGGTCAGGCCCAGTCTGTTGTTTTGAATTTGAACAAAGGTGGACAGTATTTAAACTAAGAACACAATGAACTTTACACTTGTCCATCTGCTGTATATATCCATAAAACCAGCCAATCAGAGCTTTACAACACTGCAACACATTTAAACACTCTCCAAACCCTCCTCTTGCACTTTGGGGTGGCCATTCCTTCCAGTCTGATACAAACATGTACTATCAGGCAGGCATGCATCACACACAGTCACTGGTGCCTTATCAGGAAATACATGTGAGAAAACAAAAGCCAGGCTTACCTCTGTGGCTGCATGACTAAAAACTCTGTGATTGTGTCTGTGCTTAGTAAAACATGGAGGACAGTCCTGTCAGCACTCACCCAGCTCAGAGCACGGCCTGTCTGGCTCCACTACTGGGATAGAAGCTGGGCTCAGACTGGCCCTGCTCCCAGAACAGATGTAAGGCAGCTGCTGATTGGTCAGTGCACTTCCTGACTGCTCCGCTTGTTTAACAAAAGCAGATTGAACCACAACAAGAAAAACAAAACATCTTAAAAAGTAACTTCTGCATTAACACGTCAGCTACAAAACATGGCTGAAATGTGTTGCTGTTTCATAAACTTGTCATAAATGTGACTTTTGTTACAGTTGTGAGCAGTAATAAGTAATTATGAGCAGAATAGGCCGATCCTGCTTCAGGGAGGAAAAGGCAAAGATCAACTAGCCTTCATAAAAACTCTAGTAGTGTCACACAGACACACAAGTAAATGTTCTTTGACTTTACATGATTTAATAACTGTGGTAACATAAAAACTAGCACGTGATTTACCTCAGAGTGACCTTTGAACTAGTCCCTGCATGGTTCAGATTATTAAACAATGGGCTGCAGTTTCAAATGGATCCTTCAAGAACAAAGCACTAATTCAACAAAGACTTCCACAAGATTGTCCAGTCGCTCACAAGAACATGTACCGAACCTCAACTCCACTGTCAGAAGTTTTACTGCCATAATGCTAAATCTGCTTCTGAATGAAAGTTTATTATTAAAGATAATGTGTGGTTCAAATAAACTGATATTTTTTCATGTTTCAGTGAGCTGTAAATAATCTGAAAAGACAAAATCCTTTAGGAATGATGAGGCTCTGTTTCTCAAGGATTCTAGGATTTTTATTGTAATTCCAGCTCACATTTGCTTGTGAAGCTGAATTAAGTGCAGCTCGAATTCATCAGTCTGACAGCTGCAGGGAAGAAACTGTTTCTGAGCCTGGTGGTCTTGCTCTGAATGCTCCTCAGCCGCCTGCTTGAGGGGAGGGGCTGGAACAGACTGTGTGCAGGATGAGTGGAGTCCTTCGTGATGCAGAGCGCCCTCCTCCTGCATGGTGATGTATCCACCTTATTCCGGATTTGGCGCCACTACCCATAATTCATAGCGGAAGCCGGTTGTTTACTTCCGCCCGCGATCCCGCGCTGTTGTTTACGTTTGTGGGTTAACACACTTGCTAGCAATTTAATGTTTTTGACACAAAAGTTTCCTTTACCTGAAGTAAATGGCAGCACATCAGAGGTGGATACATTGCAAGGATGTTTTAAAAAGCTGCGAAGATAAGTCGTTAACTGTGTCTCACCCATCATTTCTCACGGACTGGGTAGATGATATGAAATCATGGCCCGGAATTACCTACATCGATATTATTAATTACCTTGTTTTTTCTGAAGGCGTCGATGGCGAGGAATTGCGGAATTATAAAAGCACAGAGGCGTATAATTACCTCCACAGCAACAAAATAGATACAGTTTTGCTCAAGAAACAAGGCGACTTTATCTTTCTGAAAGCAGCTGTTGAGCCGAGCCAGAGCGTTGGTCAAGCTAAACACTTAGCATGGGTCATGCTCAGAGAAAGTGGAGTGGTAGAAACGGTCGGCTGTTCCTGTATCGCCGGATTGGGAAAATCATGCAGTCATGCGGCAGCTATTCTGTGGAAGGTATATCACTTATCTGGATATCAGAATATTTACATCACTGAACCAGAATCACTGAACTGGGCGAAAGCTGTGAGCTTCCTGTCTGCCTGTGTTTACATGTGGAAGCCAGAGCATTGTGCAGCCTGTGATCTACTGTCACAAAAAAATTAAACATTAAAAAGGCTGTACAGTATTTTTATATTATTTGTTTTTAAAAAAGTACAGACTGGATGCAAGGCAACCTAACATTTACAGAAAAGGAAAAAATAAATGACAACAGCAGGGATGTAAATAACTTGTTTCATTTTATTAGGAGCAGTGATAGCTGAAGTCTGTTAAATTGTTACAGGTCCAGAATGCTGTGATCAGTGGAAAGACGGGGCTAGCATGTACAGATGAGCAGCGCAGGTGGAATGCTGGGACAGCAAAGAATCTTCAACCCAAACGTCTAAGCATGATAAACTTCAGACACCACAAGGCAGAGCAGCAGTATAACATCAACTCAAGGGCTGCAGTCACACAATCACTCCCAAACACGCCACATCATCATACACACCAAGACTTCAAAGACAGTGTTAGCAAAGCGCCAATGAAGCCACTGTTTCTCCTCAAGAACACATTAATTGGAAAGTGTTACAATGCCTCACTATCAGCAGAACCTCACTGCAACAGCACAATTGATCAGCAATTTTTTCTGCCACACCAAGCACACAGTGGTGATCTTAGCTGTAATCCATGCAGGGCATTCTATCTGGCATATATTCAAGTTTCTGAACAGCAAGCATCACAATTACAAGAAAAAACTAAAGAACAAAGTGCATCAGATTTGTGGCACAACTGTAGAAAAATCAGACTCACAGCAAGCACTGCAAAAAAAGTTCCAGTTCGTGCTACCACAAAAAATGACAAGTTTTTATCGGAGCACCTGTACTCCTCCTTTCGTGGTAATTATGACACAAACTACGGTAAAGAAAATGAGATCAGAGCTTGTGATCAACTGACAGAACAGGGTGTGAACATCATTCACGTGGGTACTGTTGTCAGCATCCAGGAGCCATGGCTCTCTGCTAGTCCTGATGGGGTCATTGATTCAGATGTGCTGCTAGAAATTAAATGTCCTGTACCAACCCATCCTTCGCTCACTGAGCAGCTTACCCAGAAGTGCAGCGACATCAAATTGGTAGATGGAGAGCTGCAGCTGCATAAAACAGGAAGCAGAGGCTATTACATGCAAGTGCAGCTTACAATGTTTTGCACACGTCTAAAGACTGCAACACTTGTGATCTGGACACCAAGTGAGCATGTTTCATTTACAGTGCAATATGATGAGGCATTTGTTAAAGAAAAAGTAGACCGCTTGAGAGGCTTTTACTTCTCATGTTTCTTGCCTCGGCTTGTAGAAGAGTATGTTGCAGGACGGTTTAAGTTAAATGACAGATACTTGAAGATAATGGGCAAGCTGTATTGTACATTGGCCCTTAAGGACAACTATGAATTTGACAGCCAGACATCAATATAGTCAGAGTTCAAGTCTGTGTTGTGAATGAAAGCAGACATTTAATAGAAAATTTGTTGAATATTTCACAAGTAAAATGTACAAAATTTAAACACATGCTGGGCAATTAATAACAAATTGAAGTTGATGACAAAGTAGTTATCTATTTTTTGCAATCTTCCAAGACAAGACAATATGTACATTGTTGTTTTGAGAAAATCATTTGTTGCCATTTGAAGAAACTGTTATATTGTGGTTGAATAAAAAAAAGAATCATTGTTCAGTTGATTGCATCATATGTACACTATTAAGTAAGCTTTTCAACAAAAACATTCATGATGTGGAGAATATATAAAATATATAAAAATATATAATAATATATAAAAAAGGGAAACCTAGAAATTATTTACTCCCTATCTAAAAAAGCTAAGTCTGGTCCTCTGAACATTCAAAAAAAGCAAAACAAACCAAAGCATTTTTTTGAATGTGTAGAGGACCGGACTTGGCTTTTTTAGATTTTTCTACCTGGATTTTTGAGTATGCATCAGGGTATTTCCTCCCTACATATCTGTACATTAAAATTATTCTGTGTCACGGATGAGATCCTTTCTCAAATTGACTAGAGCAGCACATATCCTCAAAATCTTGTCTATTTTAGGAGCCATGTTTATGGGAACAGTTTGAGATAAAATTTTGTAAACTTTCAGACGTCGGATTGCTCTTTCAACATGAATTCTAACATTTGCAATCCGACGCGTGCATGTTACCTGTTCCTCAGTTAGCTGTCCCTTTTTTTTGTGAAAGCAGGAATTACTAATCTAACTTTTCTCTCAAAAAGCAACTCTTTTATTGTAAAACCTCTATCTGCCATGACTTCATCACCAGGTTTCAGGTAGTTTAATATTCCAGAGTCCATTGTGATAAATTTGTCACTACATCGACCGCCATATGCCGCAGACACAAACATGATTAGTCCACATGGTGCAACAGCTACCAAATATTTGACTGTGTTGTGTGAATAATAGTGGCTGTATGATTCACCTCTTGAGCCCAGATTTTTGGGTTTCTGCAACAGGCTCTCACTGCAGTCTATTATGCATGTAGTATTCGGAAAGTTCTTCTTGAAGGCTGCAGGCATAGTAGCTTGAATAGTTTCTTTTGCCAGCCACGGAATTAATGGTCGGAAATATTCCTCCAGTCTAACCAGTATGAAATGATCTTGCTAGCCATGTGATATAGAAATTATTATTTTAATGCTTTTATGTCAATCTAGACCTA
>NC_056504.1:13642703-13666163 GCF_014905685.2 Nematolebias whitei
TGCCGACCGTTTCAACGAGCCCTTTTGATAAAGAATTTCATAATACACCATGCTCTGTGATATATTAAACTGGCGGCTTAGGTCACCCATTACACGATTAGTCTTTATTTTCATAAGTGTTATAAGGACTTGATCTTGTACAGGCATTGTAAATTCATTGTTGTCATCTCCTTCCAGTGCTGACACAAGAGTGTTAAATGTTTCTAACGCTATACCAGTGTACAGCAAAGCGTCTGCGTCATTTTGTAGAAGAAAAAATGCAACTTCATCACACTGAGTCGTCTTGTCCTGGACATCTTTTCTGCCAGACGTGTTGCAGTATTGATGATGATCTTTTAGCGAAGGGTCCTCCCACTGTGTGTGGACTGAGTGCAGATGTGGTCCAGGAGGTTGTGTGGAGACGCTAGCCAGGTCTGGGATGACTGACGGTGAATCTACGGTGCACTCTGAATAACACAAAAATACAAAATCAAATCAGCGTAACACAACCTGTCAAGTGTCACTTACCTTATTACGTTTTAGGAAGGAAATTTGTAATTCCACACTCGTACACACATGATACATCTTAAATGTCAATAGTGCTGTTTTAGTGGGGCTTTAGCCCCCTTAAATTTTCCTAAGCCCCATCAAATTATGCTATAATATCAAAATATTGTGATTAGATTTTAGTTTTTCATCCTTAAAAAAATCAGTTGGAGCTAGGTTGCATTTAAGCTTTTTCTTTAAAGAGTTTAAAAGAAGTTTTTTTTTCAGCTGTGTCTGTTTCAAATAACCTGCCTCTAATAACTCAACATATTCTTTATTAACAAAATCCCCAGACTTTTACAGCCCTGGGGGCTGAATTTTACCAGGTTGCTAAATAAAAAGCTATTCTCGGACAGTTACATGAAATCATATACATCTCTGCTAGCATGCTACTGATGTTAATTACTAACCACTTTGTCTTTAAGATTTGGATTTGGCTGCCAATCAAGTACTTTCTCTTAGTGATAAAGTATTTTGGAATTAAATTAATAATACACTAACATCCACAATAACACTGCAACCAGCTAGCGCTGATGCTAACACCATCCACAGTATAGTAATTATAACATTACAATTATAACATTAATAATAATATAATTCAGTAAAAGATAAGAGCTAAGCATGATTAAAATGTGAAGCGGGGACAAATCACATTTTCAATTTCACTCACCGGGAACAGATTCGGCCGTTTTGTCGATGTTGCTGGAAGCTGTCTGGCTCACAGTGGTCCGGATGAGCTGCCTTCTTTTCTTTGGTGGGGCCCGGTCATAGCCCAGATAGAGCTCCGGGTCGGGGTGAAGCTCTGTGGGCTTTTTATCAATAAAATGAAAGGAGCAAACATAAACTCTCTTCGGGGGGTATTTGAGTTTTAAAGCTGCCAGCCACGCTCGTTTTCGATCCTCCTTCCTCGGCATGGAGTGCAGTTTGTAACGCGCTGGGCACACACAGGCCTTTCGAAGTTGTTGATGTGCAAAACAATACGTTTCTAGCTCGTCTTTCAGTTTTCTGGAGCTGTTGTGACAGCCAACAACAGCACAAGTTGAACCCGAACTCATATTAGAATTGTTTAAGCCTCCTGCTACAGCACAAATTACTAGAATTTGTCATTAGCAAAAGTGCCTCTCGCTTTAGCTCACCGGAAGTATAAAACCGGGAGGGGGCGGTACCTGTCTGTCATGGCAGCCCACATACGCTCTTGCAGAATAAGGTGGATAGAGGTCCGAGGTGGTGGGAAGGCTGCTTTTGCTTTGTCTTCAAAAATAAGAAATAAAAATTTAAGTGGAAGAAGCACTTGTTGGTGGAATTTTAAATTATCTATTTTTTTTTTAAATTGTGCCTAATTAAAATTTATAAATGATGGAAGGGTTAGTTCTCCGGGGTGTGTTTAATGAAAACCTTTAATTGATATTAGCTTTAAGAACACGACTGAATTTGATGAATGAATAAATTAGATTCAATTGTCCAAGATTTTATGGAGTAAAGATTAATACTTTGATGTTCAGGCGATTCCTCTCAGTCTTAAATTTCAATAATACTCTCAATACAACTGTAAATAGGGACTTAAATTTATAACATGAACATTCTTTCTCTGAATTTTAATGTGCTTCTGAAGCCTGAAGCACAGATAGACTGTAGGTTTACCATCTGAAATAATAGGAAGGTTTAATACAACATGAGTCTTTGAGGTACAGACAACAGCTTGAACCATACCCACATCACATCAAAAACACAAAGTAAAAACGATTCATAAACCAACTCATTTTAATGTCTATATTAAGGAATGGCAAAAAAGGGTAAATGCAAACAAAGACAAATTAAACTAGCCACTGGGGAGCACAAGCCAGTGTGTCTGTTGTGCTGGTCCCAAGCTCCAGTAAATGGTGAGGGTTGTGTCAGGAATAGCATCCGATGTAAAACATTTTTGCCAAAACAATAATGCGAGTTCATCAAAGCAAAATCATACCGCATCGGTCGAGGCCCGGGTTAACAACGACCACCACCGGTGCTGTTGACAAACAGGCTGCCGGCAGAAATTGTGCTGCTGTTAGTCGAAGACCACGAGGAGGGAAACGTGTAGATATATGGATGCAGTTAGAGAGGACATGAAGGTAGTTGGAGTGAGGACAGAGGATGCAGAGGACAGAGTGAGGTGGAGGAGGACGACTCGCTGTGGAGACCCTGAAGAGGGAAAAGCCGAAAGAAGAAGAAGAAGCAAACAAAGACAAATTAACAGGCAACAATTTGTTATAAGGCCTACTTCTTACTGGATGACAACCACATTACAAAATAAAAAACAAGTCTTTTTATGGACTTGGTGAGGTCTTGAGGTTTGACTGGGACAGAAGAATCATTTATTCCAACAAGTTAAATGACCATATTATTGTGAATGGCTCAATAATCTCTTAGAAACTTGGAACTCATAATGAGAGGTGAAACATCTAAATTTAATAAATAAATAAAAACTAGTAAAGAAGTCCAGACACCTTTATTTAGAAAATTAAAAAAAACATCTTAAGATTGTCCTTGCCCTAGATGACTGAAAATCTACATCAACAAATTGAACAGATCTAATTCTAATGTGAGGTTTTAGGTTAGTGATTTTCCTCTAAAATTTTAAAGGAATGCCAAGTGTTTGTGCAAACATGAAGGGTGGACCTTTACTTTGTATGTTGTCATGCACAAGCTCATAGGCACTACGGCACCACCTACTGGACCAGTTTAAAAGTGGCACCTTTCATGATCTTCCATTATATGAGCTGAAATCAGCTGAACAATCTCTGTGTACAAAGTAATTATGAATATTAGAGGGCACAAGAAGAGGATAAAACATTTTCATGTATTTATTAGTAAACATTAAGTCTTATATCAGTCAAACCCTGACATTTAGATTTATGTTCTGCATTCAGTCATTCTATACTTTATCTTTCTATCTTGTGTCTTTACTGTAATGATTTTAGTTGTGTTGTACTTAATGTATTTCTCCTGGATATTCTACAGGTTTTATGAGGTTTAAAGAGGACAGCTCAAGGTTTAAACCGTTCACTGAGAAAAGGGTGAGTCAACATTTTTCCAGGATATGAAGGCATTTCTACAAAATGCAAACATATGTTTCAATAAGTCGTCAAGATTCTGTCATTAGAACCATCATACATCAACAATCACACAGATTACAATTGTAGGATAAGATGCACATAAAATGAATTTAATAAAATAAAACAGAAGGCTGATGTAGCAGCAGACAAAATAAAAGAAAAGAAACTAAAAACCACAATGAGTACATAGGGATTAGGTGAATAAATACACAGGAAGACTGGTAAGTAGCAAACAGTATGGCCGACTGAAGAAGGAATGAAAACCAGGAGGTAAAGACAGGAAATAATCTAGAAAATCATACAAAAAGAAAACAAGGAAAATTGTAACAAGAACAAACATAATCTGTGAAATAAAGAAGAAATCAGCCACTAAAAATCATGATGGATGGAGAGTGGAATCTCCTCTGAGATGTAGAAGGCATTAGTGTCCAGCAGCTGGTGGGCTCAGCTGTGGCTTCAGTGCAGTTGATGTGATTGGGCGAGGCTTCAGTGCACTGGGACAGAGGACCATACTTCAGTTGAGAACAAGACAATGGTGGTGTGAAACTTGGACCCACACTGTGTTAAGCTCACGAGCTTGGGAGATGGCTTCCTGGAGAAAATAGTTTTCATTCATTTAAATAAGTTTTTGAATGAGAACAGAATTTTCTAGATTTTTCAGTCTGGTTTTAAGCAACTCCACAGCACTGAAACAGCATTAGTGAGATTTGATATTATGAAATCAAATGATTTTGGTCAATTTGTGGTACTTGTACTCCTGGACCTTACTGCTGCTTTTGACACTGTTGACCACAGTATCCTTATATCACGGCTGGAACAGTGGGTTGGGATCACAGGTGCTGCATTAGAATGGTTCCGCTCATACCTGAGTGGTTTTGTATCAAGGTTGGTAATAATGTATCCACCTCATTACCTCTTTCTTGCGGGGTCCCACAGGGTTCGATTCTTGGACCCCTTCTGTTCTCACTTTATTTGCTCCCACTGGGGTCCAGCAAGTGTTTGTTCCATTCACCCTCTGTTAAAATGTCTGGACGACATTAAGGCCTGGATGGCTTCAAATTTCTTAAGTTTTAACAATGAGAAGACTGAAGTCATTGTCTTTAGCCCTAGCTCAACTGCCGCCACTGATCCTGTCAACCTAGACTCTCTTCAGCCATATCTTAAGCAGTCTGGTAAAAATCTCGGGATGGTTTTAGACTCTGACTTCAAGTTTGACAAACAAATCAACTCTGTTCTGCAGAAAAGCTTCTTCCAACTCAGACAGGTAGCTAAGCTCAAGCCAGTGTTGTCCAGACCCAACCTTGAGAAACTAGTCCACGCCTTTGTCACGACCCGATTGAACTATTGCAATGCACTCTATGCTGGGGTCAGCCAGGCCTCCATCTCGCATCTCCTGCTCATCCAGAATGCTGCTGCTCTGCTTTTAACAGGAACTCGTAGGTCTGAACATATTACACCTGTTTTGTCCTCCCTTCACTGGCTCCCTGTTTGTACTAGGATAGTCTTTAAAATTCTTCTGTTGACCTTCAAGTGCCTAAATGGCCTCGCACCCCTTTACCTCTCTGAGCTTCTGGAACCTTACGTTCCCTCTCGGGCCCTGAGATCATCCGATCAGCTGCTTTTGGCTGTTCCAAAAACAAGACTGAAGCTCAGAGATCGGACTTTTTCAGTCATGGGCCCCAAACTCTGGAACAACCTGCCCCCCAACATCAGGGAGGCCACCTCCCTTCCTCGCTTCAAATCCCTGCTAAAAACACATCTGTTCTCGCAGGCATTTCACACAGTGTAAATTGATTTAGTGTTTTTTGTTCTGTGATCCTATGTTTTAAATGCTTTTTATTAATTCTTCAGTTATTATTAGTGTATTGTATTTTTTTCTCTCATTAATTTTACTCCCATTGTTGTTGTTGTTAAGCACTTTGATAACAGGTTCTGTTTTAAATGTGCTCTATAAATAAAGTTGACTTGATTAGAATGAGCAGGAGACAGTTCTATTAGAGCAGGTGCAGAAGAGGAAAGCTGTCTAATGTCTAATGCGTTTACAATATTAATTAGCTGGATAACATCTGAAATCAACAGTTGTCTGATGTGTCATCCATTTTTTTCATTATCTGTCTCCCTATAACAGTTACCCCCCCCCCCCCCCCCCAGGGGTTTAACTTCAACAGTACTACTTATTCACAATTTTGCTTTAAGTTAGTTTTCTGTGTCACATCTCACATCATTGGTTTGGGATTTCTTTCTTCAAGTCTGAATTTGCACTCATTGCAGTAATTTTATTTTCAAGACCTTTTTTGAATTCAAAAGTCCATTCATTCATTGGACAAAAAGTGTGTTTTGTCCTGGACAGATCAACAGTCTGACATCAGTCTTTGAGCACAAATTATACTATTTGTATGCACTTGTAAGAGTCATTGTACCCAATGATGTCTTCTTCTCATCATTATGATCACCAAGAGGTGAAGTGAAAAACATTGATAACCAGCACTGGTAGGTAGAAAATAATGGGCAACTTTTTAATCATAAAAGGAAACTTTTGGAAGTATTAAAAGTGGACAAGTGACAGGATTTAAACAATTTTGTTGAGGACCAAACTGTCATGGCAGGAGAGCTGCAGAAGTCAGGACCTACTCAAAGCGGTGGAAGAAATACTGGCAACATGAATAGCAGAGAGTAAATTTTAACCAGTGTTTTCCAAACCATCAGAAGAAACACTAAATCCTTCGATCATTTCATCCATTTTCTTTACCCACTTCTCTTTTCCTGGAGCTGGTGCCTATCTCCAGCACTCACTGTGCAAGAGGTGAGGTACACCTTGGACAGGTCACAAGTCCATTCAGGGACAAATGTGACAAATAATCATTCACACTCCCACTCACACCTTGGAACAATTTAGAGTTACTAATTAACCAAACATGCATGTATGATCTATGGGAGGAAATTGGAGTATCCACATGTGCAGTGGCAGTTTCTGATATGGACGATGCAGGCAGCTACCCAGGGCGGCATCTCATTAATGGCGGCACGAGCACCCACCCCCGCCCTCACCCTCGCCCTCACCCTCGCCCTCACCCTCGCCCTCAAATAAATAATACACATTATTTCATATAGCTTGTCTAGCCTATATATCAGTTTCCTATCAGCCACTTGCAGGGAATGACAGTTTGAGTGAGTCTGTGATGGTACATGGTTGTCATCTTTGGGTTGTTTTAAACTCTACCGGAAACCAAAACTGAACACAGAAGAACCAGGAGATAAGAGTAAAAGAAGTAGTGAGTTTATGTACAAGTTTGTGGAAGGTGTCAGGGGACTGGGAGATTTTAATTTTTTAAGACTTATAGGTTATATCTTTTATAGGGGAGTGGTGGCGCAGAGGTTAGAGAAGGTGGGCCTGTGATCGGAAGATCGCCGGTTCAAGCCCTGGTACCGACAACATTAAAAAAAAAGTGGGTGGGGTAGGTGAAGCACCCACACCTGCCCCCACCCTCATTCATCCCACTCTGGGCCCTTGAGCAAGGCCCTTAACCCCCACCAATCTGCTCCTCCAGGTGTCCTAGAGAGCAGCTCTCTGCTTCACACAGAGGGCTGTGGTAGCTCGGTGGTCTGTGGTTGCGTCAGAAAGGGCATCCGGCGTAAAAATAACTGCCAAGTCTTCGTGCGACTTAGTTCGCTGTGACGACCCCTGAAGAAGGGAGCAGCCGAAAGAAGAAAAAAATAAAATAATAAAAGGTTATATATTTTATCTTATACATCTTAGGTTTTTGAGGGAGGTCCAGACGTGGTACTGTGCTTGAGGGGGATGATCAAGATTCAGAGGTGAGAGAAACAGGTATAGAATTGTCAGGAGCAGACATGCAGGTAATGTTTTTTTTTAGATAATATATGACCCCAAGTGGCAGACTGAGAAGAAAACAAAGTCAGAAGTACAAAAATAAGTGTCCTTATTTACAGGTGGAAGTTCTCTGGGCTGTAAGGGAAAGTAGGGACCAGGTGAGTGTCTGCGAAAATCTCCAGATGGTGACCACTCAATTTGCGAAGAGAATTTGCTCTTACTGTAATGTTGGTCTTTATAGTTGGAACCAGAGGAAAGAGCAGAGAGGTCCTAGGTTTCCAGGTGGTCCTGGTTCCAGGAGAGGTGAATGCTGATGGAGAGAGGAGCAGGTTGTCTGAGGTTGATGATTATACTCCAGGCTGAAGGCTTTTGGTAACTGTGGGACACGTTCAGGACAAGGTGAAGTCACAAGGAGCGAGGAGGCCTTAGAACAGGGCTATTCAACTGGCAACTCGGGGGCCAAATCAGGCCCATGGGTGAGCTCAGTTCGGCCCATCAAAGGATTCATTTCTAATATCAATTTAAAAATGTATCCTTGCTAACAATAAACTGCTAAACAGGTGTAAAAAATAATTAGTGGAAGCTAACACTAAACTGCTAACTGCTAAGACGTCTGTCACTCAGTCTGCGTCACAGGTCTTCGTCTCCGTCCAGTTGGTGCAGCGTCGACAAAACACCTCGTTGCATGTACACCTAGTAAGCTAAGCCAGTAGCGTGCCTTCAGCTAGCTGCTGCATCGACCAATCACGTCTTGTCACATGTACACGTAGTAAGCCAACAGTCTGCCAAAATTTTTCTTTGAGTCATGCCCACCGCGGACAAGTTTTTGAACTTTGTTAGCAGACTTAAGGTTTGCAAAACCTAATTTAATGGAAGCTAATTCTGCTATTGGTTTCCAAAGTTAGAGAAAACGCTAATCCACTAAACAAAAAAATAGTTCCACTATTACCAAAACTGTGCCCACCACTAGTGAAGTAGGTGTTAAAGACAACTCTTTGTACATTAGTCAAAGATGTTATTTTGCAACACAGCTAATTTTAACATAAGCATACAAATGTGACTCTAGTTCATTTGAACAACAGTGATGCTGAAAGTGGACACATCCATACCTATGATGGCTCTCGGAGCACTACTGGCAGAAGCATTTGTAATCGTGTGGGTGTGTGTGTGTGTGGGCGGGGGGGATGTCTTGGGGTTCTCCCTCAGAAATTTTTGAATAAAGTAGATGCCATTTCTTGCATTTTGATGTACTTTAACAGGTTCTCAAACATTTATGTGTACCTACATAAGTAGGTACATTCCATTGATTCAATAACTAGAGAGCATGGCACAACAAGGAGTAACCCGACCAATAGCTTTCCTTCTCTCATGCAAAAACCCCTCACCCAACCAAACCCCGGGTTGACAACTGCTGGCACTAACATATCACTAAACTAGCGGCGTGCAATATAGACGCGCTAGCTAAGGTGCTACAGACGTAGCATGGACGTAGCACTCCGATTCTTTCACACATCATAAACCACCCCACCTCGGTCAACAACTGCCAGCACTAATGTAGCGCTAAGCTAGCGCACATCGCAGAGGTGTCTCCCCCTAATTCCCCTACCCCATGGACAAAAAATCCCCAGATGAGCGCCCTGCCAAGCCCAGTAACCTATAGGAGATATTGTTTGGACCCCTCCACAATGCCTATGGCTACAGGGGCAGCATTTCTGAGCTGTTGGTGTGGCCTGACTGTAAATCTGGAATCTTGCAGTTTATCATGATACACAGAAACTGATGACCACAAACATTTTTACAATAACATAACATGCTTTTTTAAGCTTTTAAGATACCTCAGTGAACTTGTATTGATGATAAACTCAATTCTAATTCCTTCACTTTCAAGCTTTTCTGTTAAGAATTGAGTTAAAATCTAAAACAAAAAGACAATAAAACAACAGCTGATATCAAAACAATTTAATTGGCAAACTAAACAAGTACAGCTTTAACTATACTTCATATTACACATATTATTACAGTAAATTAGAAGGATCTCATAATACTTTAACAATACATAACACTGATTTTTTATAGTACAAAAAACATACAAATATGATAAGACAAGGAAAGTTCTAATATGTTAATTTTGGCTTTAAAAAGTAATTGCATGTTTTTATAAACTGTCGGCAACTAGTTGCAATTTAAGTTAAAGAAAGCATTTCTTCACATAAAGCTTTGCTAAAATTGTAACCAAAGAGAGATCATTTATGTTTTTTTTTCCTGTTGTTTAAGCAAAGACACTTTAAAATGAAGATTTACCTCTCCACAAAGCAAAGTTGTGAGTAAACATAATAACAAGAAAGCGTAGTCTGATATTTAAAATCCTGCAGCAGGTTGAAATCTATAAGTTACCCTCAGCGAAAAATTTTAAATTTGCTGCCTTCAAGGGGTGACACCATTTGTCTCTCTAAATCGGGTAAGAGGAGGGGCTGTTTCTTGTTCCTCCAGATGACCGCACAGATTCGGGAAACCAACAGGATGCACGCCAATACCAAGAGTACCACTGAGAAAACAGAAATATAGGCCACTGGTTAAAACTAAAAGAATCATATAATTTTCATTATAATATTGGAAAATAATATTTACATGAAAGTAAAAAACAAAAAACTACCCAAGTAATTTGAAACACAATGTATTTATACTGCACATTATTTTTTCACTTCTAAGTTATGGACAAAAACTTGTTTCACCTTATGATATGTAACTGGATGAAAACATTTCTCTGCTTATGATATCTACATGTTAAAATGGTAAATTGTGTCATGTTGTTAGCAAATATTTCACTTTAAGTAACAATTATCTCCAGAGGCTTTCAAGATATGAAGCTTTCATTTCAAATGGGATGTGAAGATGCCATGCTTCCAGGCGGATACTAAAACTATGGAGTATAAAAAAGAACAACCTAAAGAACACTTTAGTACAGCTGTGAGAACTGAAATAAAATAAAATAACTACTACAAACACGATCAATCCTGACTTATAAAAAATGCAGCAGAACTAGGGGTTTATCGATTCTCTTTTTAAAACCCCTTCTATTGTCAAAAAATGTTAAATGTAGCCATCCCTATTCTTTTCAGTCCTCTCACTGTCATATTCTTCTTGGCTGTCCTCTTAAGGCTCCAGTATAGTCAAGCGTACGTCAGTCCGTGGCGGTCCACGCGTACCAAATTAGAGTTGAAGCGGACGCCCGCAGGGCATGTCCGTGCAAAGCTCAATTTTTACGACTGCGTACTCGGTGTCGCATAATAAACTGCCCGGCGATGAACTGTTTTGTATGCGACACCAATGTATTAAATTCCCCTTCTTCATCCCTGATCTGGTTTGATGGCCTTTTCTTGTGTTTTTTTGCCAAGACCCAAGCGATCTCTTCCTCCTCGTCCGTTGACGCCATGACTGAAATTGTGAGAAATTAAGGAATTTGTCACAAGCTAAATAAAATCAGGTCCAGCATGGCTGCAGGAGGGTCTGGAGATTTCCTGGTGGGCTGGTCTGATGTGTGGGCTGCAGGGCCAGCGCTCCCTGTTTTTTTTTTTTTTTTTTTAATTTAGAACTACTTATTAACAACATATAAACACAGAACACCATTGCAGCTTGCTGCCAACTCTTGTTTTTTTTTTGTGTGTGTGTCCTGTCAATCAATCCAGTAGGCGTGTCAGCAAATGACCAATCGGCGACTTCAATTTGTCCTGAAGGTAAAAACCCCTTGTCTGTGGAGCTGACAGCAGCCGATCTGGGTGAACGCTTAACCTTCCTACTATGTTAGGGTCCGTAGTGACCCATTTTAAATTTTAAATCATGATACTGTCTTTTAAATATTTTTTTTTGCATCAAGGCTTTTTGACTTTGTCTGAAACCTTTATTTAAATAAAAAAAATATATATATTTTTTCACTAAATTTAATTTTTATTTTTTATAGAACAACACGCACTTGCCGCGCTGGGGTCATTTGTGACCCAGTTATGGTATAAGACTATCAACCAATAATCAGTGTCAAAACTGAAATCATAAACACACTGTGACCTCACTAACTTTGTCATACATATGTTAGGGCCTTCTGTTTTTACCTGTTTGTCTACTTCACTGACCAAAACATCCCCATTTATCCGTACTACTTTTATTGATAAGTCCCTCATACTCTGCTCCCAAAAACTGAAAAAGTTCATCCAGCTGTAGATGCAGAGACATGTTGAGGCATGCCCATGTAGAGATGAGCCTACCTGGATAGCCATGCCCATCTTGATAGGCAGACCTAGATAGACACACCCACCTGGGTGTGACTCTACATGGGCATGTAGAGACATGTAGAAACAGACACTCCATTTTACCTAGAGCTTGGCTGCATACCAAAATGAAGAGAAGATTCACAGTACAAGAAGCTCTAGATCACATCCTTGCTGAAAATGATGCAGAGGACACACCTAGTGACACAGATGAGCCAGTTTCTGAGGAGGACGATGCTATTGAATATGAATCAGAGTACACAGACTCGTCGGATGAGGAGGGCACAGGTGCTGAAGCTGCTCCTGTAACTGAAACCTATAAATCCAAAAAGGGTAACATCACTTGGAGTGCGATTCCTCCTGTTTCACATGGCAGGGAAGCTGCTGAAAATGTTATGAAGATGACCCCTGGGATTACAAGGTTTGCTGTGACACGAGTAAGTGACATCAAGACATGCTTTGATTTGTTTATGCCATTGTCACTAAAGAAAGTCAAAATTGCTATGACAAACCTCGAAGGGAAAAAAGTTCACGGTGACACTTGGAAGGACATTGATGAGGAGTGCCTGGATGCTTTTATTGGTGTTCTTCTTCTCGCTGGCGTGTACAGATCCAGCAATGAGGCCCTTACTAGTCTCTGGGATGTGTCCACAGGCAGGAGTATTTTCCGCGCAACAATGTCACTTCAGACCTTTCAAATGATCTCAAGAGTCCTCAGATTTGACAACAGAGATACTAGAGCACGGTCTGACAAGCTTGCTCTCATCAAAGACGTCTGGGATAGATGGGTGAAGCTCCTTCCACTGATGTTCAACCCAGGACCAGAGGTGACAGTGGATGAGCGTCTTCTCCCTTTCCGTGGAAAATGCCCCTTCCGGCAATACATGCCCAGTAAGCCAGGCAAATATGGCATAAAAATCTGGGCAGCCTGTGATGCGAAAACCAGCTATGCCTGGAATCTACAGATTTACACAGGCAAACTTGCAGCTGGCATCCCTGAGAAGAATCAAGGAAAACGGGTAATCCTTAAAATAAATAAATATACATGGGTCAAAACTTACCCTTAACACTATAAATGTTACTATGGTTAATAATATTAAAATAACAAAATAATAAGACAAATTTATTTTAGAGATGTGTTCTAATACTTCTTAAAAAAACACTGTTTTGAGGGCATTTTTTGGCTGATTTAAGACGGGTCACAACTGACCCGTTCACATCATAAGTGCGTGCGGGATCTCGCCCCGCTAGGAAGGTTAAGTATGTAATCTGAACCCTCTGCAGACAGTGTGCACAGTTTCTGCGCAGCTGACAGGACGGGTGTGTATACTGGAGCCTTAACTCTGAATAACTTCCTGCACTTCACTGTTCCACCACCAGGTTTCCTTATCATCCATTCTCTGTCCAGATGACACACCAAGTACCATCCCTGTCTCTCTGATTATTGTTGCTGTAGTAGCTCAGTCATCTGGAAGCTCTTTCTTACCACCCAGACCCTTTAACACCTCATCTCTGAACTCCTCACAACATTCTTCTTTCTTCAGCTTCCACCATTTGGTCTTCTTCTTTGATTTGACTATTTTTCTCTTCTTCACAACAACAGTCCTTTTACACACAACCATCCGATGCTGTCTGGCCACGCTCTCCCCTGCCACAACTTTACAGTTCCACATCTCCCTCAGGTTTCCTCTTCTACACAGAATATAGTCGACCTGCGTACTCCTTCCTCCACTCTCATAGGTCACTCTATGTTCTTCCCTCTTTTGGAAACAAGTGTTGTTTAGAGATATTTCCATTCTCTTAGCAAAATCCACCACCATCTGTTCTTCCTGGTTTCTTTCAATGACACCACACCTACCCATCACTTCTTCATCCCCTCTGTTTCCTTCACTAACATGTCCCTTCAGGTCTGCTCTAACCACCACTCTCTCCTCGCTGGGAATACTTACTATCACTTCATCCAGATCCTTCCAAAATCTATCTTTCTCCTCTACATCACATCCAACCTGTGGAGCATAACCACTGACAACATTTAACATCAGACCTTCTACTTCTATCTACTGACGCATCATCCTATCTGACAGTCTCAGTGTAAAACAGCTCTGTAAGCCTTGCTGCCCTTCCACTTTGACTTCTGCACACAAAATACATCTACCTTCCTTCTCTGCATAATGTCAGCCAGCTCTCTACCTTTGTCTGTCATTGTGCCTACATTTAAAGTTGCCACCTCAGTTCTATATTTTACTTCCCTCTTGGTTTTCAAGAAACTGTAGCACAGTTTCCACCAGCACCCTGTTTGTCAACAGCACTGGTTATGGTCATTGTTAACCTAGGCCTCGACCAATATGGTATGTTGTAAAGTGGATGGGCTCATGTTTGTTGCAGAGAAGTATGCTAGACTGGTACAGGACATGTATGAGGACAGCAGGACAGTGGTGAGATGTGCTGTAGGAATGACAGATAGCTCCAAGGTGGAGGTGGGAGTGCATCAAGGATCGGCTCTGAGCCCCCTCTTGTTTGCTCTGGTGATGGACCAACTGGCAGATGAGGTCAGGCAGGAATCCCTGTGGACTATGATGTTTGCAGATGACTTATGATGATTAATGACAAAAGAGTGGTAGCAAAGGTCAAAGAAAGGATTATTGTACAAGATAGTTGTGAGAGCAGCTATGTTGTATGGTCTGGAGACAGTGACATTGACAAAAAGACAGGAGGAAGAACTGAAACTGGCAGAAATGAAGATGTTAAGGTTCTCCTTAGGAGTGACAAGGATGGATAAGATTAGGAATGAGATCATCAGAGGTGCAGCACAGGTTGAACAACTGGGAGATAAAGTTAGAGAGACCAGACTGAGATGGTTTGGACATGTCCAGAGGAGGGACAGTGGGTATACTGGTAGAAATTCATTTGCCAGGAAAAAGACAAAGAGGAAGGTCAAAGAGGAGTTATAGGGATGCAGTTAGAGAGGACATGGAGGTAGTTGGAGTAGCAACAGAGGATCAGAATACACAGAGTAAAATAGAGAAAGATGACTTGCTGTGGTAATCGCTGAAAAGGAAACATCTAAAAGAAGAAGTTACTGAGATCGCTAGATTGTGTCTTTATAAACTAATTTTTACACAAATCTAATTTAAAACAAAAATGAGCTATGTCTCTTTCTTGTGCACATTCCAACTTATTTGCCCAGCTCTGGTCACAGTAAGCATGTCAGCATGTCTGACAAACAAAAGTCAAAAGTAAAATTTTTTACTTTTACAATGACTGTTCTGTTGTTCAAGAAAGCCAGTGTTTGATTTTCCAGTTGCAGTTTAATAATTTCTATTCAATTCAATTCAGTTTATTTATATAGCGCCAAATCACAACAAAGTTGTCTCAGGGTACAGAAACATTCACATACATAAAAGCTAATAATAAAATTAATTGTATTAAACTCACCCGTAAACACAGAATTTGGAGTGGGATCAGGTGGGTTAAAATGTTTGTTGACGTTTCCAGCCAGAGCCACGATCACCACTAGGTACACGGTCAAAATGTTACGCACCCATCGGTCCAGCACCCAGTTCTCCAGAATGAACCTGAAGACAGAGGAGGAAGGAAAAACGTTCAACAAACATCGACCAAAATCTTACTTGTAACAAAACTCAACCAAAGATTTCTTCCTAAAAATAATGTTTAAAAAATGTAAGCTTACCATCCCACTACTTCTGCAAAAAGGATGCACAGAGAGACAGTTGCTGCTGTACTCTTGTCAACACCCCACAGGTGGAGAACCACAGAGAAATTGAGCAGAGAGGCAATGCTGGTCCATGTGGTGTAGACGGCCAAACCATTCTGGACCTGAACATACAGACGAGCAGAACATTAATATTCTGAGACACAGCTAATCTTTATGAATCATCACTCTGCCTTACCAGTATTCGGAGACAGGCCAGGTCTTTGCTATGATACGTCTTCAACCACAGCCCATAGTAGTCTGTGGCATAGCAGGAGAAGAACAAAGCACAGTAGTTGGTAAACGCTATCAGCATCAGCACAACCATAGCTGCCACCATCAACCTGCAAAACAAAAAGGATGGACCAGAAATGTAACTCATTGCCCATAAACAACAAACACAGAACAATGTGCGTTCTGACTATGTCCTGTTAGAACTGGTTTTATATATTTCTTTTTATACATTTCTTAATTTAGTACAATAAATCGTATTTACTCCCCAGGTATAATAAATCAAAGTAGAACACTTACTCTCTATCCCACAGAAACAGCCATGCAACGTTCAGCAGCATGTTGCACAGAAAGGACAGGTAGAAGCCATAAGGTAGTAGAGACTGAGCCCAGGATCTACAGGAAGACAGACATCTGTTTAGTTCTGCATGTTTCACCAGTAAACATTTATTTAGACTGTTGAGATGTTAGCTTACCCTCTGAACACATACGAAGTGAGGTAAATGACCATCAGACTGAGCCAGATATAGATAACGCTCCAGATGGAGAAGGTCCAACCAGCTGGAGTGATGTCTGTCTCATAGCGGGCGGACACATTGGCTGCAGTGGACACGAAAGGACCTGGACAAGGGAGACATTCAGCATGAGATACTCTGCACAGGTGAGCTGTCGGTTAATTGTCTTAAAAAAAGTTTTACAATAAAGTAGTCCCACCAAACAAAAAAAGTCTAAACTTACCTATGCCCGTTCCTGCCAACGCGTTAAAGACAACAACGATTAAAAAAAACACGACACTCAAGATAATGATACAAATTCGGCCCAGAATGTTGTTCTTCATTTTAGCTGCTCTCTGCTGCGTTTGATGTTCGCGCTGCGGATGGTGCGAGCACGAGCGCAGTTTATAGTGTGGTGCCTTCACGTGAATCACGTAAACGCCCTCCTTCTACTTAAGCGAAGGTTGAGTAATTTGAGTCCGTCAATTTCTGCAACAAATCAGGATTATAAAACAAAATCTGACTTAATAATAAATCCAAAAGTTTTGTTTTTATAGTATAAGGAAGTGCTGTATGGGCAAAACCCAGAGGACTAACTGGATTTTTATTTTGTTCAAAATAGTTTAACTGATATAAAGCCTAATGGAAAAAAAAAACATTTTACAAAAATGTAGCCTACGATCACAATCATGTAAATTCATGGTAAATATTAGTAAAATACTGTGTCATATGTGCGTCAGTAGTTTAGAAATAAATATCATGTTTTTTTAAGTCGTAAAGGAATCACAGCTGGGATTTGAGCAGAAAGACGTCCTCAATTTTCAGCTGTGGCAGAAATATTCCCAAATTGTTCAAGTTTGTAAAACTTGACTTTTTAATTTGTTTCTATGTTATACCGGTACTGCATGGCTGTTTACATTGGGAGTATTATAATAAGCTGATTCCTAAACAGTCTGAACTGAACTGACTTGTTCCTGCATTTATTTGCATACATTTTCTTGCAGGACAGTTTAAGTTTATTCCATTTTATGATGAAACAGTCAGTGTTATTTTTCAGTTTACTCTCTCTCACACAAATTGTGAACTGGTATCTACACTATCTCCACAACATCGGTGTCTTATTGCACCTGTTCAGGGTTGGACATGTTTGCACACGTGCTTACGTTTGTATTATGAAACTGGTCATTTCTGAGTAGCTCCTTGGTCATAAACAGACGGCATTTTGTTTCACTGAGTACTCACTCTGTGGTTGAAATGTCATTAAAACATCTTGAATTTGATGTTGGCCCTACTATGGACCCTGAATGCAACACGTGCATTTTGTTTTTAAAGGTGCATTTATTTACAGGTGATTATTAGTGTACAATCTAGCTATGTAACATGCTTTAACTGGTACCCAGCCTCTTTACTAACTCAGTAATGACAAAAATACTGGTTAAGTCTTCAAACAACATGTTAGACTAATAACTTTGAATGTCTCTGCAAAGTTTAATCCTCTTTTATAAGCAGCATAGTTCTTACATATGTCTGGATACTTCAAAGATAATTGAACAGATATAATAAATCACATTACCTAAGGCAGAGACGGTGATGATGCAACTAAATAAGTAACACCACATAACACAGACTGCTATCTTGTAAATCACTGGCCAATGTTGATAAAATGCAGTCTTATCACACGAATCAGTTCTTATGAAATACGTCCCTGGTTTTGTAAGCAGTAACAGTTACATATATGTTCAAAGGTTCAAGAGACAAAGGAAAAACAATTGGGATTTTAGTGGAGAAAAGAAATAAACCAGGCTGTCAGTATGTTGTTTCAGCCGGGGTTCACCTTTAGGACAGAGATTAGCAACATGCATTTATAGTATGGTCGTATAGTATTTACGAGACCCATAAGACTTGGACTTTCTCTCCAGTTCTGTAAGCGAAAACAATTTTCATACTGATTTTCCTGAGACTTTTCTATTTGTCAACAACACAAAAAGTGAGGAAAGAGTCTCATTTTAAATGCCACATTTTGCTTTTGGTCCTTATTTGAAGCTTTGGAGAGTTCAGAATTAATTAAACATATATAACAAATGACATTACCTAATGCAGAGAACATGATGATGTAACAGAATATGTAGCACTACATAATACAGCCTACAATCTTGTAAATCATTGGTAAATATTGATATAATGCAGACTTATCAGATGAGTCATTTATGAAATACTTGTCTTGTTTTATAAGCAGTTACATATAGGTTTAAATGTTCAAGAGAAAAAGGGAAGAACAACTAGGATTTTAGTGGAGAAAATAAAAAATGTACTGTAAGTATTTTGTTTCTTTGTAGTTCAGCTTTGGGACAAATTAACAAAAATGCATTTCCTGTATGGTAGTACTGTAGCCTATAGTGTAGTATTTTGAGCTGCAGTAGCTTGGTCAGTGTCACGGTCTTGTAATCCTGAGGTTGCAGGTTCGAGCCCAGGTTGCGTCAGGAAGGGCATACGGTGTAAAACAATTGCCAGATCTTTCATGCTAGTTCACACGCTGTGGCAACCCCTGAAGAAGGCAGCAGCCGAAAGAATCTAGTATTTTAGGTGCAGCAGAAATCAACACTTACTTTTTTTTATGCAATTTGTTCAACTTTTGCATTTGGAAAATTGAAACTTGTGACTGAAAATGATTTGGCCCATCAAATTAAAGTCCTACTATATATTTTTTAACAAATGTCTAAAATTGTATTTATAATTACATTGTTCTGATTAAAACAATGAAATACCCAAGTCACACAGGCATCATTAATGACATACCAAAATATATGAAAATACAGTAACAATTTTACAAGCAGGCCTATAAGTGTGTATGTAAGATTAATAGCCTATATAAATATTATATGTGAATATATTGTGTTTTTTCCGAGCAGGGGCGAAGCCAGAAATGTGGAAGTTGATTGGCCACCCGAGTTGCTTGACTAATCACTTGTAGGGACACATCAAGGTTTTTCTACCATCAACTTTTATTCTTTTGATACTTTGAAAGTAAGACTGACTCTCATTCCCAAAGCTGGACAGTAAGGAACCATGTTACCAAAAAAATGAATAACAAAAATCTGTTATTGTAATTAATTGCACACCTGGTATTATGATTTCAGCAAAGCTGAAAGGCCCTTTGTATGCGAACCTTTCCATCTGACCTTTGAAATATAACATCTGAAGCACTATGTGCATCTCTTCCTAAAAGGGAGGATTCGTCCTGCAGTCTTAGGGTGCATTCACACCTGATAGTCCGGTAGACTCGGTTTGGTTCGGGACCAATCATCATGACATTTTGTTTACATTTGAGCTGGTGCGTTTGCATTCACACTGCACTGAGCAGTCGAGCCAACCTGTTGAACCAACCTGTTCCCCCGCTCGCCTGTGGGGGCGCTGCACCAAGAACTACTGAAAGAAACGACACAAAAACCTCTGAAGACACTTCTTCTTCTGGAAATAAAAACAAAAACGAAGTGGCATCAAGTTTTAGCAGTTTTAGGAGTTATATTGTTTTATTTTTCAAAAATGGACTCAGCATGAGCAGAAGATGAGGCAGAAGACCATGGAGAATGTTGTTTTTCACACAAGGCAGCTGACGACTCCGTATAAGGTAAGAGAAATGTGTGTTTGTTTGCCTTGCGCTGTACGCTTCCTGCTTGTGGAGCGAGGCCCGGTCTGTTTACATTCACACTGTACTCGAACCGCGCTGGAGTTCTGTTTTACCGGACCGAAACCTAGGTTTTAGCCCGGGTTAGAGTTCGCCTTTTTGTTCCGTGACAGAGTTCGATGGCGCGTTCACACCTCCCCAAACGAAACAGACTTTCTAGGAAAACGAGCTAGAGTTCGATTAAAGCGGACTAAACAGGGCTGCTGTGAATGCACCCTTAGAGTGTGAGAAAGAACCCCGTTGTTTCTCAAGGACTCTTTTGCCATCCCACGGTAGAAATTATTTTTCTGAACAATTTAAATTTCTGAGTTCTCCTGAACACAATTGAATGTTTTGCTGTAAAACTGCTATGAAATAACTTGTTTACATCCTTTCTCAGTTCAATACTCAGTTTTAATCATGCATAAAAGAAAGTAGATGTAAAACTGGTAATCAGAGGATTCAACTGTGTTTGCATAAGTTCTAATGAAAATATTTATGGATGAGTAAAAACTGTTTAGAAGTTTTGATTATCCTGCTGTATATTGAGTATTTACCCAAAACAGAGTAAATTAGCCATTTATTTTTATTAAGGTTATTAAAGTTCAAATGAAACAGTAACCTGAAACAAAGGTCCACCCTTTCTGTTTTGATTGGGTTGACCATCAATATTGTAACGCCCTCTAAGTCAGAGAATGTTATTCTGACGTTTAGTTTAGAGCAGTCTTGGGGAAGCTTTTGAAGAGGAAAGGTCAAGCAATCGGAAATTTATGCCAGAAGATAAGAAGTTCATGCAGAAACGAGACAAGTATTCCAGAGATTTTGTCTCGTGTTCAAGGAAGCATCAAAATGTTCCTTGTCACCAAAAGGAGAAAACACAGCCCTCCAGGAGCCCATCAACTGACCCCATCAGGAGCCAGATCTGATGTCCAGTGTCGAGGGATATCCCACCTTCGGCGCTTTAACACATCTCAAGAGAGTCCCTGGTAACCCTCGGGCAGTTGAATTATAACTTCAAATTGGTAGGAAAAGCTGCTCCTTCTCTCTCTGCTGGTGTCTGATGCCCAAGATAAGAAGTTGTCCAGTATAAGCAAAATTCAGCATTATTAATTAGAATTAAGTTTTCCTAAATTGACAAATCACATCTAGTCAAAACACTTCATTTAGTTAACTTTATAGATGATAATTTACTCTGCTTTTGAACCTCATAATTCACCATATTAATGTTTAGAAGATAATTCCATAACTCCTTCTTGTGTTGTCAAATTAAAGCCATTATTCATTCTTCAGCTGTTCTTATCGTTTTGATCACTTATTTACCAAAATCAACAATAAACTCCACAAAATTGTACTTTGACTCAAAGCGTTTTTATTATATATGACATTTGGATTTAATACGAAAAGAACTCACTAGAGAGCACGAAAACTTGAGTCTGATTTAATAATTTTCTTGCTTAAGAACCGGAAACCAAGTGGTGCCCTTTCAGAATGAAATTACTAATAAAAATTCAACGATCTGAGGACCCTTTCCTCTACACACTGCATTGGGCACTGGAAGATGGGCGTCTTTTGTTAATTACCTTTTGCCTTCTAGTGATCAGAATTAATAATTGCACCAAAGCAGAGTTAAAATTTACTTTTGGTTTATTCTCCCTGTGCACACAATGCAGCAGCTGCTGCTCTTTTCCTTGGCTGATTTGAATGAAACAATATCTGTTGGTAACATAATTCATTCACTTGTTGTTTTAATTGTTTATGCTTAAGGAGCGCAAGAGGCTAATTTTGATTTTGTAATTAACCCTTTTGATGGGAAACATAGGTAAAAATAACCAATATTCATTTTCTGTTACAGTATTTCATGAATTTCACATGTTTTTATATGTTTGATGTATTATATTAATCCATCCATCCATCCATTATCTTTTACCCGCTTCTTCCATTTTGGGTCACGGGGGTCGCCAGTGCCTATGTCCAGCAGTCACTGTTCGAGGGGGCAGGGTACACCCTGGACAGGTCGCAAGTCCATCACAGGGCCACATAGAGACAAACGAGACAAACAACCATTCACTCTCTCACTCACACCTAGTGACAATTTAGAGTTACCAATCAGTCTAACATGCATGTTTTTTGGTCATGGGAGGAAACCGGAGAACCCGGAAAAAACCCACGCATGAGCAAAAAGAACATACAAACTCCACCCAGAAAGGCCTCCAGACCAGGATTTGAACCAGGGACCTGCTCACTGAGAGGCAGCAGCTCTACCAGTTGCACCACTGTGCTGCCTGTATTATATTAATGTTTTATATAATTTACTCTTTAGTTTCAAATAATATATTGTATTTGTTTAGCAAAAATAATCTTTTTTTTATTTATTTTTTTCTTTTTGAACCAGCAAAGCCTTTGTAGTTTTACATGAAGTTTAAAAACATCTATCCATCCATCCATTTTTTTCTGCTTATCCGGGGTCGGGTTGTGGGGGTAGCAGCTTAAATAGGTAGGCCCAGACTTCCTCTCCCCAGCCACTTGGGCCAGCTCCTCCAGGGGAATCCCAAGGTGTTCCCAGGCCAGCCGAGAAACATAGTCCCTCCAGCGTGTCCTGGGTCTTCCTCTGGGTCTCCTCCCGGTGGGACGTGCCCGGAACACCTCACCAGGGAGGTGTCCAAGAGGCATCCTAACTAGATGCCCGAGATTTGAATGATGCCAGGGATGTGTGTTGAGCCCCTTCCTGTTTACTCTGCTCACGTATGATTGTGCAGCTACCCATCCAGGCTGTCACATTGTAAAGTTTGTAGATGATACAGCGGTGGTGGGATGCATCACAAACAATGATGAGTCCAGCTACAGGCAAGAGGAGGAACAACTGGAGAGCTGGTGCAAAGAGAATAACCTTCACATCAATGTGAAGAAGACAAAGGAGATGATTGTGGACTTCAGAAGGAACAAAAACATTTACACCCCACTGAACATAAGAGGATCTGTGGTGGAAGTGGTCTCCAGCTACAAGTACTTGGGTGTACACATGAATGACAACCTCAGCTGGGACGTGGTCGAATGCCTTCTCCAAGTCCACAAAGCACATGTAGACTGGTTGGGCAAACTCCCACGCACCCTCCAGGACCCTGCTGAGGGTGTAGAGCTGGTCCAGTGTTCCACGACCAGGATGAAAACCGCACTGCTCCTTCTGAATCCGAGGTTCGACTATCTGACGTACCCTCCTCTCCAGGACCCCTGAATAGACCTTACCAGGGAGGCTTAAGAGTGTGATCCCCCTGTAGTTGGAACACACTCTACGGTCTCCCTTTCTGAATAGGGGGACCACCACCCCAGTCTGCCAATCCAGGGCAACAGCCCCAGATGTCCACACAATATTGCAGAGTCATGTGAGCCAACACAACCCTACAACATCCAGAGCCTTAAGGAACTCTTGGCGAATCTCATCCAACCCTGGGGCCCTGCCACCGAAGAGCTTTTTAACCACCTCGGTGACCTCAGCACCAAAGATTGGAGGGCCCAACCCAGAGTCCCCAGGCTCCGCTTCCTCAGTGGAAGATGTGCCAGTGGGACTGAGGAGATCTTCAAAGTATTCTGCCCACCGACCCATGACATCCCGAGTTGAGGTCAGCAGAACACCACCCCTACTATAAACAG
>NC_056504.1:13666563-13674941 GCF_014905685.2 Nematolebias whitei
TGGACCAGAATCGCCTCGAAGCTGTACGGAAGTCATTCTCCATGGCCTCTCCAAACTCCTCCCACGCCCAAGTTTTTGCCTCAGTGACCACCCGAGCCGCATGCCACTTGGACTGCCGGTACCCCTCAGCTGCTTCCGGGGTCCCACAGGCCAAAAAGACCCGATAGGACTCCTTCTTCAGCCTGACAACATCCCTCACCACCGGTGTCCACCACGAGGGTTCGAGGGTTACCGCCACGACAGGCACCGACAACCTTGCGGCCACAGCTCCGATAAGCCGCCTTGACAATAGAGGCGCGGAACATGGCCCACTCGGACTCAATGTCCCCTGTCTCCTCCGGAATGTGTTCGATGCTCTCTCGGAGGTTGGAGTTAACGCTCCGTCTCATGGGAGACTCTGCCAGACGTTCCTAGAAGACCCTCACACCTCACAATACGTTTGGGTCTGCCAGGTCTGACCGGCATCCTCTCCCACCATCTGAGCCAACTCACCACCATGTAGTGGTCAGTAGACAGCTCCACTCCTCTCTTCACCCGAGTGTCCAACACATGCGGCCGCAGATCAGATGAGATGACAACAAAGTCGATCATCGAACTGCGGCTTAGGGTGTCCTGGTGCCAAGAGCACATATGGACACCCTTATGCTTGAACATGGTGTTCGTGATGGACAATCCATGATGAGCACAGAAGTCCAATAACAGAACACCACTCGGGTTCAGATCAGGGGGGCCATTCCTCCCAACCACACCCCTCCAGGTCTCACTGTCATTGCCCACGTGAGTGTTGAAGTCCCCCAGTAGAACAAGGGAGTCCCCAGGAGGCGTACTCTCCAGTACCCCTTCCAAGGACTCCACAAAGGGTGGATAATCTGAGCTGTTGTTTGGCGCATAAGCACAAACAACAGTCAGAATCCGTCCCTCCACATGTAGGCGGAGGGAGGCTACCCTCTCGTTCACCGGGGTGGACCCCATCATACAGGCACCAAGATGGGAGGCAACAAGTATGCCCACTCCTGCTCAGCACCTCTCGCCAGGGGCAACTCTAGAGTGGAAGAGTGTCCAACCCCTCTCAAGGAAACTGATTCCAGAGCCAGAACCGTGGGTTGAGGTGAGTCCGACTATTTCTAGCTGGAATCTCGCAGCCTCACACACCAGCTCAGGTTCCTTCCCCACCAGAGACGTGACATTCCATGTCCCAATAGCCAGCTTCTGTAGCCAAGGATCAGACCGCCAGGGTCCCCGACCTCAGCCACCACTCATCCCACATTGCACCCGAACCCTTTGGCCCCTCCCACAGGTGGTGAGCCTATGGGAAGGGGGACCTATGTCGCCTCTTTGGGCTGTGCCCGGCCGAGCTCAATGGGTAAAAGCCCAGCCACCAGGCGCTCGCCAGCATGCCCCACCTCAAGGCCTGGCTCCCGATTGGGGCCCTGGTGACCCACGTCCGGGCAAGGGAACATTGTTTCCATAGAATATACTCATCATAAGTGGTCTTTGGGCTGCACTTTGTGTGGTCCCTCACCACTCCTGTCTGCCTTGGGTACTACTATACTACATACTAGTGGTATGAAGCCCCTGAGAGCATAGCTCCTAGAATCATTGGGACACTCAAATCCTCCACCACGGTAAGGTGGCAGCCCAGGAGGGGAGTTTACAAACAATCCACATTTAATTACTCTTAAAAATTTGATGGATTTAAAAATTATATTTGTATTTGCACCTATTATTACTGGACAACAATTTACCTGCCAGCCATTTTAAAGCTCCCTTTGCACATCTGACACACTTTTTTTTTTCTAACATACATTCTAATTTTACCTAAGAAATTATTTGATGATGGTTGTGAAAAACACTCATAAATAGTATTTCATAGTGTCAAAAAGGTACAACTAATTACCACTAGCCAGTGTAGGAATGCTAGCCTCCTCTAAGAGCTATTACTGGGATTTCTGTCACAATTGTTTTTGTTGCAATAATGTTCCATTCATACATAAAAACTGGTTGTTGTACATATTCTTATTTTTTGTATTAATAATTAAAAATAATTGGATTATTAATTAATAATTCCAAAATAGTTATCTGTCAATTATAATTATCTGTGCATTTTTAAAACATGTTTTTTTTTACACATTTTAACCATCTGTGCTTTTTTAAAACACATTTAACACTTTCTTTAAAAAAAAAAAAAACACATCACAGCAACACAACCCATCCTCTTTTTTTCTTTTATCATTTTGTTTTTTCCTTATGTTGTGGAAACCACAACTGTTATTGCATTTTCAAATCTAATCAAATTTATTTAAATAACCCCTGTAAAAACACCTGTTGTTGGCCAAAGTGCTGCACATAATACAAATAGTGAGAAGACATTACAAAAACAGGAGACCATATAAAACATAAGAATATAATATAAGACCATATAATATAAAAATAAAAAAACAAAAAATATTTACAAAGTCAGCTCTCATTCTGTATTAAAAGTCAGTGAGTACAAATGTGCTTTAAAATGAGATTTAAAAACATAGAGTGTTGAAGCCTGGCTGATATGAAGAGGCAGCTCGTTCCACTTAAGGGGTTTCCACATCGAGTTATCCTCAACCGTTTCAATGCATCTTCTGTCATCACTCCAACTACCTCCATGCCCTCTCTAACTGCATCCATACATCTCCTTTTTGTCTTTTTCCTGGCAGCTGCATTTCTAACATCCTTCTACCACTGTCCCTTCTCTGGACATGTCCAAACCATCTCAGTCTGGTCTGGTCTCTCTAACTTTATCTCCCAGTTGTTCAAGCTGTGCTGTACCTCTGATGATCTCATTCCTGATCTTATCCATCCTTGTCACTCATAAGAACCTCAACATCTTATTTCTGCCAGTTCCAGTTCTTTCTCCTGTCTTTTTGCCAATGCCACTGTCTCCAGACCATACAACATAGCTGCTCTCACAGTCATAAATGTTGTCTTTGACCTTTGCTACCTCTCTTTTGTCACAAATCAATCTGAAACTTTTTTCCATTCACTCCATCCTGCATATACTCTCTTTTTCACCTTTTTACCACACTCCCCAATTTTCTGGACAGTGGACCCCACGTAGACTACTTGAAGTCCTGAACCTTTGTGACCTTTGCTCCTTGTAGTCTCAGTTCTACCTGCCTCCCTCACATTTACACACATGTACTCTGTCTTGCTACCGCAAACTATCGTTCCTCTTCTTTTAAGTGCATACCTGCACTTCAAGTTTTCTTCTACCTGTTCCCTGTTCTCACTACAGATCACAATGTCATCTGCAAACATCATAATCCACGGAGATTCCTGCCTGACCTCATCTGTTAGTCAATCCATCACCAGAGCAAACAAGGAGCTCAGAGCTGATCCTTGATGCACTCCTACCTCCACCTTGAAACTGTCACTCCTACAGCACATCTCACCACTGTCCTGCTTTCCTCATACATATCCTATAGCAGTCTAAGATACTTATTTGTAACTTCTCTGTCAAATGTTTTTCTTTTACAAAAAGATGAACCACAACTCCAGTCTGCCAATCGAGTGGAACTACATTTGATCTCCATGCAGTGTTGCAAAGACATGTCACCTAAGATAGCTTAGCAACATCCAGAGCTTTAAAGAACTCAATGTGAATCTCATCCATCATTGGATCCCTACTGTTGCCCTGGCCCTTTGGTGGCCCTTGGAGCCACCACAAAGCTTTTTAACTACCTCGCCTTCAGCTTCAGATATGAACAGTCAACCCCAAAGTCCTGACTCAGTTTTCTTCATATAAGAAGTGCTAGTGGGATAGAGAAGTTCTTCAAAGTATTCCTTCCACTACCTGAAGACATCAGTGAATGAGGTCAACAGTACCCTACTTCCATTATACACCCTTTAATAAAGCATTGCCTTCCATACCTCAGCCACCTGATGGTTTGCTAGAATCTTCTTGGAATCAATGGAGAGTCTCTATCTCAGATCTCCCCAAACTCCTCCCACATCCAAGCCTTTGCCTCAGCAACAGCCAGGGCTGCAGCCAACTTGGTCCACTGATATCCCTCATCAGCCTCTGGAGTATCACAAGCTATGAAGATCCAATAGGACTCCTTCAGCTTGACAGACTCCCTCAACCGGGGTGCTCACCACCAAGTTCAAGGATGGCTGTCATGAGGGGAACTGACAACCTTGTGGCCACAACTCACGGCAGCCACCTCGACAGTGGAGGCTTTCCCCACTGTCGAGTTTTGGAGGACGTTGTTGAAGCTTCATCAGAGGTAGGAGCTGAAGATCCTTCTGAAGGGTTTATTTGCCAATTCATCACCTCTTACAACATATTTGGTTCTACAGGTATTTTACAGCATCTTTCTCTGACATCTCACCATCAGGTAGTGATTTGTTGACAACTCAGCTCCTTTATTTGCATGTGTTTCATAAACATATGGTCACAGGTCAGATAACGACTGCAAAGTCTACCATAATTCTGTGGCCTAGGGTGTACTGGTGCCATGTGCATGTATATACAACCTTATGTGGTCTAACATGGTGTTTATGATGGACAAACTGTGCTTAGCACAAAAGTCCATCAACATACCACTTAGGTTCATTTTAGAGAGGCCATTCCTTTGACTCATGCCTCTCCAGATTACACTCATGTGGGCACTGATGTCGCCTTGCAGAATAATGCAGTCCCCACCTTCCAGCACCCCTGCTAAGAACTCCAAGAGTGCTAGGTACTCTGAAATGCCATTCCACACATAGGCAGAAACAACAGTCAGCTTATTCCCCAACCAGAACGTAGGGAAGATAACCTTTCATCTACTAAATAAAAATATGGGCAACTTTAGAGTGGAAGGTCCACCATATCTCAAGATGTTACAGAGCCTATGCCATGTGCTGTTGTTGTTGTACTGACTATATCTAGTCTATCTAGTAGAGTTTATCTAGAGGATCGATCTATCCTCTTAATCAACCATGCACACAAGCTCAAGCTCCTCTCCAGAGAGGTGATATTCCATGTCCCAATAGCTAGCATTGGGTCAGAGCATCAAGGTCCCCCACTTTCAGATGTTGCCCTTGACACCATGTACTCAACCCATATGTCCCCTCCTGCAGGTGCTGGGCCCACAAGAAAGTGAATCAGGCCAGGCTCCAGGGTGGGGCCCAGTAACCTGAGTCCAGTGAAGAATATCAAACTCTTTACCGTCTTCTGTCCATACAAGTATTGTGAATTGCTTCGATATATTAGACAAAGATGATTTATTTACTGGCATTTACTTATTGCAACACGGCTACATTTAACATCATTGTACGGGACAGCTGTGGCTGAGTGGTTAAAGCAGTCGTTCTCCAATGCGAGAGTTGGGGGTTCAAATCCACCAGCAGTCACATGTCGAAGTGTCCCTGGGCAAGACACTGTGTCCAGTCAGTGTATGAATGTGATATAAAGCACCGATCAGTCTCATTAGAATTATTTAATTAGCTCTGTAGAGATCTAGTAGAGTGCTGTATGAGTGGGTAAATGAGGCACAGATTGTAGTGTAAAGCGTTTTGAGTATCTTGAAATAAGATAGAAAGGCACTATATAAGTACAGACCATTCACCATAAGTACAGTCCATTTACAAATGTGATTTGAAAAACTAAAAAAAAATTAGTTTGAAAGTAAGGGTAAAAGTGGACACAACACAGCTGTGATGTCTGTCAGAGGGATACAGGGACACTATTTATGAGCTTTTGTTGTGGCCTGACTAAAGCTGAAATATTTTGCTCTTTATCTTGTTACACTGAAATTGATCCAAATTCAAACACAGACATATTCATGTTTTTAGTATTTTACATTGCTTTATATTGTAGTTGTTTTTGTTTGTCCCCCCCCCTCCATTTACTTTTCATTGTATATGCTTTTTATGGTTGTCTGCTGTTGTCATCTGTGTTCTTTGTTTAAAATGAGTCTCTCTTGTAAATGAGTTCTCGAGGCTCAATGAGACTAACCTGTATAAACAAAGGCTGAATAGAGAAAATAAAATAAAATTGATGAATGCAAACATTTCAACAGTATCATAAAATGATTTTTAAGCTTTTAAAATATTTCACTGAACTTGTATTGATAAACTCAATTTTATAATTTCTTCACTCTCAAGCTTGTCTGTTAACAATTGAGTTAACTTCTTAACAAATAGACAATACAACATCTGCTATCAAAACAATTTAATTGGCAAACCAACCAAGTTCAGCTTTAACTGTGAGTACTTCATATTACACCAGTAAATAAGAATGAATAATACTATGACAGTACATAATAACATGCTTTCATCATAAACGAACAGGCAATAACAGTGCAATAAAAGTAAATGTCCTAATATGTTCATGATTTTGCTTTTAAAGAGTAATATGCTTAACTTTATACTTTGTGAGTACAGGCAAATAGATGCAATGTCTGTTAAAGAAAGCATTTCTGAAAAGAGAGCTTTGTTTATATTGTAATCAAAGGGAGAGTATTGCTGTTATTTCCTGTTTTAGCAAAGACTCTCTTTAAAACTACAATTTACCTCTTAACAAAGCAAAGTTGTGAGTAAACACAATAAGACTTTGTGTAGTCTGAGAGTTTAAATCCTGCAACAGGTTGAAATCTATAAGCTCCCCTCAGTGAAACATCTTGAATTTGCTGCCATCGAGGGGTGACACCATCAGTCTCGCTGAACCCGGTGAGTAGAGAGGCCGCCACTTGTTCCTCCAGATGACTGTGCAGAATCGGGAAACAAACAGGATGCACGCCAACACCAGCAGTACCACTGAGAAGACAGAAATAGACCATTGGTTAAAACAAAAATAATGGTAAATCTTTCACTCTAAACAACTGTTTGAGACAAAATTATTGGACTTCACATCTGCCTTCAACACCATAATCCCCCAAACCCTGATGGACAAACTATTCACACAAGGACTAAGCCCCTCCATTTGCAACTGGGTCCTAGACTTCTTAACAAACAGACCACAGTCAGTGAGGATCCACAACTTCTCCTCCTCCACCATAACCCTCAGCACTGGCTCCCATTAGGGCTGTATATTGAGTCCTCTCCTGTTCTCTCTGCTCACATATGACTGTGCACCTACCCATCCAGGCTGTCATATTGTAAAGTTTGCAGATGATACAGTGGTGGTGGGATGCATCACAAACAATGATGAGTCCAGCTAGAGGCAGGAGGTGGAACACCTGGAGAGCTGGTGCTGGAAGAACAACCTTCACATCAATTTGAAGAAGACAAAGGAGATGATTGTGGACTTCAGAAGGAACAAACTAGGAGGATCTGCGGTGGAAGTGGTCTCCAGCTACAACTACTTGGGGGTGCACCTGAATAACAACCTCACCTGGGGCAACAACACCACCAGCCTGATCAAGAAAGCTCATCAGAGACTCTACTTCCTCAGGCGGCTGAGACGAGCTGGTCTGGGAAGCTCAGTCCTCACCTCCTTCTACAGGTGTGCAGTGGAGAGCATCCTGTGCTCCAGCATCAACGTGTGGCATGGAGGCTGCACAGCTGCAGAAAGAAAAGCTTTGCAGAGAGTGGTGAAGGCTGCACAGAAGACTGTTGGAGTCAGCCTCCCCACCATCACAGACATCTACACCTCCAGATGCAGGAAGAGGGCCACCTGCATCATGAAGGATCCCACTCACCCAGCACACACACTTTTTGCCCCACTCCCCTCAGGAAGGAGGTTGAGGAGCATTAAGTGTAGAACCACTAGACTGATGAACAGCTTCTACCCTGAGGCTGTTAGACTCATGACTCTCTAACCAGAATAATCACTGTGAAAAATCACATCATGTTGCTGCTGATCTGTTTCATGTTGCTGTGTTCATTTGTGTTCATCTGCTCACACAGACTCGTATTTGTGCTGCTGTTCAGTGTATTGTTTTTATGCTATTAGTGCTTAATGTATTTTTAGTTAATACCATACCATACCACTTTATTTATAAAGCACTTAAAACAGCAACAAGGTCAACCAAAGTGCTGTACAGACAAAACAACAGGTAACACACCAAGCAAAATACAAAATGAGGTAAATCAGAATATAGACAAAAAACGATGCAGATAATGACGACAAACCAGTGTGGAGCATACAGGTTCAAAACACAGATCATCTTGTGTTGAAAGCTATTGAATAGTAGTGAGTTTTTAAATGGGACTTGAAAACCGAGAGGGAGGGGGCCTGTCTGACAAGCAGAGGCAACTCGTTCCAAAGTCTTGGTCTTGCTACAGAGAAGGCCCTGTCACCTCTGCGCTTAAGACGAGATCCTGGAACTGTGAGGAGCAACTGGTCCACTGACCTCAGGGAGCGTGGTGGGACATACGGTTGTAGCAGATCAGAGAGGTGGGGGGGGGGGGGGGGGGGG
>NC_056504.1:13675041-13697220 GCF_014905685.2 Nematolebias whitei
GGGGGGGGGGGGGGGGGGGGGGGGCGACACTGTTCAGTGATTTGTAGACATACATGAGTATTTTGAACTGGATTCGAAAGTGAACCGGTAACCAGTGCAGTGAGGTGAAAACTGGTGTAATGTGCTCTCTTTTGCCTGTACTGGTTAAAAATCGGGCTGCTGCATTCTGGACCAGTTGTAGTCGTGCAATGGAGGTCTGACTGATACCAAACAGGAGTGAATTGCAGTAATCAAGCCAAGATGTAATGAATGCATGTATTACTGTCTCCAGGTTATTTTTGGACAATATGGGCTTCAGTTTAGACAGCCGCCTCAGTTGGAAGAAACATGATTTAACAATCATGTTTACATGATTGTTAAGTTTCAGGGAAGGGTCCATTATCACTCCCAGATTAGTGACTCTTTGTTTTTCTGACAGGGTTAGAGTGGAAAGGTCGATGCAGTGGTTTGTGATTGTGTCGCTGGGAGGGAACAACATGACTTCAGACTTCTTTTCATTGAAACTTAAGAAATTTAAAGCCATCCAGTCCCTGATGTCAGCCAGGCAGTTGAGCAGAGGTTGAATAGAGCATGTACCATTAATGTTTTTCTTAGTTCATATCTTAGACCTTATTACTGTTTTTCTATTACATTTTATACATTTGTTGGATGTAAATGGGATCGTTTACACAATTTTGTTCCACCATTTGTGGAATGACAAATAAAGAACTTTGAATCCTTGAAATTATCTATAGAGGCATTTAAAGATATGAAGACTTTTTTCCATCAGATTTGATGTTAGGTTATATCACATTATGTTTCCAGTTTGTTCCTAATGTTGTGAAGTGTAAAAAAGAACAACCTCATAAACACTTTAGAACATTTGTGGGCAACCGAAATAAAATAATTATTATAAAACACAAAACAACTTGATTTAACAGATCTTGACAGAACTAGGGTTCATCAATTCTCTTTTTAAAACTCCTTCTGCTCTCCAAAAATGCTAAATGTAACCATTCATACTTAATTCAGTCCTCTTTCAGTCAGTTTACTTGTTGGTTAACTTCTTTCTCTGAATAACTTCCTGCACTTCACTATTCCACCACCAGGTTTCCTTATCTGTTCTCTGTCCAGATGACACACCAAGTACCGTCTCTCTAACTGTTGTTGCTGTAGTAGCTCAGTCATCTGGAAGCTCTTTCTTACCACCCAGACCCTTTAACACCTCCTCTCTGAACTCCTCACAACATTATTTTTTACTCAGCTTCCACCATTTGTTCTTCTTCTCTGATTTTACTTTTTCTCTTCTTCACAACAACAGTCCTTTTACACACAACCATCTGATCTGGCCACGCTCTCCCCTGCCACAACCTTACAGTTCCAAATCTGCCTCAGATTCCTCTTCTACACAGAATGTAGTCGACCGCCGTACTCCTTCCTCCACTCTTATAGGTCACTATGTTCCTCCCTCTTTTGGAAATAAATGTTGACTACAGACATTTCCATCCTCTTGGCAAAATCCACCACTATCTGTCATTCCTGTTTTTTTCCTTAACATCAACTGTACCCATCACTTCCTCATCCCCTGTTTCCTTCACCAACATGTCCATTCAGGTCTGCTCCGATCACCACTCTCTCCTCTCTGGGAATACTTACGATCAGTTTGTCTAGATTTGTTCAATATTTCTTTCTCCTCTATGTCACATCCAATCCGTGGCGTGGAGCATGACCACTGACAACATTTAGCATCAGATCTTCTACTTCTACCTTCAGACACATCACCCTATCTGACACTCTTTTCCTCTACTAAATTCCTTGCAAACTCATCATTCCCCACCCACTCCTCCATTCCTCTTCCTATCCACACCATGGTAAAATACCTTTAACCCTGTACCAATGCTGCAAGCTTTGTGGCCCTTCCACTTTGTTTTTGCACACATAATATGTCTACCTTTCTTGTCTACACCATGTCAGCCAGCTATGATTAACAGTAGAACAATTTCCACCAGTATCCTGTTTGTTGTTAACCCAGGCCTCAACCGATCTGATATGGTGCTGTGCTGTTTGGACAAACTTTGACAAAGGATCAAAGTCCATGCTCAATAATCCAGGTATACAATCCAACATTTTCAGTCAGGTCATCTGGACAGTTTCTTTTTTTTTTTGTGCTGAAACGTTTCGCCTTCGGTCCGGAAGGTTTCATCAGTCAAGGAAACACACAACAAAATTGATTCTTCCCCCAACAGCTTACTCCAAAGTGGACCATGTTGCTGTGTTCATTCGTGTTCATCTGCTCACACAGACTCTGCAAGCAGAACTGGTTTGTTCCACTTTGGAGTAAGCTGTTGGGGGAAAAATCAGTTTTGTTGTGTGTTTCCTTGACTGATGAAGCCTTCCGGGTCAAAGGCGAAACGTTTCAGCACAAAAAAAAAAGAAACTGTCTAGATGACCTGACTGAAAAATGTTGGTTTGACAAAGGATGTTTGTGTTTTAAGCCACATGGCCTTTTCAATGTTCTTTCCATGACACAGCCCTCACCGGCTGCTGTAATGTTGCTTCGTTTATTGTTTGACGTCACTGTCAAGCTTGGGGAAGCACTGAGTTTTCGGACCAGCATTTTCATTAACAAAATTATCTTGTTGTGGGGATGTATTTATTATTCCGTGTATTCTTACTTGTTCTTGAATCTGCGGTCATTATTGCACATATAAAATGGCACAGCAATCTATACAACCCCTTTTCACACTGATTCAAACACGGGGTTCCCCTTAAAAGGACCACAATGCTTTGCACTAAATAAAGATGGCAGTATATGTGAAATGGCTCATTTAATCATTATTTTATTTTCACTTAAAAAATATACTCTGGTTCAAAAAACATTTTTTGACAAACATATACACAGAAGAAATCACATGAGCTCTCTTTGCATGGTGGCAGACAATGATTTTTTGTTAATTTATTGATTGCAACCATATATATCTATTATGTGCTTTGAACCAACTCTAATTTTGATAAAATGATTGTTGCATCTGAGACTCAAGACTACTGAGGAAGTGCCATAAAGTGCAATATCATTGATGGCTACTTCACAATTATTCTTTCAAACATACCTACAGTCAAAATAATTTCTGTCCATGGCGTTACTTATTTTTTTTTTTTTTTACATTTTTCATCACAATTACAATACTTATTAGTAAGTTTCACTTTTTTGATGTCCAAATATGGTCACTTCTTGCTTCAAAAGTACAATATGAAACCTCAAATATTAAACTTGTCGCTTCAAAATGGCAGCTCATTAATCAACTTTTGACATAACTGAAGATATGTCTATAGTCTTTTGTTCCTCAGTCAGCTGTAATTGCATCATCATCTGGCTGATATTAAGTAAGTTTCCTTTTTTCTGCTCAAACAGCACTGACTCATGAAGGCACGGACTCCAATGGACTTCTAAAGATCTGCTGTGGTACCTGGGAATAAGCTGTCAGTAGCAGATCTTCAAATGGTGCATATGTTCATGGATGAAAATTATTATTCCAACATATTCTGCTAAACTATATTTGAATTAGGATTTGTTTAAAACTGAGGCTTCTATCATTCAAGCAACTTGCTTTCTCGCATCCTTGTGTCATGTTCTTTCCAACTTCTGTCTAATTCTGATTATTACAGTGGTCCTCTGTCAACATTGTAGCTACGCAGCCCCATACACAACAAACTGACTCTGTGTGTTTTAACACGTTTCTGTGAGTTTTACAGCAAACTGAGCTACCAAGAATTAGGCCAGTCACTTTTAAAGGGGATGCAACACCTCTGATGGATTCTTCTTCTTCAGAGGACCTGACTTAACCTTGTTGGATTTTTCTATCTGGATTATTGAGCACACAACAGGACATTTAAAGGGGATGAGTATTTTAGCAATCACTTATGTTACATTATATATTTTTGTTTAATGGGCATTACCAAGTTTGATTTCACTTTGTCCTACAGGACTTTTTCTCATATTATTTGTCAATAAAGGCCAACCACATCAGATTTATAACAGCGATAAAAGGCTAAAACATTCAAAGGAGTAAATACTACAGCAAACATTATACAGAACAATCCCAATGCTACAGCAGGCAACAGAGAAAATCATTAACTTTAAAGAAAAATATAAGGGTTATAAGATAAATAATTATTTCTGAAGATATACCTGTTAGAAAACTTTGATTGAAAGTTTGCTTTGGGAGACAATATGCTATTCTTGTTACTAGGATTGCTAGATGGTGTCTTTATCGGCTCATTTTGACACAGTCTGTCCCTTGTCTGTCTTCTTTGTATTTCTGTCTTCTCTTCTGCTTCTTGTGTTTGTTTCATTCTGCTTCTTGTTGTGTTATTCTGTTCCTTATGCATTAGACTGTGATTTCTGTCAGTTTCCGCTCACTCCTCAGCCTGTCTCTCCAGCCTCTAACTGATCATTCACACCTGTCCCTAATCAGCTACCTGCCCAGGTGCACTCTTTTTCCACTCTTCCTCTGCCTTACTAAAACCTCTCTTCCTCAACACTCTGTGTGAATACAGACCAATGGTCAGACCCAGACGTCCCGGTCCTCCTCTGCCCTGTCTGTTTCCATTTGTCCGATTACCTGCTTTGTTCAGTTTATTCTGATGTTCCGTCCTGTTCCTGCAAGCCTGTCGTCCTGTTTAGATCAATATTTGCTCGCCTGTAATTTTTTTTTGCTGCATTGTAAGCCTTTGTTTTGAGTTTGATAAATTATTTTATTTAAACTCCTGCTCTCTTCGCCTGACTGCCAGTGGGTCTGAAATCTGAGGATTGTGACACATTTTTAAACAAATCTCAATTACAACAAAAATCAGCATTTTGACTTTTACTACAGCTTGTGTTCATTTTGGCTCATTTTGCCAGCATGGGTCACATATACCATGGCAGGATGTCAGACCAACAAATTACAATTATATTTTTATTATTATAATGAATTTTCAAGCCATTGTTTGATTTTCCAGTTGCAACAATAAAATAAATTGTATTAAACTCACCTGTAAACAGAGCATTGGGAGTGGGATCAGCTGGATTAAAGTGTTTGTAGACGTTTCCAACCAGAGCTACGATCACCACTAGGTACACGGTCAAAATGTTACGCACCCATCGGTCCAGCACCCAGTTCTCCAGAATGAACCTGAAGACAGGAGGAAGCAGATGTTCAGCCGAAAAGAACAGTGAGGGCTGTACTTTTTCATGAATTGTATGTAATTGTATGTATTAATATGGCTGTAGCAATAAAGATCTATTATCTTTGTTTGTCTCGTTTGTCTCTATTTGTCCCTGTGACCTACATCCCACTTGCAATAAAAGTCAACCTTTTTTTTCTCCTAAGAATAATATAAAAATTATGCTGGTGAAGATTCTTATACATCCATCCATTATCTTTTACCTGCCTATTCCTTGGGGGGTCACTGATTGTGATTGCTGCACAGTGATTGCTGGTCATATCCAGCAATCACTGTGCAAGAGGCGGGGGGACACCCTGGACAGGTCTCCAGTCCATCACAGGGACACAGCGACAAACGAGACAAACAACCATTCATTTTCTCACTCACACCTAGGGACAATTTACCAATCAGCCTAACAAGCATGTTTTTAGTCTGTGGGAAGAATCCGGAGAAAACCCACGCATGCATGGAGAGAGCATGCAAACCCCACCCAGAAAGGCCCCATACCGGGATTTGATCTGGCAGCCTTCTTACTGAGAGGCAAAGGCTCTACCAAATGAGCCACTGAGCAACTGTGCCACCTTCTTAGTAGTGTTGTAGTACTTGAGCTCGGCCTTGGTCTTGAGACCGGTCTTAAGACCACTTTTTGATGGTCTTGGGTCTTGTCTCAAGACTCAACCGCATTTGGTCTCGGTCTTGTCTCGGTCTTGGACTGAGGATTCGGGATTTTATTTCAAGACCAGTCAAGACCACAACTGTGAAAATATCAATAAATTGCCGAATATTGTCCAGTTTATTAACATCTTTGTTTTTATTGGATGCAAAACGTACTGATTCAAATCCAAGTGATAACGTGACTCATTGCTAAATACACGTTTTTGTTACCACTGGCATGCCCACTCCCTTTCACTCTCACACGTTTCTGTACCACCAGAACAATACAGACAACAGAACGTAACGTAGCAACCAGGGGTGAAAGTAAGCCGGTATGGTCCGGTACAGTCCGGTACTGCGTACCACTAAAAGATTCTGCACCAGTATGTAGTACCTGGAAGAGAGGGGAGCGGCCACCTGCTGTAAAGCCTCATTCAGAACTAGTCACGGCTGCACTTTGGGTCAGACAAGATTCACTAGCAATAATCAGTCTAAAACACGACTTAATCAGTTAATAAATAGCTTTTTTCTCTCATTTCAAATTGTTTCTGAACTGTTTGTGCTGGAGCCTCGTTTCTTTACCACATTGAAGTTAATTTTACATTGGACGTTGGACATTCGAGCTCCGTGGCTTCAGCGGTGTGTTCCTCTCGTTCGATCCAAAGCAGGCAGTCTGATGTCGGTCAGCTGCAATCAGTCTGCCCCTCCACCAAGACGTAATGGTTCGCTTAGGGACCGTCAATAAATGACCGAACCAAACACTCTTCAGAAACAAAAATGTATATATTTTACATCATTTGACCCACTGACACAAAACAAATGTTAAACTACTCTAATAGACCAGACACACAAGACACCATCATTTATTTCTCATTTTAAAACATTTTATAATTAGTTATTGAGCGAAAACCATGATTTTGAACAGATAAATTATGTAAAATTAGAAAATGCTTTAAAAAGATAAATAAACGAGGGTGCCTCGTCTGTCAGGTCTAGTAGAGTTTAACATAAGTTTTGTGTCAGTGGGTCACATGACGTGAAAATTATTGTGCAAAAACCACTGAATGTCTGATTTCTTCATTATGTAGTTTTGAAAATTTATAAAAGTTGATGCATTCATTCAAAAGCAAACTTAAAGTTGCAGTATGTAACTTTTATAAAAAATGTTTTTGATAAAAGTTACATATGTTTTTTACATATTTATTAAAACTGTCACTATGTCGTGACAGTATAAGACAGATAATCTGTGAAAAGATTGAGCTCCAAGACTTGAGGTCTTGGTTTTGACCCCCAAAAGTCTTGGTCTTGTCTCGGTACACTCTGGTCTTGGTCTTGACTTGGTCTCCGGTTAGGTGGCCTTGACTACAACACTACTTCTTAATCATCCCAGACTTGGTTAATCCAAAATAATGTAAGAATCAAAATAACTAAACAGAATAAAAGACCAGATGTTATGGGTTTTTTTTTTTAAATTGGGGGTAAAAAATTTGATTGGCTTGTAACTGATTAGTGTGTTGCTCTGCTACTTCTTAAGTGATGACTTACCATCCCACTACTTCTGCAAAAAGGATGCACAGAGAGGCAGTTGCTGCTGTACTCTTGTCAACACCCCACAGGTGGAGAACCACAGAGAAATTGAGCAGAGAGGCAATGCTGGTCCATGTGGTGTAGACGGCCAAACCATTCTGGACCTGAGCATACAGACGAGCAGAACATTAATATTCTGAGACACAGCTAATCTTTATGAATCATCACTCTGCCTTACCAGTATTCGGAGACAGGCCAGGTCTTTGCCATGATACGTATGCAACCACAGTCCATAGTAGTCTGTGGCATAGCAGGAGCAGAACAAAGCACAGTAGTTGGTAAACGCTATCAGGATCAGCACAACCAGAGATGCCAACATCAACCTGCAAAACAAAGAAAAAAGATAGAAGGACCATAAATGTCACATCAGGAGTCTTGCATTGTAGTTTAGAAATAGTTAGGTGTTGATAAGAACTCATCATAAGAACTCTGACTGATCTACAGCTACACTCATAGGCAAAGCAAACTGTGACGCAGTGTGTGGTCTGGCAATGTCATTTTAGTACTGGTTATAACAATTTTCAATTTTTTGAATTAGTAGCACTTCATTGGTTCAGACAACTGGTGGTAGCGTTACTTCTCAGTTTACCAATTTGCTTTCCTTGGGCCACTCTTTCATGGATCACCACCTTATCGTGGTAGAAGAGTTTTTGTGCTGAATGATATAGGAGCTACAGTATACTGTCAAGGGCAATTGCACATGCTAGGGTCTCCCAAGGCAGATTGGTGACAAGGCAAAGAGTGATTTACAATAGTCTTATGGACATTAGTCAGCAAGGATTGTGTTGTCCCTCACCCAGATGTGGGTTATCAGCACCCCACCCTAAAGCTTGGCCTGGGGGAGGGGCACATTGGCTCTTTTATGTAGTTTTTTACCTTCTGGAACTATTTTATATGGAGAAACTTTGTCTTTTAATGTTTATGGGAAAAAGTTTGGGCAATTCCCATCATGGCCATAAAACGCAGCTGACTGCAACTGGTGGGGGAGGGGAATGCTACTCTTCTCTTCATCCATCCATCCATTATCTTTACCCGCTTATTCCATTTTGGGTCATGGGGGTCGCCGGTGCCCATGTCCAGCAATCACTGTGCGAGGGGCGGGGTACACCCTGGACAGGTCTCCAGTCCATCACAGGGACACAGAGACAAACGAGACAAACAACCATTCACTCTCTCACTCACACCTAGGGACAATTTAGAGTTATCAATCAGTCTAACATGCATGTTTTTGGTCTGTGGGAGGAAACCGGAGCACCCGGAGAAAACCCACGCATGCACGGAGAGAACATGCAAATTCCACCCAGAAAGGCCCCTGGACCAGGATTTGAACCAGGGACCTGCGGGCTGAGAGGCAGCAGCTCTTCTTCACTTCATATGAACAGGAACAAATCTTGCATTGTCTTCATTATTTTATGAAAAGGGATTTAAACCACAGGAGCATTACTTTGGAAAAACATCTGTTCTGACCACTGCAGACAGAGAACACCTTATAAGAGCTGCAGGCATGGAGACGTCTTAACCCGCTGCCTTAACAAATCTGTCCAGTTTGACCCTACTGTCTGAATGTTCAAATGCTTCCGTAAACTCCAACCACTGCAAGCGGACATCGAGGATCAATGAAACTTGTAGCTGACTGTCGTTTATGGCTTTCATGTACAAACAAAAATATTAAAAATGTTGGTTTAAAAATATCAACCCAGTTGACACAATATGCTTAAACCTGTACACAACACTACATCAGTCACAGTTCAGGATGGGCTGAGTGTTAATGAGCATCACTGAAGTAATAAATACAAATAGGACATACTCCCTGTCCCACAGCATGAGCCACGTCATGTTCAGCAGCATGTTGCACAGCAAGAACAAGTAGAAACTGTAGGGTAGTAGAGACTGAGCCCAGGATCTATACGCAGGAAGATAAATATCAATTTATTCTGCATGTTGTTCCAGTAAATATTCATAATGAATGCCAAGATGTTAGCTTACCCTCTAAAGACATATGAAGTGAGGTAAATGACCATCAGAGTGAGCCAGGTATAAATAACACCCCAGATGGAGAAGGTCCAACCAGCTGGAGTGATGTCCGTCTCATAACGGGCCGACACATTGCCAGTACTGGAGTGGAAAGGACCTGGACATGAAAGGCATTGAGCATTAGAGACACTCAGCACTGGGTAAACAGTGAGCAGCCAGATTCATACAATCATGGTTGTTGGGGGTTTTTAGCATTTGCTTTCCAAAATAAAATTAATACTTAAATATTTTAGACTAAAATTAATTTTTTTTATTATACTAATTTGGGTCAAAATCAAAGCCACAAAGCTGTTTTCCTCCACTCCAGTTATATAACATATGTATATATTTTCCTCTTTTGGTTGCTCCCTTCTTCAGGGGTCGCCACAGCGAACTAAGTCGCATGAAGACTTGGCGATTGTTTTTACGCCGGATGCCCTTCCTGATACAACCACAGACCATCGAGCTACCACAGCCCTCTGTGTGGAGCAGAGAGCTGCCATCTAGGGCACCCAGGGGAGCAGATGGTGGGGGTTAAGGGCCTTGCTCAAGGGCCCAGAGTGGGGAAAATGAGGGTGGAGGCAGGTGTGGGTGCTTCACCAATCCCACCCACATTTGGATGTTGTCGGTACCGTGAGTTGAATCAGTGATCTTCCGATCACAGGCCCACCTTCTCTTACCTCTGCGCCACCACTCCCTCAGTTGTATAAACGCTAATTAAATTAAACAGTGAGCTGCTGCAATCAACCACTGCACTTCAAACTAAATGTGGAGGATGAGCGTTCAGACAGTCTTAAATAAACTTTCAGATATTGTACTTCAAATCAATTAAACTCAATAATCTTTAAAAGCTTTTTTTGTTGTTGGAAAGAAAATAAACATCACTTTTCTGTGCTTAATTACTTAATTTTGGCTAAATGAAGTCACAATTAACTCAAATATGGGAAGAAAACAATCTCAAGATCTTATAAAGAGAATCCTGCAGAAAATGTTGGTATTTGATGTGAGCAGCTCATTTCTGAACTTGTACAGTTGCATTTGTCAGATAATAGATATTCATATCTTTGTTTTGAATAAAATAACTTTACGTTTGTATCAGTTCATGCTTCAGCTACTGCAACACCCTCTTCCAAAAATGCATTAACAGATCCCAGATGTTTACAGAGCTCAGTGGCCAAACTTGCAACACAAACCATGAGCAGAGGCAACATTCCTGATATTTTAGACTCTTTACAAAAGGCTCCTTGTAGCTTACAGAATTGATTTAAAGCACTTAACTTACTTCATGGTCTTTCAGCTTATCTAATATTTTGTTCTGAATGAATCAGTGTGCGAAGTCTTTGTTCCAGAGGTCAAAAAGCTGTTGAAGTGATCAAAATGTATATTTTTGCCCATGTTTTTTTAAAGCACACTTTTATCAAAGGACTTTTCCTCATCTGAAATAATGCCCAGCAATTTTACGATACTTTATAGGGACTTGTTGCATTGTTTTTGCTATCCTATTACACTGTACTTTATTTTTTACATGTAAAGCATTTCACATTCATATAAAAAAGTGCTATAAAAAAATTAGTTATAACAGTTGTACAACAGTGAGTTTAGAACAAGATTTAAGTGGCTTCAGTGTACTTCTACAATATAAATAAACCGAGCGCATGCTTAGTTTTACAGTCGGTTTTATAAAATTTAAAACAATTTGACTTTCTCTCTGGTTTTGTAAGATAAATTACTTCCATATTGATCTTTCAGAGACTTCTTGAAGTGTCCACAACACAGTAGGGAAGGAAAGAGTCACATTTTTTAATGCCACACCCTGCTGAGGATGCTTTTCCTTCTTTGCAGCAAAACTAAAGGCTGTGGGCGAGCAACAACAACTGCATATTCTCAATAATTTACCTGAAAAGTACTTTTATTTACAACTGTTGTTCACAATACTAAGAACTGCTGTCGTCATTTTGTGAGCAACAGATGTTTTTTATCTCGACTTGCAGTGCAGGTTTATATAAAGTCTGCTCAAATAACACGGCTCTTTAATTTAACTCTAAACTCTGGTTGCCATGGAAACAACACCGCTGTATTTTGGGGAAACAAGCTGCCAGGAGGAACAGACCATATTAGATAACTGGAAGTCCTCCCTACAGAAAAAACCATAACCGGGAAAACAGCAGCGGAATAGAACGAAAGTTAGTCTCCAAACATGTTGTCAAACTTTACTGTGAAACAACTGGAAAGGTAGACGCAAATATAGAAGCAAAAGCTCGAAACCGAATATTAAAAAGTACGTAGCCGCCATAAAAAGTAGACCCACCCGACCGAAGAAAGACTGCGAACTTACCTCTGCCCGCTCCGGCCAACGCGTTCACGACCAAGACGGCTACAAAAACCACAGCGCACAAGATAATGATACAAATACGGCCCAAAATGTTGTCCTTCATTTTAGCTGCTTCTCTGCTGCGTTTAGGAAAAACGCTTCTGAGCTGCGGGGCGGGTGGTGAGAGCACGAGCGCAGTTTATACTGTGGTGCATTCACGTGACTCACGTAAACGCCCCTTCTGCTAAAGAGTACGGTTGTTCCGTTCAGTATAACTTTGATCCGTCGAACTCTACAATAAATCAGGATGATAAAACAAAATCTGATTTAAAATAAATGCAAACATTTTGTTTTAACAGTATAAATTAAGGCTGTTTGCAGTGCTGTATGGGCAAAACCTAGAGGACTGACACTGATTGGAAGAGGGTTTTTTTTTTTTGTTTGTTTTAACTGATTTAAAACACATTAGGTATTGCAGAGAAATGTATGTTACAAAAATGTAGACAATGGCCATGTATATCCATGGTAAATATTGGTTAAACGAAGTGTCATTATATGAGTCATCTGTTATGAGAAATTTCTCATGTTTCATAAGTTGTTGTTAAAGGGGTAAAAACTATGATTTTAGCAATATTGTATACTCTAATATTATAAAAGTTTTGTTTTGCTCTTCTACAAACATTTCCAAGTATTTTAAGCTTGTAAAACTTCAATGTTTACTACTTTGCATGTTTGTAAATATATTTCATGCGTTTGCATTGGGAGTGGTGTAACTTACTATGGACATTGAATGCACCAAATGATAGTTATAAAAGGTGCAGTTGTTTACATGTTGTTATTATTAGTTTAAACCCCAACTATATTTAATGCAATTACTGGTATCTAGCCTCTTTACTAAGTCTGTGATAACAAAAATACTAGTTCAGTCTTCAAACAACATGTTAGACTAATAACTTTGCAGGTCTCTGGAAAACTTACCGGAAAAAAAACAATTAACCAGAGACAGCAGATCCCATAACCTAATGCAGAGAACTTATGATGTAACAAAATATGTAGCTTTACATAATACAACCCACAATCTTGTGCACTTTTGGTAAATGTTGGTATACATCATATGAATCAGTGCCTAAATATTTCCCTTGTTTACAAGCAGTTACAAATAGGATTAAGGGGAAAGAGCGTTATGACAAGAGAGGAGAAAAGAAATTAACCATGCTGTAAGCATTTTATTTCTTTGCAGGTTCAGCTTTGACACAGGAATGAATAAAATACATTTATCGTGTGCACGTTGAATAGTTGTATTTTAAATGCCATAAAAAATAATACTTTTTGTCAGGGGATTTTTGGTCAAGGTTTATCACTAATTAATGTTAAATTAATGTTGAACCATGTGTGTGAGTTACCAGAGAGTTCTATTTTCTCTCAGAGAGGAGCTGATTTGATCCTGCATGTACATCTGGGAGGCTGAGGTCATCAGTGACTGTCTGTGAGGTTTGATAAATGTATATAAACAATTCTCGCACACTGTCCGGTGCAGATTCTCGCGACCGAGCTCCAATGATGCATCTGTGTAAGCCTGTGAGTGTGTCTGCCCTTGCAAATAAAAACCAGTTAAATATTTTCTCGTGTCCGTAAGTGTGGCTTCTTTCAGGAAGTAAAATGAATAGAGGATATTTTTATCTAACACTTTCTCTTTTTTATGCATTTTGTCTAACTTGTACATTTGTAAAATCTAAACTCAATGAAAATGTTTTGTCCCATCAAATTAATCCTCTGTCTCTGCACTGTTCATTTTGACAAAAACACAGTAATACTCATGTCAGAGCTCTAGGAAGTCCATATTAATGGCATACAAAAATACAGAAAAGTAAATTTTATGGATATTCCCTAAAACATCTATTTTTCTTTTATATGTTCCTCTCAGTTACTAACCACTTATAACACATAATCAAAGGCTAATGGCGACTTTATGAGGATAAAGTGAGACAGACAGAAACATCAAGAAATATGGCTAGAGGCAACATTATCAGGCTCGACCCGTTTGTTAGATTAGATCAGGGGTTTTAAAAGTGTGGGACAGTTAGCCATTGGAAGATGAGGTGACAAATCATTAGAAAATATTGCAGAGTCAGACACAGATGAAACTGCAATGTCAGAGTCCAGATGTGGAGAGCTACAGAAACACTGGAAAGGCTTTGAGATGTTTTCTTGGCATGGCCAGTTATTTCAGAAACTTCTGCCGTAACTTTTCAACTGTTGCGCATGCATGTGAAAACATTAAATTACTCTAATCGTACAAGACTGTCATCTTGACATCAGACACAAAACCAGTGCAGACCATACGTTGGTTGATGCCAAGATGGTGGTGGTGTGTGGGTAATCCTGCTGTGCAGTAACACATCTGGCACTGGCTGGTCTCCCCAGACTTCTTCCAATGGACATCCTGGTTGGACTGTTCATCTGCTGCTCCACCAACAAAAGGACATGCTCATCAGTTTATGTTCAGCTCTCCTGCTAATGAAGGCGGCTGTGATTTAGACTGAGCAGCTTGTCATTTTGTATGGGGGTCTTGTTGAAGTAAAATATTTAACCTTGCTATATTTGTTTTGACTGTGACCAAGTACTTGGCATAAGGCCTGTCTCGTTGAGGTAACTGTTAAAACAATGTGAGTTTTTGGAGGCAGGCCCAGAAATCAAAGCATTGTTTGTTAGTTTTCCTTAGTGACTAAAAGCTTTGCCTTTTGATTGTTTGTTTAAAAAGTTATATCAGTGAATTTCCTTCCTCTTTTTGGTTTGTTGAGGGCCGAGATGGGGTAGAGGTACGTCAGCCGATCTGGGACCAGAAAGTCGCAGTTTGACTCCCAGCCATTCCAATATGTTGTGGTGTGTCTCTGAGCAAGACACCTATTGCTTACATATCTACCCACTGCTCCACCTGGGTGTATCTCAAGTGTGATTGGTTAAATGCAGAGAACTAATTTTGCCATTGTAGAAACATACAATGATGACAATCTCAGACTTCCCTTCCCTTATTCAAGATTGTTAATTTTTACACAGGATTAAATATGTCTTAATCTTAAGTGACATCTGTTTTACTTGATGGGTAGATTGCATTTCATTAGAAGTTAAATTGTAATCCATAACATGTGGTAATTTGTACTTTTACTTTTTTGGAATCACCAGACTGACAACATCAAATGTGAGTCAGAAAGGTGAAGCACCCACACCTGCCTCCACCCTCAAATGCCCCACTCTAAGCAAAAGAGCAAAGCCCTTAAACCCCACCATCTGCTCCCCTGGATGCCCTAGATAGCAGTTCTATTTCGTATAGGCTTCGCCCTTTAAGAGCTGTCGCTTAGTGGGTTTATCCCGTCATGCAAAGCATCGCACTGAAAAATTTAGTCCATGCCCACCTGCTGTGTGGGCCCCACCCAGTCCGTATAAATTACGTTAAGAGCGGGTAATCGTCTCCCATTTTTCTTCAGCGAGCTAATAGCACTGTCAGAAGAACGAAGAAGGGAAGTTGTCTAGCTTGACCAGCTCAACCTTTGTTAAGGCTGCCTGTGGCCCCGCCACGCCAACCTCCTGCCGCCCCAGTGAGTTTTCCTCCCCGAGGAGAAGCAGACGAGCAGTCTTGTTTCAAGGTAAGCGCCGAGGAATATTTCTCAATGGTTGGTCGCTACACGCTGGACGACACCATCTTGTAATTTTCCTTTTATTGCCGACTCTCGGAGCGAATTGGATGGCTCCTCCGGGACAGGCGACGTCAGCAGCAGCCCCCGCTTCTCACTCCCTCCTGGAGAGCGTAGTGTCAGAACGAGGGGGTTTGAGCGAATGCTTCCCGCATCAGCGACCACACCGCTCCCAGCCGTCGGTACCCTCCTCTGGAGCTGCCCGGCATAATCCAGGAGGTGGCTGACATGAAGGGATTTTTCCGTCCCTCTCCTTCCCCCATCCAGATCGGATGATCTAGCGCAGGGGTGGGCAATTATTTTTTCCATGGGGCCACATGAGAAACAGCAAATATTGTGGAGGGCTGGCACAAATGACTTTTTCATTCAACCTTTATTTAGACAGGTAAATCCCATTGAGCCTCGAGGACTCATTTACAAGAGAGACCTGATTTCAACTTAACTCAATACTGCATAATATTAATAGTATTTCATTATTAAAAGCAGTACATAGCACTGTTTTAACAAGCTGGTAAGAGTATTTGTTATGATTAAGCAACGAAAAATCGAGGTTTCCTTACAAAAAATGTCATTTATTCAATTAAATTTCCCAGTACAATGGTAAACTGTTAATATTTTTACCATTTGTGACGTTATGTTAATGATCATTTTCAGTCACATTCACCCCAAAACTCATTTTGAGTTTTATATACTGCTGGAAAAAGTTCTTAGCTTTGTAAATATATCACAATATTGTCTTTGTACTCCAAATATTATGAAACATCATATCATAGTGATCGTCACTGAACTGTGATTTCGAGTCCCGGTTCTTTACGTGCCTACATTTGTAGTCTAAACATCTCATTTGGTGTTTATCAGTTCTTTTTTCTTGTTTAGTGAGAGAAGTTTAGTCTCTGTTGGGCTTTAACGGAAATGTTAAAGTCAGGTTGAAGGTCTGAGGTGGAGATGTGAAGCAAAGCTGACATCATCAGTGAGAGAGGATCTATATCTGGATTTGGTTAACTTCATTTGTTTACATATGTATTTTGTAATTCCCCTTACGGGGGCCGGTCAGAGTCAACCAAAGGGCCGCATGTGGCCCTGGGGCTGTACAACGCCCAGGTCTGATCTAGCGGGAAGGTTTCTGGGCTCCACTCTGGCTCACCGTCCTGATCCCATCTGGCCTCGTTTTCCCAACAGTGACGTCCTGCTGGAACGAGGCCGCAGCTGGTTCTGGTAGACTGAGGGCGCCGGTTCCCACATTCGCGCCCATCACCAGAGTGGAGGGGTTTCACCGAGTGGAAATTCCCTCGGTGCCCCCCTGGAGCTGAGCCTGGCGAAGGCTTTCGGAGCAAAGATGTCCAGGTTGGACCAGCGTCCTGCGCCTCTGGGAAAGCATGACGAGACGGTGACGTCGCTCTCCAACCGAGCTCACCAGTGTGCGTTCCAGGCGGCCGCAGCGAACGATACGTTATGCTGCTGGCGTACAGCGTTTCAAAGAGGCTGGAGGAGACGTAGAGCTCCCTCTGCAAGGCAGCTGATGTCATCCGCAACCTGTGCGCCTCTTCTGCTGTCTGCCGGTCTCGCATCGCAGCCCAGAGGATGAGGTTTTCCAGAGGTCCAACTGGCTCATCACTCCCCCTCCCTCTCGGAGGAGCTGCAGAAGGCTTTTCGTTGGAGGGCCCCATCAGCGACGGACGCACTGTTCTGGACCAATTTCAAGACAACAACGACGTTCCACGGCTGCAGCAGCATCTCCCCGCTCCGCTACGCCGCCAGCCCCGCCCATCTGGCATCAGCCCTTCTCATCCCGGCAACCAGAGGTTCAGCGTTTCCCTGAGATCGCCAACAGGTGGCGCCCTGGGACAACAAACCGCAGAGCTCACAGGGGAGAAGATTCAAAATGACAGTTTGCGGAGGATGTGTGTAATGATGACATAAGCTTTGAAATAAAACATCATTCAAAGATTAAAGTGTCTGATTTTAGCCTGTCTGTCAACTCAGATGACCTCACAGCGGCTCCTCACACGTCCTCCACACAAAACGAGTAGGTGGCCTTAAAAAAAAGGGGTTTCAGAATCACCGCAGCTCCAAAATAAACACAAGACGCTCGCATGACACAACAGTCGAAGCAAATGTGGTCCGCAGAATAAGTCCAGTGGAATAACTCGTTTTCAGCCCGAGCTACACACTTCTTACCGCAGCGATGTCAAACGCGCGCTCCCGCGACGCCAGCAGCCTTCACTCAAACGACGCTGCATTGATGAAGGCGCACACACTGCTCCCCAGCGCTCGCAGGCTCGCATCAGCATAAATGTGAGACAGCAGAACGAGTCCAGTGAGAAATCTCGCTCTCAGCAGGAGCAGCACATGTCTCACCGCAGTGGTGTCAAACGTGCACTCCCCCGGCGCTGGCAGCCTTCACCCAAACGGCGCTGCGTTGATGAAGGCGCGCACACCGCTCCCCAGTGCTCGCCGGCTCGGATCAGCATAAATGTGAGACCGCAGAACGAGTCCAGTGAGAAACTTCGCTCTCAGCAGGAGTAGCACGCGTCTCAGCAGGAGCGGCACACGTCTCAGCAGGAGCGGCACACGTCTCACCGCAGCGGTGTCAAAAGCGCGCTCCCGCGGCGCTGGCAGCTTTCACCCAAACAGCGCCGCGTGGATGAAGGCGCGCACGCCGGTTCACATCGACAAGAATGTGAACCCGCAGCCTGAGTGTGGCACAGAGGCGTGCTCAGAGCCCTTTCGAGAAAGCCTCGCCTTGGGTCACGCAGAACACACTTCCGTGGCGCATGACGGTTGTCGAGGTTATAGACTGGCTGACGTCCGTAAGAAACATGACGCACCACCTAAACGCACGCCCACTCCACGAACGTGGCGCGGAGTGGCAGCAAACATGCTCTCCAGTCAGATGGATGAGCAAGCTGATAACAAGGGTTACACGCTACAATTCGAAGCTCATCCCCCTCCGGGAGTTTCAGAGACGGTTCTGTCATCACCAGACCAGGTCTCATCCTTAAATAAAGAAGTCCAGGAACTTCTGGTAAAAGAGGTAATTTCCAGAGTTCCCGACAGAGAGGAAAACACAGGTTTTTACTCACGTTACTTCCTGGTTCCAAAACGGACCGGAGAAACGAGACCCATTTGGACCTGTCAGTTTTTCAACAAGGCGATCGTGGACAGGCTGTTTCACATGTTGACAACCAGACAACTGTTGGACAACATCCAGAGAAACGATTGGTTTATATCCATCAATCTGAAAGACAACTATTTCCACATACCTATCATCCCAAAGCACAGAAAATTTCTGCGCTTCTCCTTTCAAGGGATGCAGTATTAGTACAACAGGCTGCCATTCGTTTATTCCCTCACGCCTCGTACATTCTCAGAGTGTGTGGAAACGGCCCTGCAACCATTACACAGAGCAGGGATGAGAGTTTTGTTTTACCTAGACGACCTGCGGCTGCTGTCACGCTCCAGACGGGAAGCAGCGGCGCAGACTCAGGTGCTGATGTCACACCTGCTAAATCTGGGGTTCGCCATAAATTGGAAAAAAAAAGATCAATTCTCCTGGCCCAGACAATTGTTTATCTGGGAGTGGAGCTAAACTCGACCACCATGAGGGCTCGTTTATCACAGATGAGAATCGACACTCTAAGAGTCCAGCTCCGCCACGTAAGACCTGGCAGAGTAGTAACAGCTATTTCCGTCATGAAGCTGTTAGGAACAATGTCGTCAGCTCACACAGTGGTTCCGTTGGGCTTACTCCACATGAGACGCCTCCAGAGATGGTTTGCTCGTCTGCGCGTGGATCCGGTAAAGCAAAAGAGACGGACGATCACTGTTCCTCCCTCCGTGAGAACAGACCTCCGACACTGGGAAAACTCCCTGGTTCTGTCGGAGGGAGTCCCCGTCAGCAGACTTACGTCACACGTGTCAGTCTTCACAGACGCGTCGCTGTCAGGTTGGGGGGGGGGCATGCCTATCTCAAGCTGTAGGGGTGCTGTGGCTACCTCACACAACAGCTCATATAAACGTTCTGGAATGTCGCACGGTTCTCAGTGTGATTCAACACTTTGGTCCTGTGCTACAGAATCAACACGTTTTGATTCACACAGACAACAAGGTGACTGCTGCTTACATAAACCGGCAGGGGTGTGTGCGCTCAGCCCAAATGTTACACATTACGAGAAAACTACTGTGTTGGGCACACGAAAATCTGCTCTCCATCAGAGCAGTGTACATCCCCGGTGTTCTGAACAAGGGGCAGATGTGATGTCCAGGGGCGGTCCGAGTCACGGGGACTGGACCCTCCACCCCGAGCTGATGGCCCAGACATGGCAGAAATTTGGCAAAGCGGCTGTGGACCTGTTTGCGACACGAGAAAACGCTCAGTAGGTATGTTTACATGGACATAAGTAACCGGATCAAATGGCCGGTCGGAATAAAAGTGTGTCATGTAAACACTCCGTTCGGGTTATTTTTTGTGTATTCGGCGCAATCCGATATAATTTGTGATCAGATCGAAATGGATGGTTTACCCCGATCCGTAACCCGATTGGTGTGCATGTAAACGCTTGATCTGTTCGTTTTTATCTGATCGTGAAAAACTGACCTGACTACGCATGTGCGACTTTGCCATTTCCGCCTGGCTAATGCTAATAATATTAGCATGTCAGGGAAGCAAAACTGGTCGGTGAGAAACACAACATTTCTACTAGAAACTTTGAAAGAGCTCAAAATGATCTGTATTACCTGTAGCTCAGTCAGGGAGTGCAGTAACGTCTCCACCATCATTAAAACCTGTCATGGGTCCATTTTGGGTGCTCAGATTTGTTTACGTTCACCCCGGAAGTAGAACTTTTTCTTCTGTGGTTTTTTTAAGGAGAGTTTACCACTCTGCGCATGTCAGTACTGCTGTTCAGAACAAAGCCCGCTGCATGTAAACGCTCGTCATAAACAGAATGTGCCCATGTAAACAATACATTTGAATTATTTAATCTGAAAACATTTCAATCCGGTCAAAAAATGTTGCGCATGTAAACATAGCTAGTAAATGGAAAATGGTAAATGAACTGTACTTATATAGCGCCTTTCTATCTTATTTCAAGATACTCAAAGCGCTTTACACTACAATCTGTGCCCTCATTTACCCATTCATACAGCACTCTACATCTCTACAAAGCTAATTGAACAAATCATTCTAATGAGACTAATCAGTGCTTTAGATCACATTCAAACACTGATGGGACACACATCAGAGGCTATGAGGGGTTCAGTGTCTTGCCCAGGGACACTTCGGCATGTGACTGCTGGTGGATTCGAACCCCCAGCTCTCGCATTGGAGGACAACTGCTCTAACCATTCAGCCAGAGCCTCCCACCATAGTGTCAACTATGGTTTTCACTGAGCCAGCGAGACGAACCACCGCTGGGGGTGGGCACGTTTGCTCACAGCCCATGGCCCAAAATGCTTCTTTACGCGTTCCCCCACCTCCTCTGATATTACGTTTTCTGAACCGAGTTCAGGAGGAGGGATTGACAGCTCTCCTGATGGCTACCGAGTGCGTGAATGTGCCATGGTTTCCGGTTCCACGACGCCTGTTATCGGGACGCACGTGAAAACTACCATGGAGGGAGGACGCTCTCCTCCAGGTGGGAGGAGCAATCAGGAGTTACCCAGAGATAGGCCAGCACCTGTGGGTCTGGCCGCTGAGCAGATCTGCTTAGAGAGGATGGGTCTTTCAAGATGTAGTGCGTACAATCCAGGTTTCACATGCTGCATCCACCACAGCGCTGTACACATCAAAGTGGACAGCTTTTCAGGGCTGGTGTACAGAGAAAGGTGTAGAGGCCACTTCATGTCCACTAGGTAGCGTGCTGTCCTTTCTGCAGCAGCTGATGGACAGAAATCTAGCATTCAGCACAATTAAAACGTATGCTGCAGCCATCTCTTCCTGTCACGAAGGTTTCGGGGACAGAACAGCTTTTAAACATCCGCTGATGAAGTGCTTTTTAAAAGTTGTACAGAGACGCAGGCCTGTTTCACGCCCACTTGCTCCACAGTGGGATCTAACACTGGTCCTGCGGCCCCTGATCAAAGCTCCATTTGAAGAATACTCGTACATACTCGTTCCATTAACCATTTCACTGCTGCTCGTTTTAATGAAGGTTTTAATTCTGAGAGGATCGAACAGCTCTCGGTGTCTCTTACCACTGAGGAGCTAACCTCTCAGTTCAACTCTGCCTGTTTAAATGTTCTGGACCGTGTTGCTCCCCTTAAGACCAGAAAAACAAAACTTAAATCAGAGCCTTGGCTGAATGACGTCACGCGAGCCGTTAGGCGGCAGTGTCGCAAAGCTGAACGAAAGTGGAGGAAGGACAGGCTCCAGGTGTCTTTTCAAATGTTAAGGGAGAGTTGGCGTCACTATCAGAAAACCGTTAAAGCTGCCAAATGTAAATTCTTTTCTGATTTAATTGTCTCCAGCTCCCACAACCCCCGAGTTCTCTTCTCCACCCTGAACTCAGTTCTACACCTCAGTGAGCCTTCACCTCTGGAAGCCTCAACTGAGCTGTGTGAAAACTTCCTCCATTTCTTTTTAGAAAAAGTGGCAAACACCCAGGCACTCATTTCTCCACCAGCTCATGATCTGTCCATCCCTTCTCAGTGTGTGGCTGTGTTTGACCACTTTGAGCCCATCTCTCTGTCCTCTCTGGAGCAGGTAATGTGCAGCATGAAGCCATCTGGTTCCCC
>NC_056504.1:13702220-13744975 GCF_014905685.2 Nematolebias whitei
TAATAGGCTCTGTGCACATGCGTCCTGAATCACTTCCCCTTTGACCGGATGTCGGCATTCCAGTTTCCGGTCTAATCCCCGGTCTCGGTGAAAATGGCGTTTTCTAGATGTTTACAAGAGCTGCCCAAGATAAATATCAGCGATGTTCATCGTATTGTTGATGCCTGGTCCCCTGCTCCGACAAGCAAACGTAACAAGGGATTTAAATTGTATATCTCAAGTTACCTGCACAACTACGAGGGTAAGTAACGTTAGTTTGATCGTTGTGATGTTGCTAACTGTTTGCAGCTAACGTTAGGCTATTAGCAACACGACCATTTTTGTGTATACTCACGTTATAGAAACAGGTTTTCCACACTAGCAATCACAGCATTGTAAGAGGGGGACAGTTGAACCCCCCTTTTGTGAAAAGGAACCGTCCATCATTAAACAGGGGTGGAGGCCTCCGGGTTCAATTGTCCCCCTCTTACAATGCTGTGATTGCTAGTATCACTCAGCCCTCTGTGAGTAGTAAACAGCCATCAGTGTGCTAATGATCCATTGTTAGGCTGATGGTCCTTCTTGAGCATGTGATCAGCTGGTTTTGGTTGTCAGCAGCAAAACTGGTTGATCCACCCTGAGAAGGTGCTATTTAAGAGACTGAGCTGAAAACAGCACCTCAGACTGAGGAAGTCTCTTGGATGAGAGACGAAACGTTTCTATATTTTTTTGCTTTGTTTTATTTTATTTTTATTTTTTTGAATGTCCAGAGGACCAGATTGAACTTTGTTGGATTCTTATTTCTTGTTCTGTCTTGAAAGAGTCTCATTTCAACTTGACCCATGATTATCAAACGCTAAACTAATAATATAAAACAACTGTAAATTAACAGTCCTGCAGTAAATACCAACTTTATGAAGGTTATGGTGTTAAAGTGATTTTATTCAAACATCTTGATTCAGCTGTTATTGATTAATAGAAGACAGAAAATGAGATCTTGTACCTTTGTGATACTTTGAATGCAACATTCAGTTCATGAAGTCATTCTCCTCTGGTTTACCTGGAAAACATGAAAAAAATTGACTCATCTCCACAATCATGTTTTTCTTTAATGATAATGTCACAATTTATGCTGCAGTCTTTGACAAATGATCTATAACTTTAACTAAATTAAGTCAATCTTGTTGTCATGTTGTCATCATTCTTTGTTAAATCAGGTCTCTCTTGTAAATGAGTCCTCGAGGCTCAATGGGATTTACGTGTAGAAATAAAGGTTGAACGAATCTCAGAAAAAAAAGGCCAAATATTTTCTAGTTGAGTTCAGTAACTGGAATTACCATAAATTTAAAAAAAGACCACCTTTCAAAAATTAAGCAGTAATGGATATTGTAAAACGTTGAATTAAACAGAAATAGACCCGTTTAAACCGTCATGATGCAGAGCAGCTGCCGTTAAAACACAACTAGCAATTTAACATGTTTCATTAACTAAAACTGGCGACATGAAGTATTAATGTTGATAAATTGTGGTACAGAACAGTCAGATAACACTTCACAATGGCAAAAAGTGTCATATTTTCATCAACTTACCAGAGAAAACACGGAGAATGAACTACGTTCAATACTGAACCCGCTGCTGTTTGGAACTTTTTGCCGCTGCATGACCCACGTGACTTCCGCATTCCATTCTTACTATGGGAGTCTATGGGAGTGTCGCAACTCTCTCTTTATAGGGCTCTGCTTTTGATCAGAACACATTTGTACAAGGGAAAACAATGATTGCTTTGTTTACCCAGTAATACCTTGACCGAACCACCTGCAACTTAACGCTGGAAAAACTAAAGAGGTCCAGGTGGACTACAGGAAGAAGACCAGGCCCCCAACCCTATCAACATTAAGGGTACTAAGGTGGACACTGACTGCTACAAGTACCTGGGGCAAGGGCGTCAGAAGCATCTGTAATGTGGGGGGGACACAATTATGTGTGTAGGTGTGTGCGCACACGTGTGTGCGCACGTAAAAAAAAGGTGTTCACTAGTGAACAAAAAAGCAGCATTTCTCCTAGATTTCCTTTAATTCCACACATTTAATCAGAATCAGAATAAACTTTATTGGAATTGCACCGAGGTACAACGCGAATATGTACGTACAATCGTCCGAAAGATGGGCGGAGTGCACGAAGCTGCAACTACAGGAGAGCGTGGCCATTTTCAGATAATAATCTTAGATAGGAAAAGGGGGAGAAACATGAGGGTAGATAGTGGTATTACAAAAGAAGATCTTTCACATCTTGTCTATCAGGACACGATTTGAGACATCAAAAACCTCAACCAGCAGCACAATTAAAACATGATTACATTTGCATTTGACATCAAGGTGCTGAGATTTGTCCATGAGTTTTTTTTTTCAGATCAGCCACAGTTTCTGAAGATGTTGTTTTCAGCCAGCAGTTCTGATAAGCTTGTACAGAAAGTTCTCGGGGCGCGGGGGGGAGCCATAGATGAAGATTTTGTCCTTGGGTAATCATGTCCCAGGAGAAATTTGATAGTCAGCCCGTCTCCGAGGCCATTGGGAGTCAGATTAGATAAGCTTGATTTTTGTTTTTCTTCAGACAGACAGATGTTTTTCTTCAACCTTGAGTCCATCTGGGCGTTCTGGTTCCGAAAAAGCCTAATTGTGGAATTTAGTTTCACTGATCCATGCTATGAATCTCCTTCAAGGTCGAACCCACCACGCTGACGAGTTCCAAAAGCCGCAGATGGTCTGCGATTCTCAATCGTCTCCACCTTACGGTTAAGCTCGTAGACCAAACAATTTAAAGTTCCCGCAGCGAGTACCAGACCTTCACACTGACTCGGAAGCTTTTCCATGGCCGAAACTGCTCCCGATGTCTTCTTCAAAAGTCGATAAAACAGAGCCCCGCCAATGCCAAAAAGCAGAGTCCCTGCTATCATAAGTCCAAATATGTAAACGTCTTCAACATCTTCTTGAGACAGGACAGAGTCAGAGTCAGAGTTTCTTTATTGTCATTTGTACCTCATGTGGTACATGTGGTGGAGCGAAATTATTACACGTGGTCCCAGTTACATCCAACAATAAAATGTATAAGAAAAACAGTAATAACATCTAAGATATGAACTAAGAAAAACATCAACTAAATATACACTAAGCACTCATAACATAAAACATTGAACATCAGCACAAACATGAACATGAGTCTGTGAGCAGATGTGCACGCATGAACACATCAACATTGAAACAGATCAGCAGCGACATGAAACAGATCAGCAGCAACATGATATGGTTTTTCACAGTGATTATTCTAGTTAGAGATAGATTCATGAGAGAGAGGCACATCAACTGCCACACTCCCCACGAATCCATGACATACCCCACAGCGTGAGTCTCAGCTGGACATGCCGGTTCCCCAGGACCTTGTCACTTTGATGAAAAAATCTTATCAATAGAGTTGAACGCCCACAATACCAAATCCATAATCTTCTTAATTTATGTTCGGGAGATGAGACCCAGGCGCTTCAGACAGACAGAGAGCAGAGCAGGAAGAAGGAAAAAAACGGGGGGAGGAGAAATTGAAGCTGCCACCTCGATCAGAGCCTGGGAGGAAAAACTTGTTTCTCACCAAGTTTGTGTAAATTCATCTGTGGATTTTAAAGACATTTTAACTTTAATACACTTTAATACAGACCGTCAGATCGGCACTATTTGTTTTTATAGAGAAATAAACAACATCACCACTGGACTTTCTTTACTTGTGTTCAACACTACTCATCTAAATGATGTTTCTCATGAAACTTGAGGACAATAAAGTGTGGGGTTTTAAAGAAATTTCAACTTTAATGCAGCTGAACACACAGCGTCTCTTACTCCTGCAGCGTCTCACAGCGTCACAGTTACAGCTAACATGCTACAGACGTAGCGCTCCTCTCAAGCATCCTCCTAACATGAATATATGTTTATGATCAACCCCCTGGTCAACCATTGCCCGCACTAAGCTGCTAAACTGGCGAGCGAGTAACACAGGTACCTCCACCTCCTCCACCTGTGCGTGTTTTCTGTCGAGGCAAGAGGCAGGAAGGGACGTGGAGAGTTGGAGGTAACCAGGAAAACCTGGAGTGGAGTTATACGGCTTGAGTATTCTCCCATTAATCAAGTGGAATGGATTTGTTCACAAAGAAAGAGAAACCGCACCGCCTGAACTAATGTTTTATTATAAGTGTGTGTGTGTGTGTGTGGGGGGGGGGGGGGGGGGGGGGGGGGCCCAAATTAACTTTTTTTTAATGTGGGGGGGACTTGTCCCCTTCACATATAATGGTTGCGCCGCCTATGACCTGTGGTCCACCTAGACAATAAACTGGACTGGACAGCTAACATCAAAGCCCTCTACAAGAAAGGACAGAGTCACCTTTATCTTCTGAGGAGAATCAGGTCCTTTAACGTCTGCAGGACCATGCTGCAGATGTTTTACCACTCGGTGGCCTCCAGCGTCTTCTTCTACGCTGTGGTGTGCTGGGGCAGCAGGGTGAAGACAGCTGATGCCAACAGACTCGATAAACTCATCAAGAGAGCTGGCTCAGTTCTGGGAGTGGACATGCAGTCTCTGACAGAGGTGTCTGAGGATGCTGTGGAAACCGCTCCAGATCCTGAACGTCACACCCCCTGCATGACACCCTGGACTCTTACCGCAGCACCTTCAGTCGTAGACTGAGACCACAGAGGTGCTCCACAAAACATCACATGAAGTCCTTCCTCCCTGTGACAACAAAGTTCATTTTCAATCATCCAGGTATCAAATACATTAATTCTCAGTCAGGTCATTGGACAGTTTCTTTAAAAAAGAAACTGTCCAATGACCTGACTGAGAATTATTGGACTTCATCCCTGTGGCTACCAAGCTTTTCAACTCCTCCCCTTTCTACACATAGAACAATACAATTAATCATTCACTACAATAAACACTTTAATGTTTATGTCTGCACCTGTTTAGAACTTAATTGTTGGCATTTTTATATTATCTGTTGTATTTTTATTTTCTCTGTTTTTTTTATATCTTGTGATTTTTGTGTATGTTCCTTCCTTTTTCCTTTGTACAGAAACTCTGGCACAATTATTTCCTGTGGGATCAATAAAGTTCTATTTTTTCAATTAAATTAAATTCAGTTTATTTATATAGCACCAAATCACAACAAAGTTGTCTCAGGGCACTTTACAGGAACATTCACATACATAAAAGGCAATTAGTAAAATTCTCTATCTAAGGAATCCAGCAGACAAGTTGAATCTTGGCTTCTTTGCAGTCTCCCATTCTGAGCAAGCACAGAGGCGACAGTGGAAAGGAAAATCTCCCTTTTTAAAGGAAGAAACCTCCAGCAGAACCAGGCTCAGGAAAAGCGGCCATCTGCTTTGACCGGCTGGTTTGAGAGGACAGGAAGGAGAGACAGACAAACATATTTCTTATCTTTTAAAAACAATTTTCTTCACAGATGTACATTTGGGTTTTTCACACAATACTGGTAAACAATGGGGTTCTGTTTGAAGCTCTGTCCAACTGGCCAACTCCCATTGTTACCATGGTGATCACACACCCCTTGTTGTCCTGGGGGTATGACAAAGTTCTGTCCTTTGTTGGGTGTAGATTGTGAGGATCCTGATGGTCTGACACAGGAACAAGAGCTGAAAAGCTTTGCAGAAAGTATTTTGATAAAAACATTTTGGAGATTTAAAGTCTATCTTTTCAGGAAGGGAAGCAGATTAGCAAAAAGGGGATTTATTTACCATACAGTCATGTCGCTGAGGCCAGGATGCTGACTCATCCTAACTCGTCCTGATAAACACTGAACACTACAACATAAACTATTAAAATTTGTAATAATAATAATAATAATAACAATAAATGAATAACAGTTGACATAGATTTTTTTCAAATAATATTAAAAGAAGCAGCAAATTTTAAGTCATGAAACATTTATTTCAAACAAGAAAGAAAATGACTGATACGTTGATCTTATTACAAAAACATAAAACGTGGTAAAGTTAAAACAATACTTTAGAATAACAATACCTTTTGATTAATCTCGTTTTATCACTGAAATATCAATTTCATAAGAAAATACAAAAGTTTAATTGAGATCCCCCAAACATTGTTAAAACAAAAGTACTCATTATTTTCTTTTTTCTGAATAAAAAGGTAGAGGAATAGGCACAAACATTTTATATAACAATTTAAAACATCTTTTATCATGTAGCCACTGTATAAGTGATATTTTTGTGAAGCACAAAATTTTTCAGAACATTAATGTTTAAAAATAAAATGAGCAGTTCTGTTCAAAGGTACACTTTCAGAATCATTTTTAATTATTTTCTATAATCTAAGCATTTTTTAATTTCTAACTTTTGCTTCTGAGAGGGGGGAAAAAAGGTTCCCTTATAACTATAGTTAAAAGCATCACATGATTACAGTATTTTAGGTTTCATCAATTTCTACAAAAACAAAAAAATAATGAGAAGACAAAGAAAAGATTAATTGTGTCAACAACAAAAAAGCTTAAATCATGTCATCTGGACCAGATTCATAAAGTGAGAAACAATTAATTGTGTGCCTCTTTAAAAACGACAAAAAGTTAAAAACAAGTTTATTAGAACATTAAATTAGAATGAATAAAACATTTATTGAAATCATTTAAACAGATATATTTTATACTAATTGATAAAAAATATAAAAATGTCATCTGCATGGAATGTAACGCTGTAAAATATGAATAGAAAAAGTGTAAAATGTGCACGTTATTTACAGTTTTGGGGCCTAGTCTAAAGTCGGTAAGAAAAAATGTTAATTTGTGCATGTCGACTGAGATTAGCCCATTTATCATCACTGTATTAAAGCGCTCTTATGGTTGCCTAGCAGGTACATGATTATTTCTAAAAGCTGACGGTCCTCATTTTGTAGCCATGGGCAAAATTGCCTATAGTTATAGAAACTAACTAAATTTTATATAAAATATTGATAGATTGATCGATAGGCGGATTGGTGCAGCATCTGCAGTGAAGCGGGCGCTGTACAGGTCTGTTGTGGTGAAGAGAGAGCTGAGTCAAAAGGCGAAGCTCTCAATTTACCGATCAATCTACGTTCCTACCCTCATCTATGGTCACGAGTTTTGGGTTGTGACCGAAAGAATAAGATCTCGGATACAAGCGGCCGAAATGAGTTTTCTCCGCAGGGTGTCTGGGCTCTCCCTTAGAGATAGGGTGAGAAGCTCGATCATCCGGGAGGGACTCAGAGTAGAGCCGCTGCTTCTCCACGTCGAGAGGAGCCAGTTGAGGTGGCTTGGGCATCTGTTTAGGATGCCTTCTGGACGCCTCCCTGGTGAGGTGTTCCGGACATGTCCCACCGGAAGGAGGCCCAGAGGAAGACCCAGGACACGCTGGAGGGACTATGTTTCTCGGCTGGCCTGGGAACGCCTCAGGATTCCCCCGGAAGAGCTGGCCCAAGTGGCTGGGGAGAGGGAAGTCTGGGCCTCCCTACTTAAGCTGCTACCCCCGCGACCCGACCCCCGATAAGCGGAAGAAAATGGATGGATGGATGGATAAAATATTGACAAAACTGGGCAGCACAGTGGCGCAACTGGTAGAGCTGCTGCCTCTCAGCGAGTAGGTTATCCTGGTTCAAATCCAGGTCTGGGGATCTTTCTGGGTGGAGTGGAGTTTGCATGTTTTCTCTGTGCATACGTGGGTTGTCTCCAGGTACTCTGGTTTCCTCCCACAGACCAAAAACATGCATGTTAGATTGATTGGTAACTCTAAATTGTCTCTAGGTGTGAGTGAGAGTGAATGGTTGTTTGTCTCGTTTGTGTCCCTGTGATGGACTGGAGACCTGTCCAGGGTGTATCTCTCTCACAGTAATAGGTGGACATGGGCACAGTGACCTCAGCAAACCAAAAAGGAAGAAGTGGGTAAAAGATAATGGATGGATGAATATTGACAAAACTTGTGGTGTAGTTGATTCACTCATACATTTCATCCAAACTCTTTATAGCTTCAATTTTTGAAATTATTTTCCAATCATTGGGAATTTTTCCTCTGCCTTGAAATTTTAATCCATAGTGCTCTTCCAGCTGTTTTTGAAATCGACACACAAACCATTTCCAGTATGCCAGTTTGGACTCATCAGGAGTGATTCTCCATGCAGCATACTTTGGACCAGCAGTTCTGTAACACTTGTAAGGTACAGATGTCTCTGAATCACGATGAGGATAAAATTTCCGATCACTGGCAACATTTGTTGTGCAGAAGTTGATGCTCATCTCCACAGTGTATCTGTAGTGCCAACCATTGATCCCAGAGGGTCGATGGAAAGGGACGCTGTGGTCATCAGGACTGTGACCTTCAATGGTGTTGGTGCACACAGCTGAACAGAATGGACATTTTACCCAGCAGCACATACACAGCTGATCAATGAGGATTTCTTCAGGCTTCTGCCTGGACTTGTTCATTCTATCTATTGAAAAACTGCTAATTTCCTCTATGACTGATCCAAGTTGTTTATTAGATTCATCTCTGAGAAAATCAAAGTCCTTTATGTCACTGAAGTTCTGAGCACAGATGCTTTCAATTGTTAGCTCATCTTTTAACAAGCTGAATAGTTGGTTCAGCCACATGTTTGTGTCTCCATGTTGAGTCTTCACTTCCAGTGTTGCATCATATAAAGCATTACCAACACATTTGTAAATGTCCTCAACATGTTTTTGAAGAAATGTTTCAATTTTTAGTTTTTTGTTTTTGGAATTGGTGGCGATGTATTTTTGTATTTCAGCCTTTATGAAAGCCACTGTCTGTCTCCTTGGATTTTGTATGTATGTTTTGAAACCTTCAAACTCCTCTTTTTCAGCGAGTGACTGCAACACATGTTTCTCCAAGTTCAGCCTATTTCCATTAAAGGCTGGGAAGTTGCACATCATCTCTCCTGCAAGAGTGATGGCAGTCTTGTTGTAGGCAGCTTCTACAATGGATGCTTTTAACTTTTCACAGATCAGTTCTCCAAGCACAACAGCAGAGGAACTTCCTTTGCAAAAGCTTTTGAAAATGTTATAATATTGAATTTTCTTGCTTTCTAAATAGCAGAGTGCATCAGTGTTCCTTCTGAATTTGTTCTGGGACTCCAGAAGTCCACTTTTTGCTGAATGGAACACATACAGGAGCAGATCAACTGTAAACTCATTCTTTAAAGGATACTTCCAATTGGATTTAAATTCTTTAACCTTTTCTTTTCCAAGTTTGAGAATTTCTTGCAAGTAAGTTGAACTGTAGCCTCTTGTAGCAACAGGCATCTGTTGGACTGTCTCAAGAGACTCTGCTAAAACACTGTCAATGAGTTCTCTGACCTGTTCTTGATCTTCATACTGTAAATGACTGCATGAGTTCTGCTGCTCTGTTGGTGTTGATACATTTTTTCCAAAGATAACTCCATATAAAGATTTGAAAAATGATTTTTGTTTCTTAGTGTCTTCTTGTTTGTTCTCGTTATTTTTAGATGGTTCGTTTGTTTCAGACATGTCTTGGTTCTTTGGGAAGCTCACATATTTTGTATAATCACCAATCCCTGGCAAGCATTTGTACCTGCCTCTTGTTTTACATTCCACTATGAGAGCTGATTCCATCCCAAGCTCTTGAAGGATAGTTAACAGATCCTCATTCAGACTGATGTCATCAACAGATTTTGTATCGTTTGTTAATTCTGTAACCCAGGTGCTCCAAACAGAGTTGAACTGATTTAGAAACTCTTTTTCGTCGTTGGGCTTATCTTTTAACTGCTGAGCAAGTTCCTTGCTCTTCTGTAGGAGTTTGTTCTCAAACACTGGCTTCTGATCGTCCAGCTTTTTCTGAGTAAGCTTTTGCTGGATAACTTCATCCAGTTTTCTTTTCACCACTCTGACCTGGTCATTTTGAAACTCCTTGATTTTGTTCTCGAATCGGCCTCTCCACTGAACCAGAATTTCTTTATCCTTGTCATCCTCAAAGAAGTTTGACATTGCTGTTTTTACTTCTTTGTATGTTTTGTTTGATTCATTAATAAGATCAATCAAGTCAATTTTGTTTAGCTGTCCGTTTTCTATTTTGTTATGAAGCTGGTCTTCAATGGTCAGCATGTTGCTCCTGATGGTCCAGGTCCAGTTTCCGTACTGGTCCTCAAGTTTTCTGTACAATGCAATTTCAGCTGTGTTCTTAAAGTTGAAAACAAAGTTCTCTTTCAGAAGGGCATTCCACAAGTCCTGGATTTTTCTACTGAACTGTGAAAGAGTGATGAACTTGGACTTTGAAGCTTTTAAGAGAATAATGTTTTTCAGTTCCTGGATACTTTCACTGTAGCCTGGATTTGGGGGAGCCATAGGTGGACTGCCTTCCCATAGCTGAGCTAAATATTTCACATCATGTTGTACATCAAATTTAATGATGTCACTGAAGCACTTTGCAACACAATCCTCCTCTTTGGCTGCTAACTGAGCCATCTGGTCCAGCTTTTCTTGCAAGCGTCGCTTTCCATCCATGTTTTTCTCCGCTGCTGCAATATCTGTAACATTCTGGTGAACAAAAAGACAACTCGGTGAAAGTTTAACTTTCTTCATTCTCATAAAAGCCTGAACAACAATCTGCAAGATATCCTGCATCTCAGCTGGATTTTCTCCAAAGATGTTGATTAACGTCATGTTTCCCACTCCTACGACAAACGTTGCCAGTTCATTGTCATGATGAAGGGTTGAGGTGCCGGTCAGCTCAAGAGCACGCAATCCTTCAGTGTCCACCACCACAATATAGTCAAACATAAAGTTTTTCTTGAGCTCATCTGATAATTTTACCAACTGCATGAATGCACCTCTGGTGCACCTGCCAGCGCTCACTGCAAACTGCAATCCAAACATGGCGTTCAGCATTGTTGATTTTCCACTGCTTTGTACACCCAAAACTGACAGCACAAAAACTTTTTGGTCACCCAGTTTCTGGATGACTTTTTCTAAAAGACTAGAGATCCATTTCAAAGGAACATGACCTGCATCACCATCCATTAGTTCTAAGGGGTATCCAGAGATCAGTAGATCTGCAGCCAACTCAGGGTATTTGGACCACTCACCCTTTCTATTCTCTGCGAAAATTGTTTCATGGGCCTCATATAACTGTCCCATTTCTCTGAAAAAGTGCTCCAAGCCAAAGGTTGCTGACTGCAGTTCTTTTGATAGGTTTTCAAGCTCATTTTTCTTGCTTTCTATGAGTTTGGCACTGTCATGATTGTTCTTTAAAGTCAAGAATTTAGACCATGTGTCATCATATTTCTGTAGAATTGAAGAAATATCATCTGCTGAGAGAGCATCTGTTAGGATCTGAGTCCATCTCAGGTAGTATTTTTTGTCTTTTGATGGCAACAACAAAAGGCTTTTGGTGAATAGCTTCATCAGTTTACTGCAGGGAGCACCACATTGCCTCTTCCGTATTTCCATCAGTTTTCTTTCCTTTATGGATTTGTCCATTTCAACGTCTCCTTTAAGATTATAGAGTTCTTTGTTTCTTTTGCACCACTCGTGCCACAGATGACCTTGACAAGGAAGGAAATCATCCTTGATCCTTGAAACATTCCTATGTTGAAGCAGATTAGCTATTTTCATAGCTTCAGATCTCCCCTTTTGACAGATAGGGTCACTTTCATCCACTTTAATTCCAGAGACCTCAGCCATGGTTTCAAGCTGAAAGAATGTTTTTGGAATAGATAAATCTTGAGAAGACAAAATGTCTTGAATTATTCTTTTAAGCTGTTCAGATACATCTGAGTGACTTCTGTCTTTTAGTCCCATTTTGTATTTTCCCTTTTTAATCTCAGTAGTGCCACAAGTATCATCAACAACAAGACAAATAAGAGGCTTTTTGGACATGAAAAGAGCAGAAATGATTGACCAATTCTGGTCATCTTTTTGCAGATTTGACACCAGCACAACACTGAATGAAGATTTTTCAGTCAGTATTTCACGTTGTATTTTAATCACTGCAGCATCTCCATGAAGATTACAAAAGGCAATGCAGTCATTGAAGGCATCGTTAGGTTTTCCAGCAGGGAAGTACCATGCAATCTCTGCAACACCGTTCAATAAATGGCAAGATTTTGTACTACCAGCACAGTTTCTGTGGAAGAATGTGTCATGGCGGTCATTGATCAAAGAGTTCATCAGCTGAGACTTGGACACTGATGTTGAACCCAAACGGAAGAACGACACCAATGGAGTCTCAGCTTTGTAGATTGGAATACTTTTCATGGTGATGTATGAATCACCTTTGTTTTCAGTTATCTTCCATGTTTTTGTTATCTGTCTGAATGTCCATAAAGGACACTCAATCTCCATTGTGAATGGGTCAGGAATAAGCAAAGGTAAGGCATACTGACACTGTGACAGCTTTGTGATCATGATCTGCCTGAGGAAACTGTCTGAACAATGAAACACGGCCATTTGAACATCCATTGGATGTATCGGAGTTTGTTTTGTTTGATTTGTGTTTACACTAGAGCTTAAAAGAGCCTCTAAATCATTTTCATCTGCCTCAACTGAGTCATTCCTAGCAATAGTATGTAGACATGTCATTTCATGGTTGTCTTGTTTAACTGGAATATATCTGACCCTGTAATCCAACTTCATGAGCCTGTGAAGAAAGGTGTGAGCTAGATCTTTCTCACATGTTTCATGATAGGGACTTAAAGATGGACTAATTTCAAGAAAAACCTCTGGAGTCAACTTCTGCTGGTAATTGTCTTGAGGGTGAAGTCTGACAAACAATTGTTCAATTTCTCTTGGATCTTGCTTCTTTTGACAGATTTTGTCACCAACCGTCACTGACTGCTGTGAAAAAAAAAAGAAAATACATGTAACAATATATTTACTGATTTTAAAATAAACAAAAACAAAAAATAGGATATAATGCAGGAAACAAGTCTTCAATTTATGTAAAACAAATTGTTTGTGTACAGTAGTTCAAAGAGTCTTATCACTCCAGCCTAATCATTATATTAAACATACATATAGATAATACAGTTTATTAGTGTGCATCATCTGCATACTACTGAGATCCTGTTTGATCCTCCTGTGCCATTTTTGATGCTTAACTACTAATGCATATTTCATATATTGCAGGGATAATCATTGTACAGCTCCCGAACCACACATGGCTCGCCATGCTTTATTGGTGATTTATTTGTGATTATCCTCTAGTAGCAAAGTGACGGGTGTAGTTTCAAGGTTAGAATCATGGAGAGAATGACTGTCCAGAGCGAGAACCTTGTGAGATTTGGTAGACTAGAGTACCCACAGATTGATGCAAATTGATGATCAATAAATTCAGTATTTGCTCCAGAGTCTATGAAGGCTTATACAGATATAGATCTCGGAATGATCTTAATCTGCTCCTCTGCTGCTGTTATTCTGCATGACTGACATCACCAGCACCAACGTGACAACAGCACCTGCTTTGCCATCAAGACAGAAGGTTAGTGAAGATCACAGAACCCCTCTGTACTTCCCTATCCACGCCAAGTTCACAAATACTTCTGTCTTGACAGATCGGACTCAAGCCAGGACCCTGACCTACACCAGAAGCTGTTTATTTCCTAATAAACATTTTAAACCATTCATGAGTTGGGTGTGCTGATCCAAACCGGTTCAAATTGTCAATTTGATCCAAACTTGCAAACTTGCAATGATGGTGCTCCAAGCATGCGAGGCAAGGAGAAGGGTCTTGTTGACATGAAAAATGAGACGAAATACCAAATTGCATTAGTTTCCATTGCATCATCCATCGAGTCCCTTGTATCAAATATCAGAAACAACAAATTTCAGAATGTGATGCAAACTGTTGTGCAGGTGGTAAATTATATAATTTCCTTTGCACTAAGCCAGACAGTTCAGACAGTTAATTGAAGACTATGACAAAGAGTACAGCCATCTAGTGATGCACAGTGAAGTTAGATGGCTGTCCCGTGGAAAGGTGCTGGAGCAGTTTCTGAGCCTCCTTCCTGAAATTTGCACTTTTTGGAACAGCAAGGGAAAATAGCAGGAGTTAAAAAATACACAATGGATCATACAGCTGTCCACTTACAGACATTACCTGTCACCTGAACGCACTCAACTTGCAACTCCAAGGGCGAGACAAGCTTCCAATCAACATGCTGAAGGCAATCAAACCATTCCAAAACAAGATAACAGCCCCTTTGTTTTATACAACTGAGAGCGGTTGGTCATTAATTACGATGAAGTTTAGCAACTTCTCAGTAAACATTTGAGCTCCGTGGCTTCAGCGGTGTGTTGTTCTCGTTCAATCCGAAGCAGGCAGCCTGATTTCGGTCAGCCACGCTCAGTCTGCCCCTCCTCCGAGACGGGCAGACTGAGCGGGGCAGATTGGGCACGGCTGACCAAAATCTGTTGGAGTCCAGCTTTTCTCTCCACAGCTCCAGATCTCATGACGGTGCCAATCAGCCACACCTGGAGATCATCCTCCTTGATGAGAGGCAGGAGTATAAAGGGTGACTGGTCACCTCAACTCAATGCTGTTGCACTACACGCCTTCTGGTAGTAAGCTCCTAGCTAGTTAACCTTGCCCTCTAGTGTTGTAGATATTCATCCTGGCTCTCTCGTGTTACAGTTGTGCTCCTGTGCTCCCTCGACCTCCTCGTGGAACCATCTTCCCTTCTGGACTCCTCAACCGACCTCCGTGTCTACCTTGGACCTCTCTGTGAACCCCTCAGCGAAACTCCTCATCCTCCTGTGTCTCCCTGGATTACCTCAGCTGTTCCTTTGGCCTTCCTACCACTGCCCAACACTACTGGACTGCCTATGGACATACCTTGTTAATCTGGGACCAATGGATCCTCGTTCACCCATCTTTCTACTACTCTCACTGTAAGAGCTAAGAAATTACCATCATCTATTATCATAAAACCATATTGAGATTACTCACCATCTACCCTCGTTCTCCAGGGTTCTAGCTCCCTCCAACGGCAGTTTCATTGCACTGTAAATGAACACACTGTTATTTTTTCATCCTGAGTCTTGAGTTGTTCCTTCAGTCCATTACATCTGGGTATTGACCTAAAGAAAAACCTCACAGAGTGCAACAGCCAAACAGAACAACCCAGAATGTGACTGAAGCAGAACAGCTTAAACTCACACTTTCTTCACAGATAGAACACATTGATAAGCACGATGCCACACTCGACAAGATCCTTGTACAATTACAAACCAATCAGGAAAAACTTCAAGAACTTGGCAGCATGTTGTGTGCAACTAACCAAAAATTGAGCTCATTATGCCCACCTGCTCCAGCTCCTCAGCTTGAGAGTCAACCTCTGTACCCTGCAGCTCCACTGGTGCTTCATACAGTATACGAACAAAGTCTCAAACCCTCTGAGTTTTTTTTAAGGAAACCCTGATCTTTGCGGGGGCTTTATTTTACAGTGCAGACTCGCCTTCCAAAGGGCTCCCCAGCTTTATGCTTCAGATGCTGCTAAGATTTCCTATTTGATCAGTCAGCTAAAGGGAGAAGCGCTACGTGGGGCTAATTCGTACATGCTCACCCATTCAGTGGAATCTCTAACCATTTCTGTTTTTCTAGAAGAGTTCCTCCGAGTTTTCGACTACTCTCTGCAGCAGTCTGTTGCAGTCAAACATATCCTCACTCTCCGGCAATGCAGACGTTCCATGTCGGAGCACGCACTTGAGTTCCGGATCACCGCTGCCCGCACGGGTTGGGACGAGTTGGCTTTGAGAGGTACCTTTTTACACTCCCTTTCTCACAAAATCAAGGATCAGTCTCTCGAGATGAACCACAGACTTTGGATGAATTAATTCATCTCGCTACCCGCGTAGATCAACGTTTTCAGGAACGTAGTCGAAAGGTAAACTACAAGTTCCGTCACTCCTACACTTCCGGTTTCCGCCCACTTCCGCAGCGTCAGGTGACGTATACTCCAGTCTCTGAACCTGAGTCTGAACCTATGCAAATTGGCCAAACTCGTCTCACCCCTGAAGAGAAACAGAGGAGAATTGTGAAAAAATGCTGCATTTATTGTGGAAAACAGGGTCACTTTATTGCTCCTTGCCCACTCTGGGGAAACGAGCATTCTCACCTGTAAAACAGGAGCTTCTGGTGGGAACCTCTTCTATGTCTCCTGTCTCCAGATTTGTTTTACCTACTGTGATACTAATTAATCATCAAAGATGTGTTGTTTCTGCTCTGGTAGATTCTGGATCTGAACAAAGTTTGATTAGTAAAGAGTTGGTGGATCGTCTCTCCATTCCCACTCATGAGCTCCAAACTTCTCTCACTGTGACTGGTATTACAGGACAGAGTCTTACACAGATACATCTTAAGACTTTGGACATTCATATAATCATTTCTGGTAATCATCATGAAAGAAATTAATTTTTTGTGCTAGACTCTCCAGGGGCCCAGTTAATCCTGGGGTTCCCCTGGTTGAAAAAACATAATCCTATGATAAATTGGGCAGAGAAGCGAGTACAGAGATGGAGCCCTTTCTGTCTATAAAATTGTCTGAAGACAGCTGTAACTCCTTTTGAGAAGGAGAAAGAGACTGTGATCCCTGAGGAGATTGATTTATCTAAGGTTCCATCAATACATCGTGACTTAGCCCCTGTGTTCAGCAAGCAAAAAGCCTTGTCCTTACCTCATCATCGACCTTATGATTGCTCCATAAACCTCCTCCCTGGTACACCCCTTCCCTCCAGTCGACTCTACAATCTATCTGGATCCGAAAAAGAATAGATGAGGACCTATATTGAAGAATCCCTGGCCTCTGGTATTATTCGACCATCCACTTCTCCTGTAGGGGCAGTTTTCTTCTTTGTTGAGAAGAAAGATAAGACCCTCGGCCCCTGTATAGATTATAGAGGATTAAATCAAACAACTGTCAAGAATAAATATCCTCTTCCCTTGATTAACTCTATCCAGGAGCAACTTCACTCAGCCACCATATTCTCTAAACTCGATCTCAGAAACGCTTACCATCTGGTGAGAAGTCGAGAAGGCGATGAGTGGAAAACTGCTTTCAGAACACCTCTTGGACATTTTGAATATTTAGTAATGCCCTTTGGCTTTACTAATGCCCCAGCTATTTTTCAAGCCTTAGTGAATGATGTCTTAAGGGATTTTGTGAACATTTTTGTTTTTGTTTATCTTGATGATACTTTGTATTTTGATTTATTCCCAGGACGAAAAGCAACACATAGATCATGTAAGAAGGGTCCTCCAGAGACTATATGAAAATCAGCTGTTTGCGAAAGTTGAGAAATGTGAATTTCATGTTTCATCTGTATCGTTCCTGGGCTTCATTTTTGAGGGTGGATGTTATTGAACTGACCCTGAGAAAACTAGGGCAGTGGTGGAATGGCCAGTTCCGAAGAACCGTAAACAGCTGCAACGTTTCTTGGGGTTCGCAAATTTCTACCAACGCTTTATCAAAGACTACAGCAGAATTGCTGCCCTGCTCACCCAACTGGCGTCTACTCTACGCACCTTCAACTGGACCCAGGAGGCTGAAGAAGCTTTTGGTAAGCTTAAACAACTCTTTTCATCCACTCCCTTGCTTTGTCATCCAGATCCTAAGAGACACCATATCATAAAACCATATTGAGAATACTCACCATCTACCCTCATTCGCCAGGGTTTCAGCTCCCTCCAACGGCAGTTTCATTGCACTGTAAATAAACACACTGTTGTTTTTTCATCCTGAGTCTTAAGTTGTTCCTTCAGTCCATTACATCTGGGTATTGACCTAAAGAAAAACCTCACAAAATCAGACTGCCTTCTCCGGGATGAGCAAGAATAGTGCCTCGATGAAGCTACGGAGTTTGAATGTCCAACGTAAAACTAACTTTACCATGGTTTAATGTGGTGCTATGGCTCTGCAGACATTGCACGTTGCTGTTTGGTGTACAAGTAAAATACTTCACACAGCGGACATGTTTCAATGAAAAGTTGGTTAGCTGTTAGCCACAGTGCTGCTAACTCAGTCTTCACGTTTTAACTGGCTACAAACTATGAAATAGATTTCCTGAATGTGAGGCGGGTCTTATTACTCTGGGCTCATGAGACACGCCTCAATTCAGGAAATCCATTCCATAGTTTGAAGCCAACGTGCAGAGCAGCTGGCAGGGAATCATGAGGAGATGTTTCAACAGACACAGCCATACCATACCATACCATACCAATCAGAAATGGACAACAGTGACAACAATAGAAAATTATTTTAAAAAAAGGCATACAGATTTTTTTTAACAAATTAAAATAAAATGGCAAAAAAGTAACAAAAACAGCTAGATTATAAGGCAAATGTATTAAACTAAAAACAGAAACTTGTCTGCATTGGTCCTTGCCAGGAGTCCAACAGATTCTTAAAGCCACTTAGACAGGTCAAGGTAAGATATTCCAAGAAACAGGAGCGGAGTAGGAGAAGGCCCTTTGCCTAGTTCAGTCCACACTGAGGGAACACTGCAGGTAATAGTGTCCTGAGAGCACACGCTGTAGCTTTTCTGATTTCTTGGATGATTTTACGTCCAAATATGAGCAAATTTTAATTCTTAGAGATTTTAATATTCACTTGTGTTGCACTGGAAAGCCGCTGGTGAAGGATTTCTTAGATGTAGTGGATGCTTTTGGCCTCACTCAGTCAGTGAAGGGCCCAACCCATGAACGTACACACACCCTGGACTTTGTTTTATCTTATGGTTTATCTATTTTTAACTTGGAAATTGGTGATGCATTGTTTTCAGACGACATGCCTGTTTTATTTGATTTTATTCCTGTTTCTAAACCTGTTAAGTCCTGTGCTCCTGCTCGACGCTGCCGTGTTTTTAACTCGTCCTCTGCTGCCCATTTCTCCACTGTCTTTAATCGTTTAGAGTCATAGCTCTCTGTGTCTCTCAGCACTGAGGAGCTTTCCTTATATTTTGATTCTTTATGCCATACTGTATTGAATGATGTGGCCCCGATTAAAACCAGGCGATCAAAGCCAAGATCAGACCCATGGTTGAGCGACCATACCTGTGCCATTAGACAGGAATGCAGGAGAAATGAACGCAAGTGGAGAAAGGACAGACTCCAAGTCTCTTTTTATATACTGAGAGAGTTGGCGTCGATATCAACGAGCTGTGAAAACAGCCAGAGTAAAATATTTCTCTGACATTATTACTGCTAACTCTCACAACCACAGTGTTCTTTATAATACAATCAACACTGGCCTCAATGCACATGAACCGGTCCCTCTTCAAGCATCCAGAGAACTTTGTGATAAGTTTCTTCATTTCTTCTTAGACAAGGCTATTAACACTAGGGCTTGTATCTCTTTTCCATCCCTTGACCCTTCCATCCTGGTCCCTGTCCTGCTGTTTTTGATCATTTAGAGCTTATTTCCCTCTCCTATCTAGAGAAACTTGTCACCAGTATGAAATCATTGGGTTCTCCCCTTGATGTTGTTCCGCCATATTTTCTTAAGAAGGTATTTTCTACTGTTGTCTCCTTTATCGACTTTGTCGACTTCCTTCCAGTGAGCGAACGCTGGCGCATCTTGGTTGCCGCTGCTCGTCGTGCTTTTTCGCTTTTTTCTGTTTTATTCAGTCCTTCCTGCCTTTTTCCTACACCAAGTCTCTGATCCGTCTCAATATCAGCCATGCGGTTCATTAGGATTTACCTGCTGCCTGCTCTGCTTTGGACTCTCCTGCTGCTCATCCACCACCACCCGGCGTCTGGTCTTCTCCATTACTCAGCGGTCGAGCTCCTTCGCCTTCGTTTTCTACCAGCCGTGCCACCTGTGCTCCCTCTTCAGGACATTGCCTTCCATCCTCGCCGGAGATACATTCACCGTGGCTCCCGCCGTAGACTCCACGCTGACAAGTCTAACCCCATAAACTCCATCTGGTCTGACTCTCACCATTCTACACGCCGCAATACTCGGGCCGCTAACAGTAATAGCATGTTAGCTAGCTTAGCTCGGTCGGCTAATGCTCCGGTAACTACCAACTCCTCCTCCGTAAAGTTTGGCCTTCTGAACGTTCGCTCACTCACTGGAAAAGGTCAGCTTATTCAAGACCTAATATCCGACCGTAAGCTGGATTTTATTTGTCTCACAGAAACATGGCAACAACAAAATGACTTTTTCCACCTGAATGAATCTACCCCACCAGGGTTTGTTTACATCGCCAAATCCCGCGAGTCCGGCCGCGGAGGAGGTCTCGCGATAATTCACCGCGAGAACTGGAAGGTCACGCCGGTTCACACACCTCCCTCTCCCTCCTTTGAGCACACTGTGTGTCTACTCTCCGGCCCTACCCCCACCATTGTTGCCACTTTCTACCGTCCACCCAAAATCAACAACTCTTTTATAAATGACTTTGCTGCTCTAATCGCCCATCTCTCAGCTCTTTCACCCAACATTATTCTGCTTGAAGACTTCAACATTCATATGGATGAAGACAACAAACCCCTCACCAGAGACTTCACATCCTGCCTCGACAGCTGTGGCTTCCAGCAGTTCATTAACTTTCCAACCCACATAAAGGGCCACACTTTGGACTTATTATGCTGCTCTGGACTCTCTCCTCTTAACTTTTCTTCTGATGAACTTCCATTTACTGATCACCTCATGATCTCATTCAGTGTCTATCTTAAATTTTCTTCAGAGAAACCTCAACGCACTCTTTCCTTCTGTAATATTAAGAATATCAACCATGACATTCTTTTGTCTCATATTAATAATACCATCTTCACCTTCAATTCTTTTAACCCAGATGACCTTGTCACATTCTACAATAACAGCCTCACCAACATTCTTAACTCTGTCACTCCTCTGAAAACCCGGTCTGTCTCCTTCTCCAACTCTGCACCTTGGTTCACTCTAGAACTCCGTTCTCTGAAATCCAAAGGTCGGAGGTTGGAGCGACTCTATAAGAAATCCGGTCTCTCAATTCACAAGGAACTCTATGCGAACCACGTCATCCAGTATAAGGACAGTACTTCTCAAGCCAAATCCAGCTACTTCTCTGACATCATCAATTCCAATGTAGGCAATTCAAAGACTTTGTTCTCTCTCCTTAACTGTTCAGTCGCATCTCCTAACTCATTACCCTCTCACATGGTTTCCACAGAATTTTGCAACTCTCTGATGTCTTATTTCAATGAAAAGATTCTTTCAATTCATAAACACCTTGGACCAAATACCGCCCCCAGCATCGATGTTGAACTCCCCCCTCCCTCCCTCCCCTTCTCTGTCTTCTCCCTCCCCTCTGCTGATGACATTGCTGACATTATCAGCAAGTCTAAGTCCTCAACCTGTCAGCTCGATCCATTGCCCACAGTTCTTGTTAAATCCTGTCTCCCGTCTCTGCTCCCCATCATCACTAACATCATCCACTCCTCCCTAACCTCTGGCATTGTTCCCACAGCTTTTAAATCTGCAGCCATCACCCCCATCATCAAGAAACCAGGTCTTGACTTTACCAACTTCAGTAATCTTCGTCCAATCTCTAATCTGCCCTTTATTTCCAAAGTTCTTGAAAAAGCCGTTGCTAGTCAACTTCACTCTCACCTATCCAACAATAATAACATTTATGAAGAGTTTCAATCTGGTTTTCGCCCCCACCATAGCACCGAAACAGCTCTAATAAAAATAACTAATGACCTTCTTCTTGCTGCTGACTCTGCTCTTCTGTCTATCCTCATTTTACTGGATCTAAGTTCTGCCTTCGACACAATCTGTCATTCTATCCTCCTTAACAGATTAACCTTCATTGGCATCTCGGGTACTCCGTTAGACTGGTTCAAATCATATCTCTCTGACCGCACTCAATTCATTCAGCTCAAATCCTTTCGTTCCCAGTCTTCCCCCGTCTCCACGGGTGTCCCCCAAGGCTCTGTCCTCGGACCCCTCCTCTTCATCATTTACCTCCTTCCTCTAGGTCACATCTTCCGTAAATTTGGTGTCCATTTTCACTGTTATGCTGATGACACACAGCTCTACCTATCAACAAAACCAAACTCCACCCACCCACCCTCCATCCTCACCGACTGTCTCAATGAGCTAAATCACTGGTTTTCCAACAACTTTCTACAACTAAACAGTAACAAAACAGAAATCATTCTTGTCGGTACCAAAAACTCTTTCAAAATCAGAAAATCTTCTCATCCCCCTTAACAACTCCCTGCTATCCCCCTCGCCTCAGGTCAAGAGTCTTGGTGTCATCCTCGACACCACTCTCTCCTTCACTTCACACATCAACAACGTCACTCGGTCTGCCTATTTCCATCTCCGAAATATTAACCGTCTCCGCCCTTCTCTCACACCCCGCTCCACAGCTATCCTTGTTCACAGTCCTGTGACTTCTCGGATTGACTACTGCAACTCCCTTCTTTATGGCCTCCCCAACAAATCTCTCCAGAAGCTACAATTGGTCCAGAACTCAGCTGCCCGTGTCATCACTCAAACCTCCTCCTATAACCACATCACTCCTGTCCTGCAGCAGCTCCACTGGCTTCCGGTTAAATCACGCATCGTCTTCAAAATTCTTCTTCTCACTTTTAAAGCTATCCACAACCTTTCCCCTCCGTACCTATCTGACCTCCTACACATCTCCATCCCCTCTCGCTCTCTCAGATCCTCCTCTTCACTACACCTCCATGTACCCTCTGCCTGCCTCTCCACCATGGGGAGCAGGGCCTTCACCTGCTCTGCCCTTCATCTCTGGAACTCTCTACCCCCTGACTTAAGAAACACCACCTCTCTTTCTATATTCAAGACTGCTCTGAAAACACATCTCTTTAGACTCGCTTATCCTTAACTCTCCTGTATGTATTTTATATTCTTTACGCATTTTATATTCTGTATGTATTGTATATTCTTTACGCATTTTATATTCTGTATGTATTTTATATTCTTTATGTATTTTATATTCTTTATTCCTGTTGATCTTTGTTCTTACTGTAAAGTGTCCTTGGGTGTCATGAAAGGCACTTTTTAAATAAAATGATTATTATTATTTATCTTAAATGTGATCAACAGCAGTTTGATGTCTAGTGTGGTACCAAGCAATTTGTGGTGCAGCCATTGTTGAAAAAACCTGGCCTTGATCCATCATCTTTGTCAAACTTAAGGCCAATCTCCAAGTTACCCTTTATATCCAAAATTTTGGAAAAAGTTGTTTACACGCAGCTGAAGGCATTTATGGATGAATTTAAAATTTTGGAGGTCTTCCAGTCTGGTTTTAAAATGTACCACAGCACTGAATCTGCTCTTTTAAGGGATTTAATGACATATTTTTAACACTGGATTCTGGAAACTGTGTTTTACTTGTGCTTTTAGATTTAACAGCTGCTTTCGACACAGTTGACCATGACATTCTCATCTCCAGACTGGAGCAGTGGGTGGGCATCACTGGCTCAGCTCTGCAGTGATTTAGGTCCTACCTTTCTGATAGAAGTTTCAGTGTGATGATGGATAATTTTACCTCTGCTTCTGCTGCCCTCCCCTGGGGTGTACCCCAGGGCTCTATTCTTGGTCCTCTCCTGTTTTCTCTTTACCTTCTGCCACTGGGTTCTATTTTCAGAAAGCATGGTGTGCAGTTTCATTTATGTGCAGATGACTGTCAAGTCTATTTCCCTTTGAAACAAAATGGCTCAACTCAGTCTCTCCTGGACTGTCTTGATGACATTAGAGGATGGATGGCACTTAATTTCCTCCATTTTAATGAAAAGAAGACTGAAGTTATGGTCTTTAAATCCTGTGGCCCTAGCAGTTTCTCCACCTTGGATTTTTCCTCTTTGGCCCCATATGAAAAATCCATTTTGACAAATTTAGGAGTGAAAATGGACATCTGCCTGAAACTTGACTGCCATGTCAACAATGTGGTTAAGTCCTCTTTTTTTCAGCTGAGGCGCCTGTCAAAAATCAAGCCCCTCCTTTCTAGATACCACTTAGAGACAGTAATCCATGCTTTTATTAGTTCACGCCTGGATTATTGTAACTCTCTGTTGATAGGAGTTAGCCAGACCTCGCTCTCACGGTTACAGCTGGTACAAAATGCTGCTGCACGATTTTTGACTGGTACAGGCAGGCGTGAGCACATCACTCCAGTTCTGATGTCCCTTCACTGGCTTCATGTCCAGTTTCAAATTCATTTTAAAGTTCTATTGTTTGTTTTTAAGTCTTTGAATGGTCTTAGTCCCTCTTATTTGTCTGAACTGCTTCACTTTTACATAACATCACATGCTCTTAGATCCTCTGACCAGATGCTTTTAGCAATCCCGAAAATCTTTTATAAATCCAGAGGAGACAGAGCCTTTTCACCTCTGCCTCATAAATTGTGGAATGAGCTGCCGCTGGAGGTCAGGCAGGCCCCATCACTTTCTGTTTTTAAAACTCATTTAAAAACACTTTTTTTTTCATTGGCTTTTAACCTAGGGTGAGTCAGCATCTGTGTCTTAATGTTGTATTCTTTTACTTATGATGTTCTGATTATTTTTTTATATATATTTAGATGTTTTTATTGTTTTACTGTTTTTTGTTTGTTTTTAATTTTGTACAGCACTTCGGACGGCTGCTTGTTGTATCTTAAGTGCTGTAGAATTAAATTGGTATGGTAGCTGCACTCACGCAGAGACATGTAGAAGGAGATGTATGAAGGCAGCAGACCAAGAAGTGATTTAAAGATGAAAATGTACCAGTGAGAGAGTTTGCGTGAAGTTAATGATGTCCAGTTAACCAATGAATACACGGTGCAGTGATGGGTATGATAATCACAGCCAGTGATGAATCTTAGTGCACCATGATAGACAGCATCCATCTGCAGGGTGCTTGTAGGAGCGTTCATGTAAATAATGTCACCGTAATCAATGGAGGGAAGGAAAGTCACAGTTACAAGGTGTTTCCTAGCATTCAGAGTTAGACAGGATCTGTTACTGAAAAAGAAACCCAGTTTAACTTTCAGTTTCTTTACTAGGTTTTCCACATGGAGCTTAAAAGAGAGAAGCGAGTCGACTAAGATACCCAAATATTTATAGGAATCAACAAACTCAATAGGGACATCATTTGAGGATAAAATCGGAGGAAGAACTGCTGTGACCGACTTCCTGTTTGAAAAAAAGCATCCCTTTGGTTTTATCGGCATTTAAGACAAGTTTGAAGTGGAACAAATCTGACTGGCTAATGTCAAATGCGGATTGCAAATGCTGGAAAGCCTTAGCAACTGTTTTAGCTCGACAATAAACAACTATGTCATCAGCATAAAAATGTAAGGATGCGTCAAGGATGCTCTGACCAACTTTACCTATGTAGATTGTAAAGAGGGTGGGTCCTAGGACTGAGCCTTGTGGTACATCATTGTTGACTGTTAAATAACTGGAGAAAGTACCATGGCGATGAACACATTGCCTCCGATCTGAGTGATAGTTAAGAGAACCAACCAATGATGCGATCTGAGAAACCAAGTTCTGAGAGCTTATGACACAAGATGTTATGATCCACAGTGTCAAAAGAGGGATTATGAGAAAAAGTTAATAAAAAAGTAAAAAGATAATAAATTAAATGAATAAAAGTTAATAAAAAATTATGAGTAAAAAGTTCATAGTTAATATCAGATGGATCAGCTGATCATCATCGACCACGTGTGTCCGCTGACCCGTTGGTCAAAAGACGTAAAAAAATGTCCTGTTAATGTCAGGTGGATCAGCTACCAGCCGCACGCGTCTCTGCACCTGCTTGTCATCTGCAGTGAATGAAGTAGGAGCATCTTACAGGGCTGGTTCTAGGCAAGGTTACATGGGGGGCAGGTGGAAACGTGAAGGGGACATCTTCATCCATACACATATTACAGCATATTCATTGTTGAGCATGGACTTTGGTATTCATTGTTATTGTTGACTTGTGTTTTCTTCATGGGATTGGGGTAATAAAAGCTGAAATTTTTACACCTGTGAGTCAACATGTTCAACCTTGAACACTATCAAGTAAAATCAGATAAACTGACTGACCCATGCCCATCTTGAATGCCTCACTGTGGTTGCAACAACAAATTACAAATACAACATGAAGAAAGTCAAGGACATGCACCACAGCTTCTGCTTATCTCAGTACTAATGTACATTTTGTTTAAACAGATAATGTGCTGGCTGTGTTTCTTTTTTGTTCATAGGTGGGTTGTTCAAAATTTTTTTTTCTTTTATTTGAGTGACTTGGGGTGGTATTGCGGCTCTCCCTTGACTTTGATCTGTCAATATGGCTCTTTTGAAAAAAATAGTGAGGATTGCTGCTTTAACGGATTTGTGAAGGACGTCAGGACTCTTCATGTTAATAACAAAGTTCTGGTGACTGGCAGAGTAAGTAATTATGATAATATACACATAAATGTGAGAGTATTAAGCCTTATTAATTGATAATCATATTAGTTAACCTATGTGTGCTAAAATGGTATAATACTGAACTGTTATGTGTCATGAGAACAGGAGAGGCCTGGAAATGATTAGCCATAAAAGAGGAGTCTGTCTCAGTGAGGAGTAGAGGAGGAATGCAATAATGAAAGGGAAACTCCTGTTAACAGACAATAATCCTGTGTGTCAACTAGGAGGTGAATTATGATTTTACTGGGTAAAAGTTAACAGCAAATGGTTCACAGGAGGTGTTATCTCAAAGCATAATATGTAGGGGGCAGCTCCTGCTTCCTCAAAAATGGCCCGAAGCTGCTTGGCGAGAGACGATGGCAATTCTCCAGATCTGACATGTTTTGTTTACACTATGGCTTCAACAGACTACTCAAGTAATCTACACATCGATTCCTAGAACATCTATCGAGTTTTTTAATTTCAAGTTGAGTATTCGTGGTGACGTCATTACGTCGCTGTTACGTCATTGCGTCATGTGTCATGTGATCCGCACCGAGCGTAGGTTACAAAATGGATTCCTACAAGCAGACGGATGGAGCGGAGCAGGCCCAATCTTGGCAAACAGGTAGAAATGCATCAATAGTATGGAAATATTTCACTATAGATTAATCTTCTGGTTCAATTACCATAAGAAAACAGAAAATGAATCAACTTCCTGACTGTTTGGAGCTCGTTGCTAACCGGTGTTACACCATATTGTGTGACCACCATATATTGTGACCGTAGGGGGTGGTGTTGCATGCATGGTGCAGGTCACAGAATATGGTGTAACACCGGGTCCAATAAACCGAAACCGAACCAGAACCAGCTTTCTCTGACCTTGTTTCACAAACAAAAAGCAAAAAATATTCATCTCTAAACCTGTAAAAATATCTATAAACATATTAAGCTCTAAAACTAAACCTAATTCGCACCACAGCTGGCGGTGGTGTGGGGTGGTCGACCACCCCACTGTTTTTAGTTTTGTTTTTGATGTGCCGCATGTTTCTTTCACTTTTACAGCTTAATAATAATAACTAATAGTTTAATTAACTAATAGTTCCTTGACTGATGAAGCCTTCCTGATAGAAAGCGAAATGTTTCAGCACAAAATAAAGAAAATGTCCAGATGACCTGAATGAAAAATGTTGGATTTTATACCTGGATTATTGAGCATGGACTTTGTTGTTAACTAATAGTTTGTTTTTTTCCTGTGACTTATTTGCAGCATGATAAATGGTAGGAGCATAATATATGCTCCCAATGTTTTGTTGGTCTTTTTTGTAAATAATGACCTTTTTTGCAGTTTTATTTATTTTTTTTTTTTTTTGTATCTTTAGATCCTATGATGTCATCAAGCACTCGAGTTCTACTCGAGTTTTATTATGTTAATGTCGAGTTTTAAAATTATGTAGTTGTTCAACCCCTAGTTTACACATGGCTGTACTAAAATAAAGTTGTTAAAAAGTGTGAAAGAGTCTGCGGTTCTTCCAAGCGAAACCAACTCGGGTGAAGTCGGTCAGGGTCTGACTTCGACAGTGTCCCTCAAAGACTGCAGATACAAGCTACATTAGCTTAGCTTAAACATGCATTAGCTTAAACCTTGCAGTAAACATTGCTGATATTTCTCACATTACTACTACAATATTATTTATTTTACCTATGACTGATTTTCATACTAAAACTAGTGGTAACAAAACAAATCATTTTGCTCAGTCTGAACAATAATTGATATAAAGTACTACAGTAAATATCAATGGTATTTCAAATAGTATTTCAACATTAGCATTTATTTTCCATTTTGAGAGCCTTTTTGAGAGGAAGTACAGTTTTGAGAGGAAGCTCAGTCCTCACCTCCTTCTACAGGTGTGCAGTGGAGAGCATCCTGTGCTCCAGCATCAACATGTGGCATGGAGGCTGCACAGCTGCAGAAAGAAAAGCTTTGCAGAGGGTGGTGAAGGCTGCACAGAAGTCTGTTGGAGTCAGTCTCCCCACCATCACAGTCTACACCTCCAGATGCAGGAAGAGGGCCACCTGCATCATGAAGGACCCCACTCACCCAGCACACACACTTTTTGCCCCACTCCCCTCAGGAAGGAGGTTAAGGAGCATTAAGTGTAGAACCACTAGACTGAGGAACAGCTTCTACCTTGAGGCTGTTAGACTCATGAATGTCTAACCAGGATAATCACTGTGAAAAATCACATCATGTTGCTGCTGATCTGTTTCATGTTGCTGCTGATCTGTTTCATGTTGCTGTGTTCATTTGTGCTCATCTGCTCACACAGACTCATGTTCTTGCAGCTGTTCGGCATATTGTTTTTATGCTATTAGTGCTTTGTGTATTTTTAGTTGATGTTTTTCTTAGTTCATATCTTAGATCTTATTACTGTTATTCTTTTACATTTTATTGTTGGATGTAACTGAGACCCTGTTTACACAATCTCGTTGTACCACATGTGGTGCGAATGACAAATAAAAAACTTTGACTCTGACGTTGTTAATAAGATTTTGTATCGAATTTTCCGTAATCCATCGACTAAATGCAATTCAAAATTCCATGAAACAAAAACTACTTTAATTATTTTACGACTTTGTATCTAACTTTCTGTTCTTAGGTGCGACACTCCCAGAGGATGAATGAAACTCCACTTCGGCTGTAGATCATTTGTTGTGAAGATGGAGTTGTGGTTTATGCCCACTGTGACTGCATGGCTGGACTAGTGGAGGTCTGTAGTCATGTTGGAGTCCTGTTATACTGGGTCAACAGCACCTACCGTGTCAACACGGCCATGACACCATCACACAGAAGAAGGCATACTGGCTGGTACCATCATCTCTTCATAGAGTGGAATATGCTGAAGTCAGTAACATGGACTTCACCTCTCCAAGCGATGAAGAAGATAAAATTTGACTGCATGGTGAATGGCGGTGAGGCACAACAACGAGCTTGTTTTGTACTGAATTTGCCTTCATTTCCAGATCCAATCAATGAAGAGATGGACATTTTTTAATCACAAGATTGCTGCTGTCGGATCAAAGCCAGCTGTGTTTGCTTTTACGGCTTGTTTTCAAGATAAGTACGTTCCAGACATATTGAAGGAGGGACATCTCCCAGTCTCAACTGAGACATTACGGCATGAAAATCATCAGGCTATGGGGCGGAACGATTTAGTTAATGTATGCATAACTCTGTATGACACTGTTTGTAACAGCAGAACAGTCTTCAAATGGAGAGACATTGACGTACAGAGCAGTCTAAAAGTAAGGTGTGGCATGTGCTGTTCCATGGCAGAATTACCTTCATCACGAATGAAATCTATTCAATTCAATTCAGTTTATTTATCTAGCGCCAAATCACAACAAAGTTGTCTCAGGGCACTTTACAGGAGCAATCACATACTTAGAAAAGCCGTTTAGTAAAGTTCTCTATCTAAGAAAGCCAGCAGACAAGTTGAATCTTGGCTTCGTTCCAGTCTCCCATCCTGAGCAAGCACAGTGGCAACAGTGGAAAGAAAAAACTCCCTTTTAAAAGGAAGAAACCTCCAGCAGAACCAGGCTCAGGACAAGTGGCCATCTGCTTTGACAGGCTGGTTTGAGAGGACAGGAAGGAGAGACAGACGAACACAGAATGGTAGGTCCAGATATAGGTGCAGGTGTACGTGAAAGACAACACCACCACCCCCCCCACCACCACCACCCCCCACACACACACATGTTAAAGATAGAAGAAATAATTACAAATACAAAACAGGTTGAGCAGCGTAAATACAGACAGTAGAAGAGTGAAAAAGTGTGGTCAGTTTGTCCTCCAGCAGTCTAAGCCTATAGCAGAATAACTAAGGAACAGCTCAGGAAACCCTAACTTTACCTAATGGAAGCATTTATAAAGTAAAGAGTAATGACCCAAGCACTGAGCCCTGAGGAACTCCATGACTACCTTTGGTGTATGAAGAAGATTTATTATTTACATTTACAAACTGGAATCTATCAGATAGATATGATTTAAACCATTTTAGAGCTGTTTCTGTAATCCCAATATCATATTCAAGTCTTTGTAGTAAAATATTGTGATCAACCGTATCAAATGCAGCACTGAGGTATAACAGGACCAGTATAGACACAAGTCCATTGTCTGAGGCCATGAGATTATTATTAGTGACTTTTACTAGTGCTGTTTCTGTGCTATGATGTAATCAGTGTGTGTTGGGAATCCAGAAGCCCCTGTTGTGCAAAAATGTAGACTCATCATTTCTACAGTGTCCTCACATCGGAGCAAGCCCAGATGTGTTTGTATCCTGCGACTGCTGTGGGGATGGTGTTGCAGAAAACAAATGTCCTTATTGCATTAGAAAAACAAACATCAAGGAACATTGAGAACTGTTGGATTTTATGGACAGTGATGGTCAGCTGAAACCAGAACATCAGTACAGGTATCAGGTTCAGACACAACTTTTGGCCTCAATCAGACCATACTGTGATTTTGTAGTTTGGACAGAAGATGATGTCAGCATTCAGAGGATCACTGTTGATCAGAAGCTTAGAGACAAAATTATTGTCAAATCAAAGCAATACTTCATTGAAGAAAGCCCCCCCCCCCAAACATAGGAGGATCTTCGGTGGAAGTAGTCTCCAGCTACAAGTACTTGGGTGTACACATGAATGACAACCTCAGCTGGAGTAACAACACCACCAACCTGATCAAGAAAGATCATCAGAGGCTCTACTTCCTCAGGCGGCTGAGGTGAGCTGGTCTGGGAAGCTCAGTCCTCACCTCCTTCTAAAGGTGTGCAGTGGAGAGCATCCTGTGCTCCAGCATCAACATGTGGCATGGAGGCTGCACATCTGCAGAAAGAAATGCTTTGCAGAGAGTGGTGAAGGCTGCACAGAAGTTTGTTGGAGTCAGTCTCCCCACCATCACAGACATCTACACCTCCAGATGCAGGCATAGGGCCACCTGCATCATGAAGGACCCCACTCACCCAGCACACACGCTTTTTGCCCCTCTCCCAGCAGACAGAAGGTTGAAGAGCATTAAGTGTAGAACCACTAGACTGAGGAGCAGCTCCTACTGTGAATATGTTAGACTCATTAATCCCTAATCAGTATAATCACTGTGAAAATTACTGTGAAAAAAATCACTGTAATGCCACTTGTTGATATGTGCTGCTGACTATCCATGATGCTCATCTCATCCTGCTGATTTATTTCATGTTGCTGTGTTCATTCATTCTCGTCTGCTCACACAAACTCATGTTCGTGCTGCTGTTGTTTGGCACATTGTTTTGTACTATTAGTGCTTAGTGTATTCTTAGTTTAGCATATATTTTAGTTCATGGCTTGGATGTTATTACTGTTTTTCTTTAGAATTTGTAGTTTTGTTGGATGTAACTGGGACCCTATGTACTGTACATAGTTTCATTCCACCTCATGTACCACATGTGATGTGAATGACAATAAAGAACCTTGACTCCTTGAATCCTTGAAGTAATTCTACCTGAGATCACAGGGAGCCTTTTCACACGTGAGCTGTGCACAATGTAAATATGTGTGTGTAGTTGTGCACCACAGCAACAGTGATAACATCTATATAAAAATATATCTCCTTTCAAAGTAAACATTTTTTGTGTGTGTCTGATATACACATTATTTTTCTGTAAGACGTTCCTTAATGTACATCGATCAGTCTACTTTTAATTTAGATATGTTGGCATAGAAGTGCATTTTATAAAGTACCAACCTTTAACTTGAATTTTTTTTATTATCTTCGTAAGTTTATGATTTTTTTAATTACTTATATCAAATATTTGTTTACAACTGCTTTTTTGTGTGACTTTTTGTTTTTAAGTTTGAATAAAACAGTTAAATATCATTCATCTTTATTTCATTAATGGAAAGAAAAGATTATGTTAAATCTCCAAGAGAAGTACTTTCATAGTAATACAATGGTGAAGATTCTCAGTCATCCACGACATGGTAAATAAAAAAAAAGGTTACAAACAAAAAATCTGGGCTTTATTTTTAACTGAAGACATTTTGCTTCTCATCCATGGAGCTCTCTCAATTCAAAGAAAACGAGTGAGGGGTTTGAGTTATAAAGCTGAGCTGTTCTTTAAGCGTCCATAAAGCAGATTTCTGCACGTGTCAATCTGCAATATGCTTACAGAATAGGTCAGCTTTATAACTTGAACCCCTCACTCCTTGTTTTTGTTGAACTGAGAAAGCTCCTTGGATGAGAAGCGAAACATCTTCAGTTAATAATAAAGTCTATTAGTTTTGTTTTTAACCTTTTTGTCTCATATCATTGTCACATCTACTAAGCATAATACTAATGAAAAAAATAATAAAACCTAGGTATAGTGATTGTTCTTAGGCAATTTACCAATTTAGTATGTTTCACTGACATTTAAACCTATGCAGATGTAGAACAAACAGACTGAAAAACTCATTCATCCCTGTAGTGATTAGGCTTCTCAATGAACACTGATGACTTCCATATTGTTATTTTAATGTCTTAATGTCTTGTCTAGTATGGATGTTTTATACCTACTGACTGTGAAACTAATTGCCCCTCGGGGATAATAAAGATTTTTGAACTTGAACTACACACATTGGTATATGTCTCCTACTCAATGGTGGGACTGATAAAGTTCTAAGTAAAACTATGTATGCAGTATCCAACAATTTTCAGTCAGGTCATCTGGACAGTTGCTTTTTTTTTTTTTTTTTGTGTTGACACGTTTCACCTTCCATCCAGAAGGCTTCATCAGTCAAGGAAACACACAACACAAAACTGATTCTTCCCCCAACAGCTTACTCCAAAGTGGCACAAACCCGTTTTGTTGGTGCTAAGATGGTCTCTTTGGCACGCCCCCTCCTCCGGTGCCGGCCCTCTTCCTTGTCGACAGTCATGTCAAAATGGTTCAAAACCAACAAAACAACACAAAACTGATTCCAGAATCAGTTTTGTGTTGTGTGTTTCCTTGACTGATGAAGCCTTGAGCATCCTGTGCTCCAGCATCAACGTGTGGCATGGAGGCTGCACAGCTGCAGAAAGGAAAGCTTTGCAGAGAGTGGTGAAGGCTGCACAGAAATCTGTCGGAATCAGCCTCCCCACCATCACAGACATCTACACCTCCAGATGCAGGAAGAGGGCCACCTGCATCATGAAGGACACCACTCACCCAGCACACACACTTTTTGCCCCACTCCCCTCAGGAAGGAGGTTAAGGAGCATTAAGTGTAGAACCACTAGACTGAGGAACAGCTTCTACCCTGAGGCTGTTAGACTCATGAATCTCTAACTAGAATAATCACTGTGAAAAACCATATCATGTTGCTGCTGATCTGTTTCATGTTGCTGCTGATCTGTTTCAATGTTGATGTGTTCATGCGTGCACATCTGCTCACAGACTCATGTTCATGTTTGTGCTGATGTTCAATGTTTTATGTTATGAGTGCTTAGTGTATATTTAGTTTATGTTTTTCTTAGTTCATATCTTAGATGTTATTACTGTTTTTCTTATACATTTTATTGTTGGATGTAACTGGGACCCCGTGTACATAATTTCGCTCCACCACATGTACCACATGAGGTGCGAATGACAATAAAGAAACTCTGACTCTGACTTCTGGATGGAAGGTGAAACATTTCAGCACACAAAAAAAGAAGAAAATAGTTGGATTGTATACCTGGATTATTGAGCATGGACATTGTTGGTTTTGAACCAGTTTGACATGACTGTCAACAAGGAAGAGGGTCGACACCGGAGGAGGGGGTGTGCCAAAGAGACCAACTTAGCACCAACAAAACTGCTTTGTTCCACTTTGGAGTAAACTGTTGGGGGAAGAATTAGTTTTGTGTTGTGAGTTTCCTTGACTGATGAAGCTTTCTGGATGGAAGATGAAACGTTTCAGCACAAAAAAAAAAGAAACTGTCCAGATGACCCGACTGAAAATTGTTGGATTGTATACCTGGATTATTGAGCATGGACTTTGTTGGTCTATATGTAGTAATTGGAAACAGTTTAAATTGAATACAATATGATAACTCTGGGCAATTTGTCTTAAGCATTTTAATCAAAATACTTCAAAACACAACTATTCAAATGTTGGGGTTGCTTGTGTTCTTACACAGTCTTATGACATAAAAAAATTACAATTCAATTCAGTTTATATAGTGCCAAATAACAGCAGAAGTTGTCTCAGGGCACTGTACAAAAACATTTACATTGATGCCAAAAAGTTATCTAAGGAAGGAGGCCAGCAGACACGTTGACTCTTAACTTCATCACAGTCTCACATGACAAGATTCTCAGAAATGTCAATTCCATCTTTATGCTCAAGTTAGTGAGACTACAGAATCAAACAAGTTGGTAAGTGCATATGTGACAGTCGCAATTTTGTCAACCACTGGCAGGCCGTCATCATTTTTAATTAAATAATCTATTGGCAGACGTGCTTGAAGCACAGTATATTTGTTTCTAACAAGTCCAATGATACGTTTGACATGTATACGAATATGCAATCGTCCTTGTGGTTTCCACATCAACTGCAGAGAGTTGTGCTTTACCTTTTGTGAAACTCTGAATGTTTAATTTTGCACATTATGCTATGAGCTAAGCTAACAGGTTGCTCTCGGGGAAAAAAAAACTCCATTTTGTCGAAGCTCCAAAATTCACGGTTGGAACCCGTGCCTTTGTGAAATTTTTTTTTTCTCTGCAAGATGCTGAGAACTTGTTTACTGATTTTTTTATTAAAAGCTTTGTGTGACAAATGCTATGCTATAGAGCTCGAACCACACCTATCATCTGCCATTTTGAGAACAAAAGAAAGGAAGGAGGGACAGTCCATGTCACATCAAAGGGCCTCCCTCCAATTTTTCTTAAAGAGACACGCTGCTCGCTCTCTCACTATCCATCCGTCGGTTCAAACAGTCTTATACTTCCATCCAGTGGTCAAAAAAGGTACTACACACAAAAATTAACCAACATTTCTTCTTAAATTTCACAATAGTTACTAATTATTGTCAAATTTCAAACAATATTTTCATTAATCACAATCATTTCTGAGACAATTAATGGTCCAGCAAAATTTGTTTTTGTGACAGGCCTACACATAATATTTGAACACTGCAACATTGCCAGACTACATCTATCAATTTGTTTAGAGTCTGGTTCCCCCTTTATTCTCATGTGTGAATAAAGCATTGGGAAAGTATGACTGTACAGAAAATATTCCATAAAACAAATTAATCTTTTGGTTATTATTGTCTACATTTCAATAATTTCTTCTGTTAAATTATTTCTTTTTTCAGGACAGCCTGCTCACATGTATGACAAGTCAAATCTAGACTGGGCTCCTATACTGAACTTGATAGACGCACTTACTCCAAGAAAGTCAGCAAAGGAACGTCAAAGATCGAAGTCAAAGCTGAACAGGTATAAAAATAAATGTCACTTTTACTGATTATAATGATAATTATAAAGATATTACTATTTTTATAATTACATTATTATAATAATTATAATGTCATGTTTAAATCGTTATACAATTGAATCAAAATGTTTTTGAACTTGTAAAAATGTCAGTAGCAACTGTAATAATGTGATCTGCTTTGAGTAGCAAAGTTGTGGTCTTAAAACTTTGACGCAAACTTGATAGTGTCTCCTAATGTTAATTTTATATATGTATATTTTATTTATAGGTACAGACGAGTGAAAGACAGAGTTCGATCAAAGGAACAGCTCCAGTGTGCGCAGGCTCTCCTAGACCTCGGTACAGTCTCTGAACCTGAGGTTTTGGCTACACCAATCGACCAACATGAAGATGCGGAAGCAGTTCCAGTTTCTGAATGCCAGGTTGAGTCTGAACTGCAGACATTAATAACAGAAAATATTATCTTAAGAAAACAATTACATTATTTTCTATTAAATGAAAAAAGCTTTGAGAGTAATAACTTTAAAGTAAGATACTACACTGGCCTTCCATCATTCCTCATGTTGATCACTGTATTTGATCATGTGAAGTCATTCATACCTGTTCCTAAAGTAAATACTCATTTTGGTCAATTTGAACGATTTGTGACCCTAACGCGTCGTAAGATAAACCTTCCTGTGCAAGACTTGGCTTTTCGATTCCAAACTTCTACCTCAGCAGTTTCAAGGACATTTCTGTTTGTCATCCAGCTTTTATATACACGTCTAAAGAAGCTGCTGTATTGGCCACAGCGTGAATTGAGGAAAACCGTGTCTCTGGAATTTAGAAAACATTTTGGACAAAGAACTGTTATTATAATTGACTGCTTTGAAGTGTTTATTCAGAGGCCTAAAACTTGTTGGCACGTGCACAGACGTGGTTTAACTATAAGTATTCAAACACAGTGACATTCTTAATAGGTATCACCCCGCAGGGTTCAGTGTCTTTTCTGTCCAGAGCATGGGGTGGCAGGACAAGTGGATAACTGAAAACTGTGGTTTGCTGCTGAAACTACTTCCAGGTGGTGACCTCATACTAGCAGATCATGGTTTAAACATACAGCACAGTGTGGAAACATACTGTGCAGAGTTAAACATTCAGAGTTTCACAAAAGGTAAAGCACAACTCTCTGCAGTTGATGTGGAAACCACAAGGACGATTGCATATTTGTATACAAGTCAAACGTATCATTGGACTTGTTAGAAACAAATATACTGTGCTTCAGTCACATCTGCCAACAGATTATTTAATTAAAAATGATGACGGCCTGCCAGTGGTTGACAAAACTGTGACTGTCGCATATGCACTTACCAACTTGTTTGATTCTGTAGTCTCACTAACTAGAACATAAAGACAGAACTGACACTTCTTCAACGTGTCTGCTGGCCTCCTTCCTTAGATAACTTTTTCTATTTGGCTTTTGTATTAATGTAAATGTTTTTGTACAGGCCCTGAGACAACTTCTGTTGTTATTTGGCACTATATAAACTGAACTGAATTGTAAATTTGTTATGTCACAAGACTGTGTAAGAACACAAGCAACTTCTATAGAAGTCCAGAGTAACAAAGTTGTTGAAACTGTTAAATGTGTTCTACTGAAGTAAGTTGTGTGTTTGTAACAATGTTCTGTACCCCAACATTTGAATAGTTGTGTTTTAAAGTAATTTTGATTAAAATGCTTAAGACAAATTGCCCAGAGTTATCATATTGTATTCAATTTAAACGGTTTCCAATTACAACATATAGAGTTTTACTTAGAACGTTATCAGCCCCACCATTGAGCAGGAGGCATACCAACGTGTGTAGGTTTACTAAATGTCAGTGAAACACACTAAATTGGTAAATTGCCTAAGAACAATCACTATACCTAGGTTTTATTATTTTTTCATTACTATTATGCTTAGTAGATGTGACAATGATATGAGACATTCATCCATCCATCCATTATCTTTACCCGCTTATTCCATTTTGGGTCACGGGGGTCGCTGGTGCCCGTGTCCAGCAATCACTGTGCGAGGGGCGGGGTACACCTTGGACGGGTCGCAAGTCCATCACAGGGCCACATAGAGACAAACGAGACAAACAACCATTCACTCTTTCATTCACACCTAGGGACAATTTTAGAGATACCAATCAGCCTAACATGCATGTTTTTGGTCTGTGGGAGGAAACCGGAGCACCCGGAGAAAACCCACGCATGCACGGAGAGAACATGCAAACTCCACCCAGGAATGCCCCTGGACCGGGGTTTGAACCGAGGACCTGCTTGCTGAGAGGCAGCAGCTCTACCAGTTGCGCCACCGTGCTGCCCTGATATGAGACAAAAAGGTTAAAAACAAAACTAATATACTTTATTAGTAACTGAAGATGTTTCACTTCTCATCCAAGGAGCTTTCTCATTTCAACGAAAACGAGAAGTGAGGGGTTCAAGTTATAAAGCTGACCTGTTCTGTAAGCATATTGCAGATTGACATGTGCAGAAATCTGCTTTATGGACGCTTAACCAACAGCTCAGCTTTATAACTCAAACCCCTCACTCGTTTTCTTTGAATTGAGAGAGCTCCATGGATGAGAACCAAAATGTCTTCAGTTAACATTATCATGCTGATCAGGTGACAGGGGATCGCTCAATGTAAAACTTTATACTTCCTGTTGTCAGGGGGCAATGCTTAAGTGATGTCATGATTTGACCATTCAGTCTTGCAGAGGACCGGATGTGGATCATTCACTGAAGGTTTGATGTCTCAGGCAGTTTTCGTGTAGGAGCTATTAGTGTTTCGTTTTTCATGGCGAGATGTCAAACTTTGAGGTCTGGCCCCGCCCCTTCAACATGCTCCGAAACAAACCGTGGAGATAACTTTGCGTTCCCCATGCCTTTTGACCAAAATGGCCACATATGAAACCGATTGAGCAAAATCTCCAGGAGGAGTTTGTTCAAATGTGTAGGCTGTAAACCGCCAAAAAGGTGTGAAAATTGGGCCGGCATTCCAAAATTGCCACCTTCCTGTTTATCGTACAACGTTGGTGCCAGACTGTTTTCTGTGCATCTTGGGGAATTGGACAAGCTTACCAAATGTCATGTTTCTATGACAAACTAAGGTTAAAGTAGAGGGTATTTTGAAAATTTCTAGGTGTCGCTCTTGAGCCGTTTCTGTTTAGATTTTTGCCACGCCCTTACAATACGTAATTTTTCACCAGTCCTGATGCATCCGCCAAATTTGGTGGCTTTTGGGATATGTTAAGGCCCCCAAAATGCCTTGGCGGAAAAAATTGCAGCTCAGGCCTGAACAGAGTGATTCCAATAGGCCTTCGCAGGGTTTCGCTGCTCGGGCCTAATAACTAAGAGGAAAGCATAATGAAATTTTCAAGTGTTCTCATGAAGTCAGCAAAGGAAAAAAGCAGTTGTAAACATCCATCCATCCATCCATTTTCTTTACCTGCTTATTCCATTTTGGGTCACGGGGGTCGCTGGTGCCCATGTCCAGCAATCACTGTGCGAGGGGCGGAGTACACCCTGGACGGGTCGCAAGTCCATCACAGGGCCACATAGAGACAAACGAGACAAACAACCATTCACTCTCTCACTCACACCTAGGGACAATTTAGAGTTACCAATCAGCCTAACATGCATGTTTTTGGACTGTGGGAGGAAACCGGAGTACCCGGAGAAAACCCACGCATGCACGGAGAGAACATGCAAACTCCACCCAGAAAGGCCCCTGGACCGGGGTTTGAACCAGGGACTTGCTCGCTGAGAGGCAGCAGCTCTACCAGTTGCGCCACCGTGCTGCCCAGTTGTAAACAAATATTTGATATAAGTAATTTAAAAAAAATTCATAAACTGAGGTAGATAATGAAAAAAATTCAAGTAAAAGGTTGGTACTTTATAAAATGCACTTCTATGCCAACATCCATCCATCCATCCATTATCTTTTACCCGCTTCTTCCATTTTGGGTCATGGGGGTTGCCGGTGCTCATGTCAGGCAATCACTGTGCGAGGGGTGGGGTAGACCCTGGACAGGTCGCAAGTCCATCACAGGGACACAAAGAGACAAACAACCACTCACTCTCTCACTCACACCTAGGGACAATTTAGAGTTACCAATCAGCCTAACATGCATGCTTTTGGTCTGTGGGAGGAAACCGGAGAACCCGGAGAAAACCCACGCATGCACGGAGAGAACATGCAAACTCCACCCAGAAAGGCCCCCGGACCGAGATTTGAACCAGGGACATGCGCGCTAAGAGGCAGCAGCTCTAACAGTTGTGCCACCGTGCTGCTCTATGCCAGCATATCTAAATTAAAAGTAGATTGATCGACGTACATTAAGCAACGTCTTACAGAAAAATAATGTGTATCAGACACACACAAAAAAATGTCTACTTTGAAAGGAGATATAATTTTATATAAATGTTATCACTGTTACTGTGGTGCACAACTATATTCACACAAATTTTTGGTCTCATAGGATTTACATTGTGCACAGCTCACATGTGAAAAGGCTCCCTGTGATCTCAGGTAGGATTACTTCAATGAAGTATTACTTTAATTTGACAATAATTTTGTCTCTAAGCTTCTGATCAACAGCGATCCTCTGAATGCTGACATCAGCTTCTGTCCAAACTACAAAATCACAGTATGGTCTGATTGAGGCTAAAAGTTGTGTCTGAACCTGATACCTGTACTGATGTTCTGGTTTCAGCTGACCATCACTGTCCATAAAATCCAACAGCTCTCAATTTTTATTGATGTCTGTTTTTCTAATGCAATAAGGACATTTGATTTCTACAACGCCATCCCCACAGCAGTCGCAGGACACATACGCATCTGGGCTTGCTCTGATGTGAGAACACTGTGGAAATGATGAGTCCACATTTTTGCACAACTAGATGGCTGTGCTCAGCTGCAACAGACTTCCTGTAGTGCTCTAGAGCAGTGGTCCTCAACCCCTGGGCTGTGGGCCGGTACTGGTCCGTGGCGTAATAATAGTTGGGGACCACTATTCTAGAGCAACTCTTTTATGATCACATCCCCACCTTGTAGCTTTTGTTGAAAACTTTTTTGTTCCACCACCAATTTTTGACATTGTACATTTTGCGGTGGCTTCTGGATTCCCAACACACACTGATTTCATTCGTGATGAAGGTAATTCTGCCATGGAACAGCACACGCCACACCTTACTTTTAGACTGCTCTGTACGTCAATGTCTCTCCATTTGAAGACTGTTCTGCTGTTACAAAGTGTCATACAGAGTTATGCATATATTAACTAAATCATTCCGCCCCATAGCCTGATGATTTTCATGCCGCGATGTCTCAGTTGAGACTGGGAGATGTCCCTCCTTCAATATTTCTGGAACGTACTTATCTTGAAAACAAGCCGTAAAAGCAAACACAGCTGGCTTTGATCCCACAGCAGCAATCTTGTGATTAAAAAATGTCCATCACTTCATTGATTGGATCTGGAAATGAAGGCAACTTAAGTACAGTAGAAGCTGGTTGTTGTGCCTCACCGCCATTCACCATGCAGTCAAATTTTATCTTCTTCATTGCTGGAGAGGTGAAGTCCATGTTACTGACTTCAGCATATTCCACCGTATGAAGAGATGATGGTACCAGCCAGTATGCCTTCTTCTGTAAATGGTAAATGGACTGTACTTATATAGCGCCCTTCTATCTTATTTCAAGATACTCAAAGCGCTTTACACTACAATCTGTGTCCTCATTTATCCATTCATTCAGAACTCTACTAGATCTCTACAAAGCTAATTGAACAAATCATTCTAAAGAGACTAATCAGAGCTTTATCACATTCATATACCGATGGGACACACATAAGAGGCTATGAGGGGTTCAATGTCTTGCCCAGGGACACTTCGACATGTGACTGCTGGCGGGTTCGAACCCCCAACTCTTGCATTGGAGGACGACTGCTCTAACCACTCAGCCACAGCCGCCCCTCTGTGTGACAGTCATGGCCGTGTTGACACGGTAGGTGCTGTTGACCCAGTATAACAGGCTCCAACATGACTACAGACCTCCCCTAGTCCAGCCATGCAGTCACAGTGGGCAGAAACCACAACTCCATCTTCACACCAAATGATCCACGGCCAAAATGGAGCTTCATTCATTCTCTGGGAGCGTCGCACCTAAGAACAAAAAGTTAGATACAAAGTCGTAAAATAATTAAAATAGTTTTTGTTTCAGGGAATTTTTAACTGCATTTAGCCAATGGATTATGGAAAATTTTATACAAAATCTAATTAACAACGGCTCTCAAAATGGAAAATAAATGCTAATGTTGAAATAATATTTGAAATATCAGTGATATTTACTGTAGTACTGTATAGCAAAATGATTTGTTTTGTTACCAATAATTTTAGTATGAAAATCATCCATCCATCCATCCATTTTCTTTACCCGTTTGTTCCATTTTGGGTCACGGGGGTCGCTGGTGCCCATGTCCAGCAATCACTGTGCGAGGGGCGGGGTACACCCTGGACGGGTCGCAAGTCCATCACAGGGCCACATAGAGACAAACGAGACAAACAACCATTCACTCTCTCACGCACACCTAGGGACAATTTAGAGTTACCAATCAGCCTAACATGCATGTTTTTGGTCTGTGGGAGGAAACCGGAGCACCCGGAGAAAACCCACGCATGCACGGAGAGAACATGCAAACTCAACCCAGAAAGGCCCCTGGACCGGGGTTTGAACCAGGGACCTGCTCGCTGACAGGAAGCAGCTCTACCAGTTGCGCCACCGTGCTGCCCTGATTTTAATTCGCTCATGACAAATTCTTTCATTTCTCACAATTTCAGTCATGGCATCA
>NC_056504.1:13745075-13749620 GCF_014905685.2 Nematolebias whitei
ATGACTTTTTATAACTGTTTATTGTTGTCGCTGTTGTCCATTGTTTTTCATCATTCTTTGTTAAATCAGGTCTCTCTTGTAAATGAGTCCTCGAGGCTCAATGGGATTTATCTTTCTAAATAAAGGTTGAATGAAAAAATATGAACAGGCACAAAGAGTATTAGTTTGCAATGTTTTAGCTCTTCATCCTTATTAGTATTTACAATTAAACGATACTGTACTAAAGTTAATTCACAAGTTTTTTTTATGTACAAAGGGGAATTAAATTGATTTAAAATAAATTGTTGTTTTTAGCAACTATCTTTTTTTCTCCTGCGTTCTGTGCGTTTAGCCTGCACGTTTTGTAATGTTGAAGCAGTTTTATAGGAATGTGCATAAAATTCAATTTTCTACCCTAACAACTTGTTCATTGGTCATTTCTCAGTTTCACTTACCAGAGAGTCATTACAGCTCCCAGCTCCTTCTGCAGCCAAACAGAGTGTGTACTTTACATAAAGCACCTTTACTTGTTCAGTACTTTCATGTGGGTGTCTCCTTTTAAACCGGACAGGACTGAACAAGCGCCTCCTATCTGCTATGAAAGGTGGGATCAAAGTACTGTAGTTCGATACAATTTCCCAGAAACCCCGTGACTTTAAAGAAATCGAAACCTTATTTCTACCAGCGCCCAGCAAATTAAAATCTGGATTAAATAAAGTTAAACTTTTATTTTTTGAGTTTCATAACAGGTGAAAATCCTGTCAGTATTATTAATCAAGCATGTGCTTCATGGCATTTATTTGAGTACTAAAAAAATAAACAAAGGTAATTGTAACTGTAGATAATTTTTCATTCTTATTAAATTTAAACAATACAGTTGAAACAACCATTTATCAATTGATAAATACACGTAGTTGTTTCATGTGTTTCCCTCTGACAAAAAAACACTCTGTAACAGATTTTAGTAGCACGATATAATGAATACAAATATGCCTTCTTATTAATAAAACATGCATCCAGTAAGAAGGCTAAAGAACTGCTTCCAGCCTAAAAACTAAGACATCCTTTACCTGTAGATTAGAAATCAGCAACTTTTAAAATCACGGTAAGGTCTTCAACACTTCTATTGCCCGCTGTCATAAAAGGCAGGTGATCATGTTTGACTGTTGTATTAGCAAAAATCTCATGGACCATAAAACAAATTTTATTAAAGCTTTAAGGCAATAATAACTGGATGGGCAGTTTTGAGGTCAACCAGATTTAAGATGGCCGCCACAGCTAACTGACATTACTAAACACAAAAATGGTGTTAACGTACTTATTTTTACTTATATTGAACACTGCATGGTGGGGTAGTAACTGAAAGTAACCCTTATCACATACTCTGAGCACTAGCATATCATGCTTGACTTTTGTTTAAAGATTTACAGTTTCAACAATAAAATGACTTTTTTTTTAATAAGATTTCCTTCCTAATATTGTGATATGCAGTAAGTTACTGTTGAGTTCAAAAAAGTCCATGCTCAATAATCCAGGTATACAATCCAACAATTTTCAGTCAGGTCATCTGGGCAGTTTCTTTTTTTTAATTTGTTGTTGAAACGTTTCACCTTCCATCCAGAAGGCTTCATCAGTCGAGGAAACACACAACACAAAACTGATTCTTCCCCCAAACAGCTTACTCCAAAGTGGAACAAACCAGTTATGTTGGTGCTAAGATGGTGTCTTTGGCACGCCCCCTCCTCTTGTGCCGGCCCTCTTCCTCGTTGACTGTCCTATCAAACTGGTTCAAAACCAAAAAAGTCCATGCTTAAAGGTGTTAATCAAAGTAACCAATTCATAATAAAAACCAAAGATTTAATGTCTATCTTCAACAGTAGCTGAGAAATAAACAATAATTGAACCATTTTCTAAGGATGATAAAGGACTTTATATGTTTTGAGTGTAGCATATATGAGTGTTTGAAGGAAGAAGGGTGACACTCCTCACTTTACTCAACTTTTATTAAATGTTTTGCACTTGTTATAGCAGGCACCACCAGGTCAGATTACTGACCAATAACAACTGAATTAATATATTCACGCTTTAATAATCAGAACAGTCACTGAAGTAGAATAACTTAATTACAGTAAATTTTATAACAAATGAATATTCACCCAAATGAGCAGACTGAATTTGTTTTTGAAGTTTTATAACAAAGATAATTAATCAAACTAAGAATCAACAACAATAATAAACAAAGTGAACAACACAAATACATCCAACCATCCATCCATTATCTTCACCCACTTCTTCTTTTTCAGGTTGGGGGGGGGGGGGTGTCACTGGTGCCCATGTCCAGCAATCAATGTGTGAGATACGGGGGACACCCTGGACAGGTCTCCAGTCCATCACAGGGACACATAGAGACAAACGAGACAAACAACCATTCACTCTCTCACTCACACCTAGAGACAATTTAGAGTTACCAATCAGCCTAACATGCATGTTTTTGGTCTGTGGGAGGAAACTGGAGTACCCAGAGAAAATCCACACATGCATGGAGAGAACATGCAAACACCATCTAGGAAGGTCCCTGGCCAGGATTTGATCCAGCGACCTTCTTGCTGAGAGGTGGCAGCTTTACCAACTGTGCCACCGTGCTGCCCAACACAAATACAAAGGATAATAATTTGGAGAATAACTTGTTTGAAAAATTGTAAAACAATAATGAACAATCTAAACAATAATTAATCCATCAAGAATGAATGATCTTTTATTTAAGGCTAAATTAGTTCTTTAAGCAGAAATTATTTTGGGTTTTATATGCGCAGAATTGTAGACAAAGTTTAGGTATTTGATAAATAGTTTACTTTGGATTTTGTTTGAGAGATGTTATTTAAACAGATCAAGTCATTTATTATCACTACAAGCCAGGAAATGGTTCATCAAGTTGCATCAGATAAAATGACACAACCAGCATCACCAAAGCCAAAGTTGCATCATGTCACCAGGTCCCAACTCCCCTATCAGGTCATTTTGAAGGCACAGGGTCACACATCTTTCTGGGGTTTTTGCTGGCTGTTCAGAGCAGGATACACCACGAGGAGAGGACTAACCAGACCAGGCACAGATAGCTAAAAGTCACTGTGACTGCTTCAGGGGTTGGTGAGGACGACAGCTGATGAGAAGGTGTGTGGGCGATCAGCAATCTTCAGCCGGCATACACTGTAAACCAAAAATGTGTCATGCAGTGCGAAAAACAATGCTTCGTCTAGACCAGGGGTGGGCAATTATTTTTTCCATGGGGCCACATGAGAAACAACAAATATTGTGGAGGGCTGGCACAAATGACTTTTTCATTCAGCCTTTATTTAGACAGGTAAATCCCATTGAGCCTCGAGGACTCATTTACAAGAGAGACCTGATTTCAACTTAACTCAATACTGCATAATATTAATAGTATTTCATTATTAAAAGCAGTACATAGCACTGTTTTAACAAGCTGGTAAGAGTATTTGTTATGATTAAGCAACGAAAAAGCGAGGTTTCCTTACAAAAATGTCATTTATTCAATTAAGTTTCCCAGTACAATGGTAAACTGTTAACATTTTTACCATTTGTGACGTTATATTAGTGATCATTTTCAGTCACATTCACCCCAAAACTCATTTTGAGTTTTATATACTGCTGGAAAAAGTTCTTAGCTTTCTAAATATATCACAATATTGTCTTTGTACTGTGATTTCGAGTCCCGGTACTGTGCGTGCCTACATTTGTAGTCTAAACATCTCATTTGGTGTTTATCAGTTCTTTTTTCTTGTTTAGTGAGAGAAGTTTAGTCTCTGTTGGGCTTTAACGGAAATGTTAAAGTCAGGTTCAAGGTCTGAGGTGGAGATGTGAAGCAAAGCTGACATCATCAGTGAGAGAGGATCTATATCTGGATTTGGTTAACTTCATTTGTTTACATATGTATTTTGTAATTCCCCTTACGGGGGCCAGTGCGAGTCAACCAAAGGGCCGCATGTGGCCCTGGGGCAGTACAATGCCCAGGTATGGTCTAGACTGTAACTGGCTGTAACTACCATACCCATCACTGCACCCTGTATTCACTGGTTAACTGGTCATCATTAACTCCACACAGACACTTTCACTGGTACATTTTCATCTTTAAATCACTTCTTGGTCGGTTGCCTTTATACATCTCCTCCTACATGTCACTATGTGAGTGCAGCTACATCGTGCGCTCTCAGGACATTATTACCTGCAGTGTTCCCTCAGTGCAGACTGAACTTGGTTAAAGGGCCTTCTCCTACTTCGCTCCTGTTTCCTGGAATATCTTGCAAAAAGAACTGAAGCTCTTGACCTCTCTAAGCGGATTCAAACATCTGCTAAATTCATGGGTAAAACCAATGCAGACATGTTCCTGTTTTTAGTTTTCTACATCGTCTTATAATCTAGCTGTTTTATTCTGTTACATTTTTTAATACCATTTTAATTTAACTTGTTATTCTTAATTTGTGGAGTTTGCATGTTCTCTCCGTGCATGCGTGGGTTTTCTCCGGGTACTCCGGTTTCCTCCCACAG
>NC_056504.1:13749720-13755100 GCF_014905685.2 Nematolebias whitei
TCAAAGGGGAAGTGATTCAGGACGCATGTGCACAGAGCCTATTAACACCCCTAAACAACATAAACCCTAAAAATAAGCTAATATCAATATTAATACCTAACACAGATAAGGAAATATGCCAAAATACAATTTACTCATCAGAGCTCACACTTTTAAGATAAACTCCTAAACTTTCCTTCCATAAATCTCATGCCTTTAGTGTATGCAAATTATATGTTGCATGTTTTATCCTTAGCAATGTATGTCTAACTTGGGACGTTGCAGAGATTTTGCAGAGGTGGCTGGTCCGTCTTGGTCCTCGTCATCAGTATCACCACCCCAGGTAATTTGTAAGGAGCAAAATCTACACTACTCTGTTGACTAGGTTGATAACTGAGAAAAACTCATCAACTGCTCTTATTTAGAGATGTCTGATATATTGTAAGGGATAAGTCAACACTCAGAAAACTAACAATCATAATGTAACAGGTGGAACCACCAGGTGCCGCTCCCTCCATGGCTTAAGCTTCCATAAAAGGGAAGCTGGCAGGGTGGTGGCTAAGTGTCAGTTTCCTGTGTGACCAGGTGTGTGCTGGGCCCACATGCGCCACTGTTTGCTGGCTGGTAAGTTTTGGAGGAAAACTGTTTGAATTGATTTTTTTAGATAAGGTTGTCACACTGGTGTTTCATCCAGCAGGGGGATCTCATGGGTTACTAAATTTGTACTACCCACATCCAGCTCACTTCTGGCAAACACTTTGTTATAGCTTAACAACAATTCCTTCGCCTGTTGTTTCTCTTTGCCCTGCAGATTTTCAAACTCAGGCAAGTCCAAGTCTGTGTTAAATAGTTACAGTAGTTTCATGACTAGCAATAAATGACATACAACTATGTGAGTCAATTGAAATCTGAATCTTAGAATCATCTATCACCAAAGTAGCAGTTTGAACAGTGGCCACAACTCTACGAGGTGTTAACCACACATCAGTTTTCCCTACATTAGTGATGGGAATAAAAGTACCACCCTTCTCTGCCTTCACTGAAGACGGTGAAACCAACAATCCTTCTGGGAGGCTGCCCCCCCTCAGGACCCAGAGGTTCAATGAACAATTCAATTGGTTGGTGTAAAGGCATCTGTGGGCATGTCACTGGCACATGACAGAGACTACCAGCTGGAACACAAAAAGATTTCTTAACCTGAACCCTGTTACACACACACAGAGCCAAGCAGGAGGAAGGAAAATCAGGGGAGGGAAGACAGGAGCAGCCACCTCGAGCGAGAGCCAGACAAAAATGGTGGAGTTTGCATGTTCTGTCCGTGCATGCATGGGTTTTATTCAAGTCCTCTTGTTTCCTCCCACAGACCAAAATTATTGTCATCATTCTTTGTTGAAATCAGGTCTCTCTTGTAAATGAGTCCTCGAGGCTCAATGGGATTAACCTGTCTAAATAAAGGTTGCATGAATGAATAACATGCATGTTAGGCTGATTGGTAACTCTAAATTGTCCATAGCTGTGAGTGAGAGAGAGTGAATGGTTGTTTGTCTATGTGTCCCTGTGATGGACTGGAGACCTGTCCAGGGTGTACCCCACCTCTTGCACAGTGACTGCTGGACATGGGCACCAGTGACCCCTGTGACCCGAAGAGGAAGAGGCGGGTAAAAATAATGGATGGATGGATGGACGGACGGATGGACGGATGCAGAAAGGACTGAGCCTCCAACTGTAAATGATAAAAGCTGAAAAGATGAAGAGAGCGTCGGACAGAAGAGCTGCTGTTTGTGCTGCTTCTTGCTAATGCTAACCTGGAGAGAGAAGTTCTACTGGAAGCAGCTCAGAAAGCTCTGCTTTCTGCTACAAGCATCAAGATCAAAACATGTTCTCATGTATAACATAATATATAATAATGTGTAATATTAAAGATTTTACAAATTTTTGTCATGTTTATCTACTATCTGTGGCTTGGCCTAATCTCGGTCACTGGGAGCATGACCTGGTGTGAATCCAAACTTGATTCCACAGAACAATAAATTATGTTACGACCCAACTCAGTTAGGAAAAAGCAGAGGTAACATTAAACCAGATGGATTTTTTTCTTCTTTCAGCTGCTCCCTTCTTCAGGGGTGGCTACAGCGAACTAACTCACACAAAGACTTGGCCGTTATTTTTACGCCCGATGCCCTTCCTGACGCAGCCACAAACCATCGAGCTACCACAGCCCTCTGTGTGGAGCAGAGAGCGTTGGTTACGTACTGTAACCCCAGATGCTATGAGTATAGGCGTAGCCCTTTAAGAGCTGTCGCTTAGTGGGTTTATCCCATCATGCAAAGCATTGCACTGAAAAATTTAGTCCACGCCCACCTCTTGTGTGGGTCCCACCCGGTCCGTATAAATTACGTTAAGAGCAGGTAATCGGCTCCCAAATAGCTTTTTCTTCAGCCATTTAGGAGCCAGTGAGGCCCGACGCTTAAAGGGCTACGCCTATACTCATAGAATCTGGGGTTACAGTACGTAACCGACGTTCTGTTTCGTATAGGCTTCGCCCTTTAAGAGCTGTCGCTTAGTGGGTGAAGGGCGAAGCAGATGTAGTCCTCGTCTCACTGGGTCAATTCGAACACCATACAAAGTGGCAGCTTGCCCAAAAAAACATCTTGTCACTCAGCTCTCCATGTGCGTAATTACGCATTGCGTAATTATGCGTACCATGCACAAACGCATGTTGTGCAGTTATGCGTTCTGAGTGCATGAACGCCCCGGAAATCTTTCAACAGGGAAAGGAAGATGCTGAAAAAGGGCCATGAACCAACAGATTCACAGCTGATCAATATGAACAGATTAATAATAACCACAGAACTGATTATTAATCAAATGAACTGATTGGTAACAATAGTTATGAACTGATTAGTGACAATTGAACCAGAACAACAGTCACAACCTGTGACTGATAACAACATCTCACACTGCATGCAGTCAGATGTGAGTTTAAACGAGGTTCCATGAAACAGCAATATTCATTCTGTAAAACACTAAGGACAGAATGTGTCATGGGACGAGCCATCACATCACGTAGATAAAAGCGAATAAATGAGCAGGGTGTTGACCACGCGACTGCAGTGCAAATATCTTGCATTGTCATACCATTATACAAAGCAGTTGAAGATGCGATACCTCTGGTCGAGTGTGCCCTGAGGTTGTCAGGAGGCTCTAAATCGATGCTCTTTAGGCTTCAGAAATGGCCTCACGCAGCCAGTGTGACAGGCGCTGGGTGGATAACGGGCGACCTGCAGATGCATCTTTATAATGCACAAACAAATGTTGAGTTTGACGCATTGCGGCTGTGCGCGCTATGTAACACGTCAACGCCCGCACAGGACAGAAAAGATGGAAAGATGCTTCTTCTGATTTGTGGGGGGGAGGGAAAAAACCCTCCAACGATATCACCCTTGATTTAAAAGAGCTCGTGATGTTTATAGGCATAACGGCTGGATTCGATCTTAGATCAGCTGAGCTGCCTTCAGCCTGAATTCTGAGACATGATGGAGCGGCAGAGAGGGCAGATAAATCACTCACCCTCTTAGCGGATGTTAAAGCCAGCTGCAGGGCTGTTTAAAGAGACAAGAATTTAATCGGAACCTGATTCAGTGACTCAAATACCATACCATACCATACCAATTTATTTATATAGCACTTAAAACAGCAACAAGGCCAACCAAAGTGCTGTACAAAAGAACCAAACATGCACAGCAGACAGGAAAACATAAAATAGAAATACAGATACAAATAGCAGCAGAAGCTAACTAAAATGGCCAACAGAGTAGAGAACAGACCGGACCAAAACAAATCACACCGTGTTAAAGGCAAGCGAATAGAAGTGGGTCTTCAAGCGAGACTTAAAGACTGAGAGTGTGGGAGCCTGCCGGACACTCAGTGGCAACTCATTCCACAGTCGTGGACCTGCAACAGAGAAAGCCCTGTCACCTCTGAGCTTACGACGGGTTTCTGGAACTGAGAGAAGCATCTGGTCTGCTGACCTCAGAGAGCGCGGTGGGACATATGGCTGCAGAAGATCAGTGAGATAGGATGGGGCGGAACTGTTCAGTGATTTAAAAACATACATGAGAATTTTGAAATGGATCCGAAGGTGAATGGGTAGCCAGTGCAGGGAGGCCAAAACTGGCGTGATGTGCTCTCTATAGCCTGTACCAGTTAAAAATCGGGCTGCAGCATTTTGGACCAGTTGTAGACGAGCAATGGAGGACTGACTGATTCCAAACAGAAGTGAATTGCAGTAATCAAGCCTAGATGTTATGAAGGCGTGGATCACTGTCTCGAGGTTCTTTTTGGAGAGTATAGGCTTCAGCTTAGACAGCCGTCTCAGCTGAAAAAAACAGGATTTGACCATCATGTTTACGTGACTGTTGAGTTTTAAGGACGGGTCCATTATCACCCCCAGATTAGTCACCTTTTGTTTCTCTAGCGGGGCTAGAGAGAAAAGGTCAATGTCATGGTTCATGAGTGAGCCACTGGGATGGAACAGCATGACTTCAGACTTCTTCTCATTGAAGCTTAAGAAGTTTAAAGCCATCCAGTCCCGGATGTCAGCCAGGCAGTCAAGAAGAGGCTGAATAGAGCGTGTGCCTCTGTGCCTCAGGGGGAAGTAAATTTGGCAATCATCGGCATAGAAATGAAAGGGTATGTCGTGTTTGCGGAAGATAGCACCTAGTGGCAGCAGGTATAAAGAAAAGAGAAGGGGACCAAGGATGGACCCCTGCGGTACCCCCCACTGGAGTGCGGTCGATGCCGAACTAAAATCTTTGATATTGACACAGAAGGTTCTGTCAGAGAGGTAGGACCCAAACCATTTAAGGGCTGACCCTGTGATGCCCACCCACTGCTCCAGTCTAGAAATGAGGATCTTGTGGTCGATGGTGTCAAAAGCAGATGTAAGGTCCAATAGGACAAGCAGCACAGAATCACCTGCGTCTGTGGATATGAAAATGTCATTAAAAACCTTCAGTAGAGCAGTTTCAGTGCTATGGAGAGATTTGAAGCCAGTTTGGAATAACTCTAGGATAGCGTGATCCCCCAAAAACTGTTTCAACTGAGACTCCACAATTTTTTCCAGTAGTTTAGAGGTGAATGGGAGTCTGGAGACAGGCCGGAAGTTGGACATGACTGAGGGGTCAAGGTTAGGTTTTTTCAGGAGGGGCTGGACAGCAGCATGTTTAAAAGTCTTTGGCACCACACCTGAGGATAAACTGCTATTCAGAATAGCGAGGATAAAAGGACCCAGGGTAGGAAAAACTTCCTTTAGCAGTCGAGGGGGGACCACATCAAAAGGGGAACCAGATGGCTTCATGCTGCACATTACCTGCTCCAGAGAGGACAGAGAGATGGGCTC